>NW_026585504.1:68541979-68639963 GCF_907164565.1 Psammomys obesus | reverse complement strand
CTATCTATCTATCTATCTATCTATCTATCTATCTATCTATCTATCTATTGGGGCAGGGTCTCATGTAACCTAGGCTGGCCTGAACTTCTGACCCTCTTGCTTCTACTTCCCAGTACTGGATGGCAGGTGTGTACCATAACTGGCTTATATGGGTGCTGTGGCTAGAACTCGGGGCCTCATGCATGGTAGGTAAACATTCTACCAAGTGAACTACACCCCACCCTCTATTGCACTGTTTCTGAGTCTGTTTTAGGATTCCAGGTACAACTGAGATAGTGCAGTATGCTGCTCTGGGTTTTTCATTAAGTGTAATGCCTCGGTTCACCCGTGTTGGGGTACGTGGGCAGGGCTTGCTTCCTTTGAAGCCTTAACATTATTCTGCCTGACTACTGCACATCTTCTCCATACATTCAGTCACTAAAGAAAATGATTGTTCTGTGGTTTAGCTATTGTAACGATTCTGCAGTGAACGCAGGACTAAAAATCTTTTTGCTGTGCTAACTCTATTGCTTTTGACAGTTGTCCCAAAGTGGGGTTGCTGGAGTGTAGAACAATTCTATTTCTAGTTGCTTATTTGAAAATTTATTTTATATGTGTGGTTGTTTGTGGACGTGTATGTCTGCACATCATTTGAGTGCCTGGTGCCTGCAGAAGACAGAAGAAGGCATCATATCCTCTGGAACTGGGCTTATAGGTGGTTGTGAGCTCTCATGTGGGTGCTGGGAATTGGACCTGGGTCCTCTGGAAAAGCAGTCATTGCCCTGAACTGCTGAGGAAACCCTCCATCCCCTAGATGTCTATCATTTAAAGAACTCCTGTACAGTTTCCATAATGAATGATTATCCTTCTCACCATACTTGTTACCACTTACCTTTTTAATAACAGTCATTTTAACAGATGTCTCATTGTAGTTCCAGCTTGCATTATCTAAATGATTAATGATCTCATATATAGAAAACCCTAAAGACTTCATTAAAAACATGTTAGTACTGGTAAGCAAATTCAGTAAAGTTGCAGGATACAAAATCAATACAGCAATCAGTAGTGTTTTTACAATTTAACAGTGAAATATTGGAAAAAAAATCAATAAAACAACCATATTTACAATAGCTTATAAAGTACTTTATCCGAGGTTTAATCAGAGGTAAAAGATTATACTTGAAAACTATAAAAATATCTGAAAGAAATTGATGGTGCTGACATAAAGAAGTGGAAATGAATGAACGTCATAGATTAGAATTAATATTGTTAAAGTGCCCATATAACAAGTGTCTGTAGGTTTAGTGAAATTCCTGACACAACTGTAATGACATTTTTCATAAAAATTTTAAAAAATTCTAAAATTCATATAAGGAACAATAGACTTGGAAAAGCCAACGATTTTGAATGAAAAGAGTAACACCTGGTACTTCCTGCTATGTGATTTTAAAACATGTACTATAAACTGTTCTGAACTATACACTGTTTTTAAAACATTTACTATAAACTCTCATGTGATCAAGACAACACAGGCCTAGAATAAAGACATACTGACCCATGGAATAGGGTAGAAAGTCCAGAAATAAACACGTATTTGTTTATTTGATTTTCAACAAAGCTGTTAAGAACAAACAGTGGAAACTCAACAATCTTGTCAATACTAAGTTTGGGGAAAATAAATATCTACAAGCAGCCAGGCAAGTGGAGGGCCTGGGACACCAACCGAGTCACAGAACCTTCAACCTATGCTTTATCCTGCCTACAAGATGTGCTGGGGTAAGGTGGCACAGAAATTGTGGGCGTGGCTACCCAATACTGTTCCAGACTGAGGCTCATGGCATGAGAGGGAGCCCACCCCTGACACTGCCTGGAGGGCCAGGAACCAGAAGCTAGATAGCTCCAAAGACCTAGAGTAGAACAAAACATGAATGGCAGAAAAAAATAAGTCAATGGAATGATGCCTAATGACATGCTGCTATACTCAGCATATCATATCACTGGTGCCTAGCTCAGTTGTCATCAGAGAGGCTTCATCCAGCAACCAACGGAAACACATGTGTAGACCCACAGCCAAACATTAGGTAGAGCCTGGGAAATCCTTCAGAAAAAGAGGAAGGATTGTTGGAGGCAGAGGGGTCGAGGGCAGCACAAGAAAACCCACAGAATCTGGGCTCGCAGAGACAGAACTGCCAATCAGGGAGCCTGCATGGGACTGACTTAGGCTCTCAGAGCATATGTTACGGTTGTGTAGCTTGGTGTTCTTATGGGACTCCTAACAGTGGGAGCATGAGCTATTTCTGCTTTTGTTCCCTGCCCGCGGGACCCTTTCCTTCTACTGGGTTGCCTTAATATGAGGGGTAGTGCCCAGTTTTACTGCAATTTGATATGCCATGGCTGGTTGATTTCTTTGGGAGGCTGCTCTTTTTTGAAAAGAAACAGAGGAGAAGTGGATAGGGGGCAGAAAGAGGGGAGTTGGGAGGGAGAGACTTGGAGATGAAAAACTGCATGATGTTTATCTGGACAGTGACTCTTTAGATTGAATCCTGGAAGTTTAGGGAACACAAGCAAATGGGGCAATAACCAAACTTGTCAGTTTCTGCTCAGCAAAAGAAACAACAGAATGATGAGCAATTCATAGGACAAAGAAAATATTCCCCAATTATATATCAGCTAATGGGAAAAGTGTCTGAAGAATTCAATAACTCAATAGCAAGAAAACAAATACACTGGATTTTTAAAAACAGACCGAGGATCAAAAGAAACATTTTGCAGGAGAAAACATATAAATGGCCAACACAGATATGAAAGAAATTTCTCTTGGTAATTTATTCACTACTTATTTATTTGTGCGTGTGTGTAATATATATACTCTTTGTAATGGGGTTTGATAAAATTTGATAAAATATTGAATATAGCCAATACACTTGGCAAAATCAGATGAGAAATAATTCTCAAATGAAGAAACATTGCTAGATATTGATGGTTGTTACAATTGCAAAAAAATATTAATAATAATTGAAAGGACCTAAATGTCCAACTATAATAGTTTGGCTAAAAATGACAGTCCATTCACTGGGTGACAAAGCCACCATGATTAAACACAGGCCGATCAGTTTGAGAAACAGAGGAAATGCCTACCACGGTGTATACCATGGTATACTCCAGAGAGGAGATAAGGGATTGGCAACCATTGTGAGTTCATACTCCATACCTCACCTGATGAAGCTGGGATCCTATTCATCTGTTTACAGCCGCGTCAGAGGTCAGTGGACGCGCTTGATGCTCACCTGGGTGGCCCTACTGAGAGGAATACAGGCACCTTCAAATCTACCACCTGTTGTATTCTGATTTATTTTCTAGAGATTCATGTTCATTTAGGCTCTCTTAGTCAGATATAGCTTAGAGCCCTCATGTCATGGACAGTCTTCTCATTGATTTTGTTTTTTTCTCTCTGTGCTGTCAACATTTTACAAACTACCAAGTTACAAAACTAGCTGTATTGGTTTGCTTTCTCTTGCTGTCATAAACACTATGACCAAAAACAACTTGGGAGGAAAAGGTTTACCCTTCTACATCCCAGTCCATCATTGAGCGAAGCCAAGGTAGGAACTCAAAAGCAGGAACCCAGAGTCAGGAACTGAAGCAGAGGCCAGGAAGAAGCGCTGCTCGCCAGCTTGTTTCTTCAGTTTGTTTTCTTATATATAATGGGACGCCTGTCTCAGGAGTGGCAACCCTCAGTGGGCTGGGCCCTTCCACCTCATTATCAGCTCCAAAGGCTTGCTTATAGGACAACCTGCTGGGGGCATTTTCCCAGTTGAGGTTCCCCCTTCTCAGATGACTACAGATTGTATCAAGTTGACAAAACAAACAAAAGCAAGCCAGAAAACAAAAACAAAACAAAACAAAACAAAACCAAACCCTAGCACACTAGCGTAGCATATATGCTAATCAATAAAAAGCAGCACAAAGCAGTGAGCACAGCTGTCAGCAACAGCAGGTAGACCTCAGCTGAGCAGCTGAGCATTGTGAGACATCCTCCTCTGCCTTAGTGATTAAGGATAGGCTCTATCCTCCAGCCCTCAGTCACACTTCACCAGCAAACCCAGAACTATTATACTGTTAGGAATTGATGTGTTCTTCTGTGGATAGAGAAGCAAAGTTTTAATGAGACAGTCATTTTCACACACTGAAAGCTGTTTCTTCATAAAACTCCAATAACCAAGATAAGTAAGGTTTCCAACAAGTTACATTAGGAAATCTGCACAGAGTTCTTAATGAAGTGGCAAAGATAATTACAGACTTCTAATTAACTACTTAATTGCTATAAATTAGTAAATCTCCCAGCTTGGCTAGCTTTTACTGAGTTTTGTTACTGAAAAAAATAAAATTAAAAACTCCACAACATTCTCTTCAACTTTCTCATTATACGGTCAGTGTAGTTAACCATTTACTCACACCACTGACCTTTTAAAATAGATATACTTAATTATTCTTGTTACCTATTAGTTTCAGTTTTCAAAAAGAAAAAAAAAATGGCTTCATCAGGCAACCGGCACCTTAGCTTACACCTTGGACCTATGCAAATTATGGAACACTGAGTCACAGGCCCTTGAGACTAATGCGGCCTATTTCTTAAGTAGATGGGAAACCATCTCTAACTCTATTACCAGGAGAGGGAAATTATTAGCTAATGCTTTATGATACATTCTGAGCCTTGTTATGCATTAATGCATCTTTTCTCATTATCGTCTCCTCATTATAAAAGAGATAAGTGCAGCTGTAACAGGACAATTGCCACCTGCAATTAAGCCACTGAAGGGGAAAACGTTAAAAATCCAAAGCAACTTTTAGAGCACCGAGAAAGGTTAGTCAATGGGCACTAAGTGACAGCAAGAGAAATAGGAAGTTCTCCAGTAGCCAGAGTGTGCTCTGCGTGTCTATGGGTGAGAGAAGGAAGCTTGCAGATTTCACGACAAAGGAAAGTTAAGTGTTTGAGGAGAGGGATGTGTTTATTGCACAACATGTGTGTGTCTGAAAACAGAGCATGTTCCTCTCTAAATACGAGGCAGCAAGCAGAGGGCCGAGTGGGTCTCACCAGGTGCTCTGTGTATGTACTACGTCTTCCAGTTTACTGTTTGCGATGGCTATTTTTGTTTGCCATCTCCACCACATCGACAACTAACTAAAATCCAAACATGGAGGGGCACACGGATGAGGGAATTTTGCTGAATTTGAAATGGGAAGATCCGCTTCCAATCCGGATCTTTTAGGCGGGCAGTCACACTTCTAGTGCGGATTTTTGAGATGTGAAGAGCCACCTCTAATCTGGGCCACCCCTGCTGGAAGTTAATATAAGGACAGGGAAGAAGGAAGTTTGCTCTTTGCCTGCTTGCTCTTGCCCTGCTAGGAAGTCCATTCCTTCACTGGCATTAGGACCTACTTTGACCTGATAAGCTAGGATCAGATGGAAGGGGAGGAGGACCTCCCCCATCAGTGGATTTAGAGAGGGGCAGGGAGGAGATGAGGGAGAGAGGGTGGGATTTGGAGGGAATGAGAGAGCAGGATAATATAAAAAATAAAAATTTATTTAAAAATAAGAAAAAAGAAAAACTTTACATTAAAAAAAAAAAAAAGAAAGAAAACCAGGACCTACTTTTTTAGAATTTTGGCATCCACTGAAGACCAGCGAAACATCCAGCTTTGTAGACTGAAAAATTACCGGATTCTTGGGCCTTTCTTTCATAGGCCGCCATTGTTGGATTAGCTGGATTGCAGCCTGTGTGTTTTTATGGGATTCCTGTGTGTGTAAGCTAGTGGGTCTCTTATTCTTACGCCTTCTCTTGGGCTGTTTTCCTTGTGTTTGTTTTACCCATTATAAGATGTTACTTTTTGTTTCATTTTATTTTATATATATATTATTATTATTATTATTATTCTCCCTTAAAACCTGTTTTTAACTAATGAGAGACAGGAAGGGAGAGGCTTTGGATAGGAAGGGAGTGGGTAAGAAGTGGGGGTGGGGGGGGTTGGTCTAGTGCTGCCATGTATTCAGATAATAAATACTGGTGTGGAAGATCTGGTTGCAGTCCGGAAGAGTATATTCTCATGTACACTCAATGATATTGCATAAACTTTGCTCTCCAATAGTTTCTGATTGGAAAAATAAAGTTGCTGACAGCCAATTACTGGGCAGAATAGAGGCAGGCAGAGCTTTGGTCCGGGCTGGGGGTCTCGGAGAGAGAGAGGTGAAAGGAGAGAGAAGGAAGATGATGGGGGAGGAGGATGTGGCATGGAGCAGACCTAGCCCAGACAGGGCGTCTTATTGGCAAGTAACGGAGAATACAGCTGGGAGATAATCAGACCAGCTTAGAGAACTAGCTTAAATCATACTTGCCCAGTTACTGTGCTAACGTGGTTTAAGTAAATATGTTGGTCTCTGTCTCAATTATTGAGGGGCTAGCTGGGCTAGTAGAACCTTTAAGAGTTTAGTAAATATTCAACAAAAGGGAAGGGTAGAAGGGAAAACCATGATCAGGACATAGTATGTGAGGGAAAACTATATTTTCAATAAAAGAAAAAAAAAACCCACAAAGAACAAATGTTCACAGGGAGGAAAGAGTTTATTTCATCTTACAGTTTATAGTCCCTCATCCAGGGATTCAGGACAGGGACTCATAGCTAAACTTTGGGCAGAGTGCAAGGAACCTGATGAAAGAAGGGGAGATAGAAAGACCTGGAGGGGACAAGAGCTCCACAAGGAGAGCAACAGAACCAAATAATCTGGACACAGGGGTCTTTCCTGAGACTGATACTCCATCCAAGGACCATTCATGGAGATAACCCAGAACCCCTGCACAGATGTAGGCCATGGCATTTCAGTGTCCAAGTGGGTACCCTAGTAATGGGAACAGGGACTGTCTCTGACATGAACTGATTGGCCTGCTCTTTGATCACCTCCCCCTGAGGGGGAGCAGCTTTACCAGGCCACAGAAGAAGACAATGCAGCCACTCCTGATGAGACCTGATAGACTAGGATCAGTGGACTGAGGGAGGGGCATGGGTGGAGAAGAGGGAGGGAAAGTGGGATTGGGAGGAGAGGAGGGAGGGAGCTACAGCTGAGATTCAAAGTGAATAAACTGTAATTAATTAAAAAAAAATGTCCCTACAGGTTTGCCTACAGGCCAACAGGGGCTTCTCGTCCTGACGTTCTCTCTTCCCAAACAACTCTAGCCAGTATCAAGTTGACATTAAAAAGGAGCCAGCATCTGTGCATTCTTTTGTGCCTGCTTAAAAATTATTTCAAATTAAACAATGTTTTTAACTTACTGGTTTAGCGAGGCTTGAAACAACAGTTCATCGACCCCTTTTTGGCAGCTGTGGGAATGAAGAATTGTATGGAGCAAAGGCAATGTGAGTTCCGTGGCTCTGTGGGAGGGATCGGCGCTTCTTTCACAAGCTGCACGGTAGTGCCGGACAGTGCTGCACTGCTGTCCTCCCTTGGCTTCACGAATGGCCACTGCTAGCAAGCGCTGCTTCCATCTGCCCTGCTTGCAGTTAGTGCTGTAGTTCATGAATGGTGCAATCTAGAGAGGAAAGTGAAGCACCTTGCCTTAGGAATGCTCTGAGAATCGTTCCCGTGGGCAATAGAAGTGTGACTACTGTTGGTGTCCCTTTATGTGTCCTAGCAGTGTGATATGGGGGCGATCCAAGTCTGGATGTTTTCTTTCTGCGGAGGGAGTGGTTAAATAAAAAAATATGCAAAAGTCGGACCAACAGGGTGGCTCAGCGGGCAGGGGGATCGGCATGCAGGACTCACAAGCTGAGCTTGGCTCCCAGATTCCTACAAAGTGGCAGGCGAGAGCTTACTCACTACGGTTGTCCTCTGCTGCATGTCACACACGTGCACACACACACACGCACACGCGCGCACACACACACATGCACGCACACACCATCAAACTAAGTAAGTAAATATTTTTTAAAATGCAAAAGTGGATGAAATCTGTTTTAGACTTGTTTGTAAATACTTGCCTGTGGTGCCCATAAGAGTGGGACCAAGAGGGCCGGAGCTGAAAAGGAGTATCAGTACTTTGTTTCATGTCCTGTGTAGACCTGGAAAGTCATTGAATTCTTTAGGTCTCAGTTTTATTATCCTCACTTTACTTACTTAGGGAGTGTTGAACAGTTTGCATAAATAATGCATATCCATCCCCGAGGAGGTTGTTTCTGATTTGATTAGGGTTTAAATTAACGTTACTGACTAGGACAACATGCCTGTCAATATCTGGGATGAGATAACCCTTTCTTCTAAAAGTTAAGTAGAGACAGTCTTTAAAACTGTTCCCAGTCCCCCTGACCCCACCCCCGGCAATGGGGAAAAAGATACCTTATCGGTGGTGGTGTTCTGTCAGTCACAGGCAAAGCAGTCCTTCATGCTGGCTTGATGGCCTGTTTTATACCTAGGACACAAAAATCAAATCAAACCAAATCCAGGCAGCATAGTGTGGGAGGGGGAAGACAGATCTGGGGGCCACCGTGCCACCTCCAGGCCTGCCCTCTGGTGCACAGCACAGGTGGTCTACAGGAGGATGCTGTGCAGAGGCCCGCCAGCCATGTGGCCAATGAGATGCACCACTGTATGCAAGTAGATGGCGGACAGGTAGGAGAGGAAGAGAAAAAGAGAGATGGAATGGGAGGCTTGAGAGTTGTGAACGGCCAGCCCTGCTACCCCAGGCCATGGTGAAGTCCCAGCCTGAGCAGCCTTGAGGGCCATGTCTGGATCCTCAGTCTGTGGCTACACAGTGGCAGGGGTCAGTGTTGATGTCCATGGCTCCTATTACCACTAGAGGACGTGGGGACATCCCTGGTGGGGGAGCATGGGGATGGCAAGAGGCTGTGCGGGACTCGGCCACCTTCACTGGCTGCTGCACCAGAGGCAACACTTGGGAGAGCCGGCCCTGCAACTTACCTGCGCAGCAGACCACAGCTGGCTCTGCTGGAGGGGTTGGGTGAGCCAGCCCTGAGGGCATGAGTGTGGGAGAGCTGACCCTGCCACTCATCTGCCGTGGGGTGGCACGGGTGCAGAGGAGATGCCCCCTCCACCTCAGGCAGTCAGGAAGGGGAGAGCTGTCTCTGCACCTCGCCTGGACAGCACAGCAGAGCCAGCCCTGGTGGTGTGGATGCAGGGTGGGTGCAGATGAGCAGCCCAAGGGCGTGAGACAGGGAGAGCTGGTCCCAACACCCTCTGCTGGGAGGTGGTGTAAGTGCAGGGATGATGACATTCTACCTCCTTCCTTGAGACCTGTGGGACAGCTGGCCCCAAGGACATGAGGGCAGGAGAGCTAGCCCTACCCCCTCACTGGCTGTAGCACTTGGGAGGTCTGGCCCTACACCTCATCTGGGCCACACAGTGGAGCTGGTCCTGATGGCAAAGGCACAGGTGAGCGAGCCTTGAGGACATGAGAGTGGGAGAGCGGGCTCTGTTTCCCGACGATGGTGGCATTGGTTGACAAAACTGGGGCAGTGCTGGAGAGCTCTCCCTGGTGGTGTGGATAAGAGAGAGCCGATGCCCTGACCAGCTTGGCTACCACCAAGGCCCAGCTCCAGGACTCTGAGCTGTCTACCCTCATGTCTCTATTATTTGTGAACCGTCAGGACATGTGAAAAGGCTAGTCTTGTTGATCTAAAGCTGCCAGGTCTCCATGACACAGCGTGACAACAGGGTAACTGGGAGGAGTCCTGGTGAGAATCCATTATTGATGGTGTCACAGAAGCCAGAGACCTTGAACGGGACTGATGACTCATTGAAAGGAACATTTGCAAGTGAAGATCTGTGGACAGAGGGGTTTACTGTGAGACACAGCGTCACACACAGCTTCCACGATGAAATGTTTTCTATGCTTGTGTGTGTGTGTTGCATTTTACGGGGGAGGTTGGAAGCGTGAAGGGCAGCTATGAGGGGATGGGGGAAGTGGGACTGGGGTGCATGATGTGAAACTCACAATCAATAACAAGTTTTTTTTTTTTTTTTTAAAGTTCCCAGCAAGGGAGAGAAGAACAAGCTGGTGGGGTCCAGGGTATGTCCTTTCCAGTGTTGCTCTGGTGGGACTCCCTAACTCCTAGGCTCTGCTGGAATGTAGCCTCAGCCCTGGGCTCAATGGCCAGGTGTC
Source organism: Psammomys obesus (assembly GCF_907164565.1). Taxonomy (NCBI): domain Eukaryota; kingdom Metazoa; phylum Chordata; class Mammalia; order Rodentia; family Muridae; genus Psammomys; species Psammomys obesus. The sequence continues at coordinate 68,629,815 of NW_026585504.1, read as the reverse complement.
TCTACAGTGAATCAGTGTCTGGCCTGGGCATCTACATAACCAGGGGATGAAGCTTTCTCAAACATCAGGCTCTACAACTCGCTCTTGGCAAGGTTCTGGGCACATTCATCATCACCACAGATCTTCTTCTTCTTCTTGTTGGTCTTTTTATTTTTTTTATGTTAATTACAGTTTATTCACTTTGTATCCCAGCTGTAGCCCCCTCCCTCCTCCCCTGCCAACTCCACTCTTTCTCCCTCATTTCCTCCCATGACCCTCTCTAAGTCTACTGATAGGGAGGTCCTCCTCCCCTTCCCTCTGACCCTAGCTTATCAGGTCTCATCAGGACTGGCTGCATTGTCTTCCTCTGTGCCACAGATCTTCTTTTCCAGGTACCACTGTCATCTGGACACTGCAATGTCACCTTGGCAACTTCTCCAGCTTATTGGCCTTGACCATGTGAACCCAGGATGGCATGTCAGCCTGCCCTGAGCATCCTTCTCCTACAGTCCCTCGTACATCAACATTAAATTCAGGTCAACTTGGGGGCTGTATGTAGCGTCTAGATTTTTCAACTCCCTTTCAGCTAACTCCTGAGGTTCACAGAGAGCAGGATCTAAGCTGAGGCCATGTCCAGTGCTGCACCTGTGAGGTTTATGGAAATCTAGGGAAGTTCCAGTTGGGTCTTATCAAACTGGGAAGGAAATTTTCTCTCTTCTATTCTGTTGGAAGAATCAGAGGACACACGGGGCTAAATTAAAACCATGGGTTTAGGCGTATTTCCTATAGCACTTTAAAAATTATTTATTTTTATGTACATTTGGTGTTTGGCCTACGTATATGTCTGTGTGAGGGAGTTGGATCCACTGAAACTTGAGTTACAGATGGTTGTGAGCTGCCATGAGGGTGCTGGTTTCTCTGGAAGAGCAGCCAATGCTCTCAACTGCTGAGCCATTTCTCTAGCCTGCTCCTATATCTTCAATGTGCAAAACAGTGCTTTAGCCTTTTGTTTTAGATCTATTTTTTTATCATTAAGTGTGAGGGGAGGAAGAGAGAGAAAGGGAAGGAGAGGGAGAGAGAGGAGGAGGAGGAAGGGGGAGGGAGGAAGGGGGGAGAGAGAGAGCGTATGCACACACTTCGGTACAGGTGTCCTCAGAGCCTGGAGGTGTCATATCCCCCTGGATCTGGAGTTACAGGAAGTTTTGAGCCACCTGACATGGGTACTGGGAACCAAACTTGGGTCCTCAACAAGAACAGCACATGTTTTTAACCAATGAGACATCTCTTCAGTTGATTATTTCTTGCTTTCTTCATTTAAGGAATCCATGCCTTTTATCTATAAAAGTCACGCAAATTCCTTAAATAAAATATCAAATTATAAATTCAAACTATAGTAAGTGCTACAAATTCATAAGACTTTAAAATAGCTCCCAAAATTATCTTTAAAGATGAAAAAACTGAGTTTGGGAATGCTAAATAATGACAAAGCCTCACTCCAGGAATAAGCTTGCAATTTATACTAAAAACTACCTGACTCTGCACTTGTATAGGCTATTAAGTGTGGCTTTGTACACAGTGAAGGTAGACTGTGTCCATAGACTTTTGAACCTCTCTGCGGTATTGAGGAGGAGGGGGAAAGGTAGGGAACACCTGTCTCTCTGACCCCATTCCTGGGCCATGTTTCCCTTCCTTTGGGGTGTTGAGGGGGTCTGACAGTGCCCCGCCGTCCTCACAGAGAGGCTCAGGCCCATTGGTTAGGTTCCATTCTCCTTGGCAATGGGGCACTAAGGAAGCAAATGGAATTAAGGTTGTTTATCAAACACCCTGAAAATAAGAAAACACCCTGAAAATCAGAATGCCCGTATTTTCCTGCATCTTCTAAGTGGGCTGAATGAGAGTCCTTCACAGGGAGGAAGACAGGGAAGAGAGGGAACCAACAAGAAAGCAGTTTGGCGAGGGCTGGGCTGATGTTGCTGGTTTTGAAGATGAAGGAAGAGTCAGGCCACTGAGGGCAGGCACCTCCACAAACTGGAAAAGTCAGTAGGGCAAGCTGTGCCCTGTGACCAGCAGAAGAAACTTCTTTCCTTCCTTCCTTCCTTCATTCATTCATTCATTCATTCATTCATTCATCCGTTCATTCATTCATTCATTCATTCACTCATTCATAGATGAGGAAAGGCCCCAAGATATTTATTTGTTATATTTATTTTTAAATTCTAATAATTTCATACATGACTACTGTATTTAAATTATTTCCACTTCACCCTTTCCCTCTTCCAGCCCCTCTCATGTTCCCCCATTCCCTCTCAAATTCATGACATTTTCTTTGCTATTGTTACACACACACACACACACACACACACACACACACACACACACTTAAACCTATGTGTATATAAACACAGCCTGCTGAGTCCATTTAGTGCTGCTCATCTCTGTATATGTTTATGGCCACTTGGGATTGGATAATCTGTCCAGGGGCTTCTCCCTGGGGAAGAGTGATTCTTCCTCTTGTAGGAGACATAAATTGCCCATAGCTCCATTAGGACTGAGGCCTTCTGAGATTTTCTCTGGCAACATTGAAATTTTGGGATATTAACTGTCATTGTGCAGGTCTTGTTTAGCTTATCACATTGTTAAGACTTCAGGGAGTGCATCTCCACATCATGGAGAAGACCATATGGTCCTCTCACACTCTTTCCACCCTCTTGTGTGCGGTCTCCTGACCTTTAGGAGTAGGGGTTGTGCTGCACATGTATGATTTTGGAGTGGGATCCTACAGTCAGTTGCTCTCTACCTTTTGACCACTTGTGAATTTTTTGTGACGGTCTCCGTCTGCTTGTTGATGAGTTGTGATGGCTGTACTTATCTGTGAGTGTAAGGACACATATTTAGAACGCAGTTGGAAAAATATACTGATTTTGGAATCCCCTGACCAACAGAAGCTCCATTTCTGGCACTGGGGATTTTGTTAGTCTTTGCCTCTTGGGGGAATGGTATAACATTATTTAAATTATATATGTATACACATATGTATTTAAAGACAAAATAATACACTTTCTAGAGCATTTTCAAACATCCTTAGTATTCTGTATCTTAGTAGTATGTTCCCCTAGGGTCCATGAGTGAACCAGGCACAGATAGTTGTGTAGGTATACAGTACCAGGCACAAATTCTCTTTTACTGAGTAGAACATAAGTCCAATTAGCCATCCCCAAGATATAAGTGACACTGCTGTGTTCTTGAGGATACCTTACCATGTTGGTTGCTGTGACTTACAGTTGGGTAGGACTATTGTTATTTTCCTTGATAGCTTGCATAGAACCTTCAGATACTATGAGAACTGCTCCTGATGGAGGAGACTTCCAGGTCAACTCCATCTCTATTCCTCCAAGGCCAGTGCCTAAAGTATGCGGTGTACCACAAGACCCTTCAGCGATAGGTTCTTACCTTAATGTTCTAGAAGGTGAAGAAGGCCACCAGCAATAGTATCGACTTGTTTTGAGAGTTTCTTGGAACTCCCTGACCAACAAAAGCACCGTTTCGGGCACTGGGGCTTTTGTTAGTCTTTGGCTCTTGGGAAAATGTTATAATATTATTTAAGTTATATATATATATATATATATATATATATATAACTTAAATAAATATATATAACTTAAGTTATATATATGTATATATAACTTAAATAATATATATATATACACACACACATACGTATTTAAAGACAAAATAATACATTTTCTAAAGCATTTTTAAACATCCTTAGTATTCTGTATTTTCTTCTTCTCTCTCCTTCTCTCTATGTTTCTCTTTTCATCCACCCCATTTCCCTTTTTCCATTTCTCCCTTCATAACAGCCAAGTTCTACTTTCTACTCCTGTCTCTAGAGTTCATTCTCCCAGAACTGCCATGTGCTCCTTTTACTTCCCTGGTTTCTGCAGTTGGTGAGACTCATGTAGAATGATACCTGCATCCTTGGATCATAAGAGTGTGCTGTTTCTGTCCACTAATTTGTGCGAGTTGATACAGCACCTGGCCGAGGTTGGGCTCAGAATGTGTGTTTGTGATGGGGTGAGAGTCTTGTCCCTCCCATTCCATGTTTACACGAAGGCCCAAGAGAGAACTGACTTTGCACTTACTCATGATGCCCAGGGAGTCCAGCAGCGGACTCAACTCATTCCCTGAGTGTGTACAGTAGCTTTGATGAGCTATGAATTGTGTTTTCAGGTATGAAAGATGCTTCAAAGCTGGTGTATTGGCCACTGAAGTTTTCTTCATATTAAAACAGACACATCTTCATAATGTAATTTGGGGGAGAAGGTGTTTTTTCTTATGATTTGATCTACCTGACGTTGGATATTGGGCTCCTACAGTTGAAGTTGGGCATCAAGCAGGTGACAGGCGAGGCATACGCATGTAGCAAAGTGTCACAGAAGACAGGGCTATCTGGAGGCAGTATAGGACCTTAGTGGAAGTATAGACAGAGTCACAGCTTTAAAAGGCAAAATTTACACACCCACAAACAAAACACAACAAAAGGAGAAATGCTCTCTTCATTCCAGTTATTGGTCCACTAGGTGGCAGTGTAGTGCAAGCAGAGAGAAATGTCTTTTCCCATCTTCTGGCTCTCCTGCAGCTGGTGAAATGCTTCACAGCTGCTTCCAAGGCAGGGGAAAAAATCAATCCTGCAGGGCTGCCAGTGTGCAGAGCAGGGCCACTCTGGACTCAGCTCAGGGCTCGCAGGCCCTAGGAAGGCTGAGCACCTGTACATCAAGTCTTTAGCACTAGCTGTAGGGTCTGTCAAGATGCTTCAGGGCTATAAGGCCTCAGTTCCACATACATGATAATATGAATATTAACATCTTCCATGCAGTGGTGCTATGAAGATATGTAATTTAAAAACATGGGAAGGCAATTACTTCTTTTTTCCTTTCTCTTTGCCAGGGGGAAAAGAAATAGAATTTGTTTGGGATCTGAAATTTATTCTCTAGGCATGCTTGTGATACCATGAACAGTCTTAGAAAGTAAGACAGGTGATACTTGTTCTCTACAAAGCTGTGGTCTGGCAAGGACAATCCTAAGAACTGTCATAGCCTTCCTCTGCTGATGACTGTATTCTCCTCCTCACTTCTCCATCACAATTGAAGCTTATTTCCCATAGGAATGATGTTTAACTTTCATGGAGGGCCTGAAATTCTAGACCAACATTTATGACCTTGACATAGGCTGGAAGTCACGGTGGGCACAGCTGGCATTCAGTTTATGGGTACACAAAAGACTGTTACCCAAATAGCAAAATTCATTATTGCAGAGTCAGAATGTACAAATGTGACCTCATTTTGACAAATACATTTTTGCAGTCATAAATAAGCTAGGATCCTGAGCTAAGGTCACTCTGGATTACCTATGTGGACCCGATATACAAAGGCAGGTATCTGTAGATTCTGACTATAAATTCTAGAAGAGATATGGCCACCTGTCAGAACAAGGATAGAATTTAGGAGAATTCTAATTGACTTTGGTTCATTCCTTTTTGAATTCTCATAGATCTTTTTGCTATCAGCCTAGTTATCCCCAACTTTACATTTCTCGAAACTATAGCCAAAATCTTAGGTCCCTCAGGGATGAGGAGCCCTTTTATCTGTTTTCTGAAATGCAGCCGTTTCCACCCTTGGTGTAGTTCTTATATTCAATGGTCAAGTCCTTTCCAAGTGTCTTAGAGTTCTGTTGCTGTGGTGTAGGCCATGATCAAAAGCAATGGAGGAAGAGACGGTTTACTTTACTTACAATTTCCTTTGAAATATTTTTCTTCTTCTTCTTCTTTTTTTTAATTGGCTACTATCAAAGTAAGTCAAGGCAATCAGGGCAGTTGTGCTCTCTTCATCAGGACAATTCTTTAAGTGAGGTGATTCTAATTTGTGGCAAGTTGAAATTGATAACAAACAGTCCCAAGTGTCTTTTACACTTGTGCCCACTTCCAAGCTGGGGTCCTGTTCGTACGCCCTCTTTGGATGAATGGCTGATTGCTCAATACTCTATTTTCACAGAATGTTCTAAAACCATCACACATCTGAGTCAGGGCCATGCTGAGTTTACTGGGTCCAGGGGAAAGACATGTTTGGAACAATTATATTCCTTCTGCAAATTTTTGAGTTACTAACCAAGTTATTTAAGAATGCATGCTCAATAAACATTCTTTGAGAGCTGTACCTTTGTAAAGAACCAGAAGGCCATGTTTGAGGCGCAAACTACCAACATCTTTCTCCAAAACTGAAGTGCTGCTAGAACAGGTGGATTCTGGGACCCAGCCTGACTCCTGTCCTCATCTCCAAGCCCAGACTGCGCTTCACAGTACCCTGCACATTCCTCACCACCAAGATGCACACAGAGAGTGCCGTCTCCTCCTTGAAGGGCATGGGTCTAGAGGAAAACCCTGCTGGAGCTTTTGAAAGCAGGACATTTGGAGGACTATGAGTTCTGGATGCCTGCATCATGTTTTGAGAGGTAATGGAGTTACCTCTATCCATTGGCCCCATAGTAGCCTCATTCCATTGCAAATGGCATGCTCTAGATGAGTATGGGAGGAAGCTGCATAGACGAGTCTAAAGGCAGCAGTGCCTTTATACAGGGAAGAGCCTGGGTTTCTGGATAAGGAACTCTGTGACAAATGCCGGACAAGTAGCATTGCCCCTAAAGTCAATCTGGTGTTTAGAGGTGATTCTGTTCAGCCTTTTAGGATTAATGCTGCCTAGCATTCAGTGTTTCTTTGTAGATCTGTGACCTCAAGATCTTCATTTCCAGAGCACATAATATCAAACGCTGATTCTCTACAACCCCCTTCCAAAGGCCTTTGCCATATTTTATTTGAAATCATTGTGCATTGGAAGCAAAGAAATCCATCTTTTGTGAGAGATGGCATTTCTAGCCACAATGGGAAACTTTCTTGTTATATTTTCAGTGTTATTGCCAGCATTACAATAAAAAATGACCCAAAATATAGTACCTGGGGGAAGTGCACACTGGAGACCTGTGGGGACAAGGTGTTAAAACACAAGCAAATACTTGCATCATCTGAAGGCCAAGGGGAGAATTCTTCCCTTCCACTCCTAGCCTCTGGCGACTTTATTCCTCGGCCAATGGCTGCATGACTACAGCCTCCGTTTCCATCTTGACATGGTCTACTTAAACCATCCTTGTCCTGACTAGTGACCATGTTTCTTCTAGTATTCTTGAAACTTAGTAGAATGAGACACAGGGTGGAATAGGGCTGTGGGATGGGCCTTGCTCTAGGATGGACCTCGCTCAAAAGCTTCCATTGTCTTGAGAAGCAAAGCAAGCATGTATCCATGCTGAGCTCTGCATGCACACAATCTTAGGAGTGGGGATGTCTGTGGAACTCTTATGGTGGGGGTGGGGTACCTGAGCATCAGAAAGGACTGCTGACCTGAGCTACTTGTGTTAAGTCCCAGAACTGGGCAGGTGATAATGAAATATCAGTTGGCTCAGACAGAAATTTCTATGGCATGTTACAAGGAGATGTATTGTTGGTTTTTAAGAAAGGAATTATTCTATTGTTTTTGTGTGTGTGTGTGTGTGTGTGTGTGTGTGTGTGTGTGTGCGCAGGTGAGGTGTTGAGAACAGAGACAACAGATCCCCATGGAGCTGGAGTTACAGGGGGCTTTAAGCTGCCCCACATATGGATGCTGAGCATAGACCTCAGATCCTCTGTAAGAGCAATTCGTGCTTGTGACTACTGAAATATCTCTCCAGCTCACTTATTACTAGTCTTGAATATCAGAGCACTTTACTAGAAAAGGATGAATTATTTCAAGATGGAAGTTATAGTAATTAGAGCAACATGAAAACAATAGGAGATAACATACAGTAAACTAAATGTTTTAACTGGCATAGTCTGTTAGGTTTTGTTCTCTTTACTAATTTCTGGAGAAATCCTTGACCACTTGGGAATGGATTTCCTCTGAGCCCTTATGTGGTGGCTGGGGAAATTGCTTTCTGATCCTCCCATCTTTATGTCTGTTGTGGAATATTTTTACTTCTTAGCCATAATCACCAAAGCTTAGCTTTTATGTAATAAAATGACAGGGATTTCTCAGCAAAGGTTCGTCCTGTAATGGAGGCAGGAAAAGGCCAGCCTGCTTGCTGTGGGCACTAACAAGGGACGACCTCAGGTTTCTTTCTCATGCGCACATTCTGTCTGCACCTCCTGAGTTTATTCTCTGCTCCATCAGTTGACTCTTGTTCCTCTCAGCACCGAGGCCCTGGGGAAGTTTTCAAGAGCCGTGACTCACCCCCTCCTCCTTTTGGCATGCAAGGAGAGACTTTCTAAGTAGATCATAGCTAAATATTGATTTTCTATTAAATAGAAACATAAATACCATTTTGTTTCCTGTGTAAACTATTAAACATCCTCTCTGGCTGGAGCAATCCAAGGCTATGATTTCCGCTGTTGCTCAAAGCTGAAGCTCACCACTAAGGAAAAAAGGTGAGATGGCACACAGTAGACACTGGACAGGACTACCACACCTTGATGAGAACTGACAATTTTGAGTCTGTTTTTCAGGTACCAGCCAGTGAGATGTTACTTGAGAGCTTGTCAATTGCTTGAGTAAAGAAAACAGCGATGAATACAGACTTCTGAAAAGGCATGAAATATTCTAAACATCAGAGTCACAAAAGAAAAATATCCCGTCACTGGAATGCTGCTGCTCATGAATAGGTCAGCAGAGTTCAGGTGAGGCACCTGGCATTCAGGTGCAGCACGGAGGGTTGCGACAATTTGCCATCACTATAACAAACTCATTGAAATAACCCAATTACAAAGAGAAGAGACTTATGGTGACTCAGTTGATCATGTTGCTGTGGGTACATGATAAAGCAACATATGCTGAGAATACGTACTATCACTCACCTAATAAAATAAAAGATGTTAAAGAAACCGGGATCAGAGGCAGGTGGATGTCTGAGTTCAAAGCCAGACTGTTCTACAGAGTGGGTTCTAGGATAGCCAGGGTGACACTGAGATAACCTGTCTTAAAAACAAACAAACAATTTGATTTTCAAATATCAGATATTAATTTGGAATAAGGTAAGGTTCTCCTAAAACATTTGAAAACCCATTAAGCCAATGGATCTGACAGCTTTCCCATGAATAGTAATGGGAACATACCTTGTTAGGTATTTTCTGTTAACTACATTTAGGCAGTTTGTAGCTTCTGATCAGTGTGTAGGCATTGCAAACACTGGTTGTAATGGGGTTTTCGTAGACTTTACTTGAGAGAGGTGAGTATAAAGCCTTTTGTAGTCATCATCATGATGGTGCTGCTCAAGTGCAGGTCCAGAACAGCACAGCTTTGGATTCCTAGAGCATTTGGTAACCTGTTGTGGGTTTGTTTTTTTTCTGTTGCCAAAAGAAAACTGCTTTTCCACTAATTCATGCCTTTTAAGCATTTTAAATATGACAATATTTATAAATGTGTGGTTTGGAGGAATTGTTTAAATTCTTTTTCCTAATTTTCTTTCTTCAGGATAGATTATTTCAACAAGTAATTTGTAGTGATGACTGTGTTGACTTCAATTTTGGAGTGTAGTAGCTGTGTTAGAGTAACCATGGTCTTATTGAAGCCAACACAGAACTTGCTGCTGTGTTTTTTCTTCGGTGATAAATAAAATACTTACATAATTAAAAAAAAAAAAAAAAACAAACAAACAAACAAACAAAAGCCAGAAAAACATTAAAAAGAACACAGAATCCCACATTCCCTTGAAGGCATACCCTTAATGACATCAGACCTCTCACATGGACCTATTTCTTAAAAGTTGTATTTCCCAATGGCACCACTCTGCTGACCTTCATGTATGAGCCTGTGGTGGGACTTTGGACATCAACATACAGAAGAAGGCATGACCTCACAGCTGGACCTTCACCAGCTGTCTCCCAGCAGCCACAGAGCTGAACAGCCAAGCCTCATGGTTTTGCCTCTCGTCCCCTGAGCTTTCCAACCATTCTGTTCTTTTCATACAGAAAACCAGTAGGCAAAATTTAGCTCCATGTAAAGAATTTTTCCAATACTGTTGTCCAAAAATAGAGCTGACTTTCTCCAGAAGCAGTCTCCACCCTGCACCTCTTAAGGAGTCCCAGCTGAGGCTTAATAACCTGTTGTAAGGTAATTGGAAAGGGGATTAACCCAGTAATTAAGGAAATAAGCATTGGAATATAAAAGATTTAAGTTAAAAGTCTCTCTCTAAGTAGATGTTTTATTTTGAGTGGTTGGTAGTTTCTGGGGGCTGAATGGCCTAGTTTTGAAAGGCTGATCTGCTACTCGTAACTGTGCAAGCTTGGATGTTCTTACACCCATCTACAGAGCTCACTGATTTCACCTGTGAAATGTGGGCAGAAATTGTGTGCTATTTCTAGTAATGAGGGAGAACTGAGCCAGTCAGAATGCATAAGCCTTTCCTTCAGAGACCATCACCTGGAAGCATTTAAATTGGCTAACATAGCCCCCTCCCCCAAAACAGCCCCACCAACTAGGTCCAAGTACTCACATACCTGAGCCAGCCCTCCCTTGTGACCTCCCCCAAAATAAAAGTGGAAGAAGAAAAAAAAGTCCAGTTTTTGTTGCCCACATATTCCTGGAGTCAAATTCTCAGTGCTAGCCCCTTAAACAAAACAGTCCTTTCCCACCCCACCCTCACCAGAAGCCATCAACTTTGGAGAGCTATACTTCAGCACTCCTATCACAGTTTTTAAGTGTTCTCTTCAATGGCTTCCTGTCTAGACTGTTCCTTCCCCTTCCTCCCCGACTTCAGGGGCGACGGGAGGTTGTCGCAAAAGCCTTCCACGTTTCTCACTCTCAACTGTGAGTCTAAAGTCATCGATAGCACTGCAAAAGAAGCTTCCTTGTCCTTCATAGTCAGTGGCAGGGACTTCCACGTGGTTCTATCTACAGCCTGAGCCACGGACATCAACATGGCTTCAGGTGGCAGCACAGACTACTGTTGTAGAAAATATTGGCTATTAATATTTATTGTTGATTCACAGATTATTGTGGCAATTGTCTACCCCACTATCCTATCAATAAAAGACACAGAGACCTGATGGGTTTAAATGAGTCAGGGCTGGCAGATATCCATCTCCTAAGCTACCTCATTATCTCCCAGACCCACATCCCAGGCCAGTTGCTATCTGCTACTTCCCATCCAAAATAACAAAATGCTTGCATCTGGGCTGCTTCTCTCCAGCCACGAGGATCCTCAGAGTAAACTCCTCCCAGCCATGTGGTTCTTCTTCACACTAAGCCATGGCAGTCTCCCCTTCCTTCTCCTCCTCTCTCATGCCTTCTTTCTCCTTCCCGTGATCCTTCTCTCAAGATGAACCTTGGCCCCCCCCCACCTCATTTCTGCCCTGCCCAGGTGTAGATATTTATTCAGCCAATCAGATAATTTGGAGGCAAAGTCACACAATACCTTTTTGGTATCTGTGAGGGACTGCTCATAGAACAATAAGAATGGGGGAGGAGGAGTAATTAACATCTGAATACAGAGTACCAGCCATGCCATACCAGACCACAAACATCCCTATGGCCTTTGGTGGTAACATGGGCAACGGACTTCAACACAGCCCCTATCCACGGACACCATGGACACCATGGACATGGCCTCTGGTGGCAGTACATATCACAGGCATCAACACGGCCTCTGGTGGCATCCCAGGCTACACATACCAACATGGCCCAGCACAGCCATCATCTGTTTCATCTTCATTTGGATAGTTGGGCTGAAGTTTTGTCCTGGGCATTTATCTATTCACAAAACAAAGTCTTTGCTTCATTGATTGATATCATTTTATTCTCCATTTCATTAGTTTGTACCCTAATCTTCATTATTTTCCATTATGCAATTTTTGTTCATCCTTGCTTTGCTAAAACATTGAGATATACTAGGGGGTTATATGTTTGACATCTTTGCCCTTCCTTTTTAAATGTAGACAATCATGGCTATGAGCTGTCCCCTTAACACTGCCTTTGTATTCCAAAGTCCCTGGAAAGTTGTATTTTCATTTTCATTTGATTCTAGGATGTGTAAAATCTCTCCACTGATGTCTCCATTGCTCACTCGCTTTTTGAAACTGTACTGTTCAGTCCCTAAGCATTTGTCTAGTTTCTATTGACTTCTACTTGGATTCCATTATGGTTTGATCAAAAATAAATCACTTCAAGTTTGGTATTCAGTAAGACCTGCTTTATGTCGGGAATATGATCTACTTTGTAGAAAGTTCTATGGGCTGCTGCAAACACTGTGTAGATGTCCATTATATTCATTTGACCTGTGTGTGTGTGTGTGTGTGTGTGTGTGTGTGTGTGTGTTGGGGGGGGGATGGGTCATGAACTAAACAGTCTCAAAGAAGTACAAATGGCAATAAATACATAAAAATTGTTCAATATATTTAAGCATTAGTGAAATTTACATCAGAACTACATTGAAGTCCACTTTGCCCCAGTCAGAATGGCTATCATGAAATAAACAAACACAACGCTGGCCAGGATGCAGTGAGGCAGAATCCCTATGCACTGTGGTTATGAATGCAAATTAGTGCAAGCTCTTTGGAAATCAGTATAGACCAGAGTTTCTTTAAACAATTCAAATCAGAACTTGTGTGTGCGCCAACAATCTGACTCCTAGGTATACATTAAAAGGGAGCAGAACCAACATGCAGACACCCTATATCCACATCCAGCACAGCGCTATCAGCAATACCCTAGGCTAGGACACAGCCTAATTGCCTAGGTGTCCATCAACAGTCGGATGGGTGAGCAAGCCCCTGTACATACATATGGATGAGTGTTATTCAGCCACAAAGAAGAATGAAATTACGCCACGTGCAGAAGTGAATGTAACTAGAGATCTTCCACTAGGTGACATGAGCCAGCCTCAGGACAAATATCCTGGTTCCTTTCATATGAAGAATTTCCACTGATTCTTTTTAACAAATAGAGAGGCAAGTTGGAATGCAAGAGGACAATTGAAGAATAGAAAGTGACCAGTAAGGGGGAAGGAGGTGATAAGGAATGAATATAATCAAAATACATATGCAGGAAAGTTCCATGATGACTACCCTTACTGTATGTAATTCACACACAACTAAGAAGGAATAAGAAAACTATTTTTATAATGTATACTTATTAATGGAGTTTTCTTTAACAAGAGAGATTTAAAATATAGATAAGTTAAAATAAAGATTCTGATTGAATGTGTGACCAATGGGCAAGTATCAAAAGGATTTCTCCTATGTACTCTCTGAGAGTAGTCACCAAGAAATTAACTATGTTATACAAAACAGTCCATCCATTTTAATACACTAGTAATGGGTGAAGGAGGCATGCAGAAAGGGGAAACAGGAAAACACAATGAAAACCAAAGCTTGCAAATCCCTCTCGCAGGAGAGATGAAAGGAAAACGGTATCATACCTTTCTTGTATGGAGTGTATTTATTAATTCTCCCATAACTGTATTTAATATTGAAGGTCATATTGAAGGTCAGAAGCTAATTTAAAATCACTGTATGATTTTTAACTGTATTTTATGATGTATGTAAGTGTCTTATTTTTAAATGTATTCCAAAAGGCATAAATGCCTCTCTGTCTAATCAGCTACACTGTACTGTCAGAATCTAGACGTATGTGAATTGTTTTTCTCTGTGAATAATATTTTAGATGGTATTTCTTGACATTGTCAACTCAAATGTTTCTAATATGCATTATTTAACATCTTCCTTTCATCCCAGTTTTGAAATGTTAATAGAGAAGCCCATGGTTTCTTAGTTTTCAGTTCCTATGAGCTGGAAGTGAGGTCACCTCCAAATAATTTATTTTAGTTTTCTAGTTGAGTAATTTTTTTCATATCCTGACTTAATGAACACTATCTGGAATAAGGGTCATAGAAGACACAGTGGAAGTCTAAGATCTCTTTCTCACTTTCCAGATTCAAGTGCTCTAGTTGAGGTGGGTGAAGAAAGGGAAGGTATGAAGCATGTCTACAAGGTAGGTAAGTATCAGCCAGAAGTTAGCCACTTACTTAGCCCCAGCACCTGGGTTCAGAGATAACGCTGGAGGGATGAAGAGAGTTGCAGTCTAAGGGGCTTCCATTTCTGAGCTGATACCCTGGTCATGAGCATTGTCTCATGACATCTTTTGTCACTCACGTTATGACACAGGAACACACATCTCCTCTTCCATTTATACAATGGCCATAATGATGAATCCCCTTGCTGGTGACTGCAAGGGGACAAGTCTGCCATGTTACACTTGGTTACTGACTATGGCTTTACCAACTAGTCCTGATGTACAATTCAGTAAGCACCCAAAGGATGGCATGGTAGTTTGAGTAAGAACAGCCTCACAGGATCATATACTTGAACGCTTAGTCACAAGGGAAGGGAACCCTTTGATAGGACTAGAAGGTTTAGGAGGTGCCTTGGAGGAAGTGTGGCACTGGGGAGGGTAGGCTTTGGGGTTTCAGAAAGCCCAAGCCAGGGCCCAGTGTCACTTTCTCTCTCTCTCTCTCTCTTGCCTATGGATCTGCATGTAGAACTTCTTCAGTCTGCTTGTGTGTCACCATGGTACCTGCCATTATGATAATGGGCTGACCTCTGAAACTGTAAGTAAGCCTTCCATTAAGTGCTTTCTTTCATAAGTCAGCTATGGTCATGTTGTTTCTTCACAGCAATAGAACAGTGAGTAAGACAGATGAGTAGGATTTAGAGATATCCTCAAGGAGTTTAACTCTGAGCATATTTGTCATGTCTAGAGGAAGGGAGTAAATAACAGGAGCAGGATTTTCATACTGACAGTTTCAAAAGCTAGAGACATGTGGGAAAAAAAGCATAATTGTGTAATTTACACAGCAATAGTTGGTATGATTTGTTTTTGCTTAGAACTTGGAGAATATAATTTTGGTCACTGATGTAAGTTTTTTCATAGAACATTGGGAACAAAAATGAATATCTGTTTTAACTGGTAAATCCTCACAATTATGAGTCAAATTGTGTTTGGTTGTCATGGGTGGTCCTTGCAAATCCCCAGCTGGGAACCGCAGTGATGTGGGGTTTCTCCTGTCAACACCCACTTTGCTAAAATTAGGAGCCCTCTACTTAATTCTAAACTTGCATTCCCACCCTGACTGTGAGAGGATGTGCAACGGGCAGGTTGTGAGTGGCGGGTGTCTGTCACAGTGTCTGCTGGCCAGGAGCTCCGGCAGTTAGCCCACCTGGCATCTGGGTGACACGGAGAGTGAGTGTCCATGTTCACAGGTGACTGACCACACCCCAGGAAGACGACTGCTCCAAACGCAGGAAAGAGAATCAAGAGAGACGCCAAATCCATACCTCCTATCCTCTGTGGGTGGCAGGACTCAGCCACCACCTCCCTTGATATTGACAGCCTGGGGGACAGTTTGAATTCCCAGTGTAAGCACCAAACTAATAAAGGTAAGTAATGCTTTGTAAGATGGTCCACTATGTTAGCTCACATGATCAGTGCCATGGTATTTCACACACAATGGGCACACACAATGTCTGTCACCACAGGGCTCACAATTGGTGAAAATGAGGTCTAAGCCAAGATTTCAAGACTCCTTCAATATTTCAAACTATTCCTGGTCTTTCCCACTCCAAGATTTTGTGGTATGATTGCTCTGATTCCAGAGGTGGCCTCCTCAGTCAATTTTGCCACCCCTCTCTGTGTTTACCACCCCTCCGTAAAATCATATTTCTCTGCCCACAATGCCAGGAGGGAGAGGAGGAGGAGATTTGGAGGGCAGGTGGTGAGCCCATTTTAGAAATGCGAAGTGGAGATTTGGGAGTTCCCTGGAGGAGGAGCCTTCTGGGACTTGTCCTGGGAATTCAAATTTGAGTGTCAACCTAGGAGGTGATAGAACCAGGGGGTAATTCCATGCCCTTGAAATTGCATAATTAAAATAATGATACCTCAGCTTCACTTAGTGCCTTTTCACTTCAAAACTCTTTACATGCATTACTACATTTAATCACCTATAATATTTTTTGATTTAGGTGATACTGAACCTATGTCATAATATAAAAATATTTTATCGTGTTTTTATTTCAGAATGAAAGAGCACGATATGAGAGCGAAGCCCAGAACTCACTGTACAGTGAGCTAAGCTTCACAGTGTTTATGTAACTTGCTAGCAAGTGTGCAAGCTACATTCTCCTGGCTGTTTGTGTGCATAGCTAGTTCCCTTTGAGTGTGAATGAGAATTCCTGGAGAGAAACTGTCTGCCAAGGCTGCTTGCTTAGGTTTTCAGTGATAAAGAGAAGCTGGAGTGTCGCAGGTCTAGAGCTTAAGGGTAATTTCTCTTGGGCAACCTCTAACCCCCTAAATAGCTCTTCCTTCCTACCTCATGGTCAGGCCCAATATTCTGCGATTAACAGCTGAAAATCTTTTTCAATATATTAATGTAGCCAACTACAAGTTTTGTCCGAAAGCTAAGAATGTCATCAGGTAGCACCCAAGGCCCATAGCTGAGGTTTCTCTGCTTTGCTGTAATCACATCTCTGATGTTTCTGCCAATATATTTGAACTATTTTGATCTATGACTTTTGTTGTTGTTATTTTGTTCTCTCCCCTCCCCCCAAGGGGGTTGCAGCCTTGCCAGGGCACAGAGGAAGATGATGCAGCCAGCCTTGATGAGACCTGATAAGCTAGGGCCAGATAGAAGGGAAGGAGGTCCTCACCTATCAGGAGAGGGGCATAGGGGAGAAGAAAGAGGGTGGGTGGGACTGGGAGGAGACAAGGGAGGGGGCTACAGTGGGGATATAAAGTGAATAAACTGTAATAAATAAATATATAAATAAAATTAATAAGAAAAAACCATGATGAATTAAAATGTTAAGTAAAAATATTTTATGCAACAGCATCCATATTGGAACACAAAATTTGGAACAACTTATATCTGTGTTCTGGTCCATGGTCACTCATATCCACAATAAGTGCTCTCTTCTCCCTTTTGGGGCGATGAGGGCCATGCTGTTTTTCATTGACACAGGAGAGTTACCAGATGATGTTCCTGTACTTTTGACCTGTGCCAGGTCCTTCTGTGTTACACTGTGTATGATAGTTTCAGTGCAGTATCAGTGCACAGCGGAATTCATTCCGCTGTAGTAGGCTCTGGACACAGATTCTTCCCTCACGAGACAAAATGAACCGAGTGAACCTTCTAAATCCTATGCACATATCTCCCTGGATTATCAGATTTATTTTGCTCTGGTAATAATTACATAACTTCTAGAATCCAGCTCTATCTCTATTAATCCCATGCTTTGCCCACCCAAACTTATTTATTATCCAGTGGTTTTCTCTCCCTTCTTCATCTCCTCTGGGTTCTTGAGTCCTTACCTCAAGGACTTCTGTTGGATTCACAGAGGAATACATTTTATCAAATTCTGGACTCTAGAACTGAACTCTGACTCATGTGTTTTGTCTTAGCTCAGTCCTCATCTAACTTTAACCATTATGGTAGATGACAGCCTTTCTATTCAAACTGTAGTGGAAGGATTGGCCCAGGCTCTACTGCCAGGCTTGCCATGAGCTCTACCACTAGAAATCCTGGTGGATGCCTCTTTAGTAAAATGGCCAAAATATAAGAATGTAGAATATTTAGGATAGAACAGGCATGGAGGTCATGGTAACTAAAATTTACGCAAAATAAATGATGAACGTTTTAGGGTTCTGAGACTCCAAGCTGGTAGGAACAGGTTTTCAAATTCTGGCCAGCTCCTCTTTAGGACCAGAAGCTTTCAAGCCCTTGAGAAATTGCCATCATTTGCTTCAGGAAAAGTGGAATTTGTTCCAGGTAAAATGCTGAACTTTTCAACCAAATTTTAGGAGCATTGCTCATTGCAAATGAACCAGCTATTAACCAAGGTCACAGATGCCTATGAGAGTTCTGTATAAGGATGGAGAACTGGTGAGTGCTGTTTACAACTTTCACCTTGGTACCAGCCCGTCTCCAGTTAGGTACAATAAAAAATGATTATCTGGGTATCATATCTGTGGTAGTTTGATTAAGAATGGCCTATTTAGGCTCATCTCTTTGAATGCTTAGGGAATGGAATTAGGGAGTATGGCCTTTTTAGGGTTGGTAGGTCACCAGTGGTGGGCTTTAAGATTTCAATTGCTTAAAACAGGACCAGTGCCTTTTTCCCTGATGCCTGCCAATCCAGTGACAGAACTCTCAGCAACTTGTCCAGCACCATGCCTGCCGCGTGCCCCATGCTACCTGCCATAATGACAATGTACTAAATTTCTGAGGCTGTAAGCAAGCCCCAACTAAATGCTTTCTTTTGTAAGAGTTGCCACGCTCACGGTGGCTCTTCACAGCAATAGAAACTCTAATCAACACCCAAAGCAAGTATTAAAGTGTAGACCAGGGAGAGCCTCTTGGACTGAACCCTGGAGCCTACTTTGGCTTATCACTGTCGCATCCTTTTATATCTTACCAAATGAATAGGTCCATTACTGTTTGTCAGAAATAAGGAGCATGGATTAAAGAAACCTTCAAAGAAGCAGTAATTCTGACTTCTAAGGTGTCAAGTTATGTGTTAGGGCCCCAGGTGCAAGAAATACTAACCCTTCTTGTATTGTGGAATGAGACAGATGCCTCTTTCTACACCCATGAAGAAAGCTGACCCTGCCTTTCCCCAGGAACCATCAACTGTCAATAACTTCTCAGCGAGGGGCGGGATTTTGTGAGCACCTCCCAATCCTAGCTGGCATTTCGGCTGCATTAATCCTGTTAAATTTTGTGTATTTAGTCATAGCTGCCAAAAGCCTAGTTAGTCATTTATTAACATTCTACCATTTTGTCCTTGTAGCCTCTGATTCCCCCAAACTGTGGCATGGTTGGTCTACTTGGGACTATACCTTTAAAGAAAACCGACTCTTCTTTCAGAAGCTGTCAGCTGTTCATAGCTCCTTAGTTAAGGGTAGGGGCTAATACGCCACCTTCACCTCTGTTCTGTGGTGTTGACTGGCTTTATCTTGTGCAGGCAACCATAGCTGCTGTTAAGTTCATGAGTGTAGCTGGCCGGTCATGTTTAGAAGACGCTGTTTAACCTTAGTACTCTCCAACCTGTAGCACTTACAACCTGTCTCCTCTTTTCCCGATGGTCCCTGAGCCTTGCAAGAGTAGTGACGCACATGTCCCACTGCGGCTAAGGCTCAGCAACACTTGACCAAATGTAAATGGAAAAAAGTGGCCAAAAGTCACAGAGTTTGGCTTTTAATCAAGAAAAATGAAAAATAAATTTGTCTCTTACCTAAACTAACTTAAAAATAAAACTCATGAATCATCTTTAGTTATTATCTCTGATAGAAAGTAAAGAAATAGGTTAAGACCTTTAAGGACTGCAGTTGTCAGATAAGGTAGTAAGGATGGTACATCAGCGTTCTAGAGAAAAACAGACCTAATGGATATCTGGGTAAGATGATAGGTAGGTTGGTTGATAGGTAGGTAGGTAGATGATAGATGATAGGTACAGAAAAGAAGTGTATGTCTGTAAAATGTTGGTGGTTTATTATGGGGAATGGTTCATGTGATTATAAAAGTAAAATAATTTTAACATCTTCCATATGCAAACTAGAAACAAGGAAAGCTGATAGTAAATTAAGTCTGGGTTCAGATGCCAGAAAATGGGAGTCAGGAGCCAGTGGGGTAATCTCTAGTTTGAGTTGGAAGGCCTGAGATCCATGGGAGTTAATGACCTAATTCCCACTTTGAGTCTGAAAGTATGAGAACCAGAAAGGCTGTTGTCATGAGCTGTGCTGTTCAAAGGTCCATTAACCAGAGCTCAGATGTCCAAGGGCAGGAAGACAGAGTGAAGCCAGCTCAATAGGAGGCAACAGAGATTCTTTCTATATTTCTTTTTTTTTCTCCTTCCAATCACCCCCAATATTCCCTCTCTGCCAGATCTACCCTCTTTCGCCCAGAAAATATCAGACCTCCCAGGGACATCGACCAAACATGGCATAGCAAGATGTACTAAGACCAGGCACAAACCCTCAAATTAAGGCCAGGCAAGGCAACCCAGTAGGAGGAAAGAGCAGGTAGAAGAGTCAGAGATACCCTCCATTCCCACTGTTAGGAGCCCCCTGCTCCCCACTCCCCCAATCACCAAATTAACAACCATAACATATTTGCAGAAGACCTAGTTCAGACCCATGTGGGCCACTTCAGTCTCTATGAGCCCCCATGAGCCCTGCTTAGTTGATTCTGCAGGCCAGGCTGTGCTCTCCCAGCAGCCCTGATCTCTCTTGTCACCACAATTCCTCCTCCCCCTCTTTTCTGGGCTTCTTGGAGATTCAGGGGGGAAGCACCTAATGGAGACCTCCAACCTGGACACTTTCTCTACCTAATGTTTGGCTGTGGATCTCAGCATCTGCTCCCATCATCTCTTATGATAACTGGACTAGGTACCAGACTATAATAACAGAACTTTAGGTCTCTGGGATACCCAACCTCTGGTTCCTGGTCATCCACGCAGAATCAGGCCTGGGCTCTCTCTTGTCGCTGTGGGCCTCAAATCAGACCACTCATGGGTTGTCCACTCCCACAAGTTCTGTGCCACATTTCCTCAGCACATCTTGAAGGCAGGTCAGATTGTAGGCCAGACGTTTTGTGGCTGGGGAAGCCTTGCCTGGTTACACAAGATGGAACGTTCAGGCTTCATGTAATTCATTACTAGGATTCCTCTACATTTCTTGTTCCATTTTGCCCTCCACTGATTTGACTATTCTCATCTTTTTTGGTGAAGCACTCTTTACTCACTGTATTGATTCCAATGCTGGCTTCATATGGAAATGCTTTTAGAAACACGCCCAAGAAACATACTTTAGACTCTTCAAGTTGATATACACAATTAATAACTGCTCCAGAAGAAGAACTGCAAATGTTTGTTGAGTTGATGAGACCAAGTCTGGAGTGCAGAGAAACAAAGGCACTAGAATGCTCAAGACACAACACTGGATAAAATGTCCTCAGTAGAATGAGAGCTCTAATCATCCTCAGAGGACCTCTCTGGGCCTTTTCCTGGATGCTGGTCAGTGTGTACATTTGAACAAGCTCCCCCAAACTGACAAAGAACCATGAGCACTGAGCAGGAAGAAGCATCCTCAGAAGTGATGTGTGGCCAGGAGAGTCGCTCTTTTTTCACTAGCCAGAATGAAATTGCCTTAAGATAAAAATGCATCAAGTGAAGTTTTCAAAAGTCTAATACATTGAAAGTGGGAAAAGAAGCCCCAGACATTCCATGCCAAACTCACAAGTATTAGAAACAAATTTCCAAAAGATAAAGACACATAATTTAATTTAAATAGAATAGCATAAAATTCAAATTTTCTTGTATTACAGCAAAAGACAAAACAATCATTTATTAAAGTTTAGCATAGTAGTTCACCAAACTACTTGTCTTGTTATAAGAATCCGATATTAAACATGTGCTTGAGTTTTATTAAAAGTGAGGTAACCCCACAATCATAAGTAATTACTAAAGTAAACACGATGGTGTCAGACAATTTTAAAGCAGAAAGAGCTAGCAAAAAAGCTGTGATTTCACTTGACACTTAGCAAGCCATTTGAAGATTAATGAGGTGGGATGTTCAGAAAGGTTAGGCACATAATGTACAGGCACATGGCTGGAGTCGGCAGAGTCTAGTTGTATTATTTTATCACAATTGGCTTTTCTCTTCACAGGCTCTGGAGAAAGCTACACTGCTTTTGCTCATCATATTTTTTTTTTCCTATTTCCCAGAAGCAATTAACCAGTTGGTGTTATTTCAATTACACTATTTTCATTATTCCCTTTCAACCAGGAGGTAGTTTTTAGAGAGCACAGGCCCACTGAAGGCAGGTGAAGTCTGTCCATAGAGTGAGCTCTTTGGAAGGACTGTCTCTAAGGAGGTTCAGACCATCAGCTTTAAAATATGATGGCTTCCAGGACAGAGGTAAGGGAACATACTTTAACAATACTAACAGAAGTTTCTGAATCTAGGTGTTCTGGCACAAGAAGCTGACAGAAAGTGGTATCTCCAGACCTTCTGAAAGGTCTGGAAATTGGTGGTCAGGGTACTTCGGAGGGCTGGGAGAAGCTTCCTAGACTTAAAAGAATCGGGTAAGTCAACCTCAGAGAAGATGTGGTACATTAGGTGGTGTGTGTCCCAAGTCCGGACGTTGTGTTTTGAGGGAATGTGGGAAGATTAGGACAGAGTTATCCTGGAAGTGGTAGTCACGTGAGTCTACCACCCATGGAGACTTCTCCTCAGTCTTCTCACGCTACATCTTCAGAATTTCCCTCGTGCTTTTTATATTGCTCATTGATCATCATTCATATATTTACTGTTATTCAGGGAGACTGCTGGCCAGAAGGTAGATATGGCAGAGCAGTTACAGCATCCATAGATGTTAGTAGAGTTCTTGAAGTTGTGAAGTACGTACAGCTGCTTCGTTAAAATATTTAGGAACATTGCTTTAAATTCAGCGTGACAGCTTCATGGCAGCCTACTTCATAGAATGTTAGCAAAATGGGAGAATACAGTGTGCTACTGTACATATGCTGCTTTTCTCACATGAACTTTTATCCATCTTACAGTAGAATTTCTCTATTTAAAGGTGCCAAAATTGAATCAGAAATACAAATTAAATGCTACCATACTTTGAGCTTATTTTTACACTCAAGTCTTTCCCTGAGTTCAAAATGGAAAGACTCTCATCAGAACATGCCTTCCTGGTGAAGAATAACACCACTGGAATGAATGGAAGACAGAAATGACTTTTGTTCTCTTGTCAGTCCAGACTGCCAAGAGTATTGTGGCTTGCTTAGAAGTCTGGACTTTTATTTTCAAATGAAGTCTTGATGTGTCTTCTAAATTCTGAGCCACATAGCATATAAGCCAGACACCTCATTAAAGCCTCACTTTGTTAAAATAGAGGATACTTCCTTTATTTTACTTCCTTTAGTTCTATAATGTGTACTATCTATAGCAATCCAATACATAATTATTGAATGACTACAGGGAAAAGAAGTAACTAATTAGTGAGAATCATCATAAAGAAAATAAGAAAGGTTAGAAAATAATTCTCAAATAGCATAAGACTAGGATATTTTGTATATAATGAAAAAATAAGAACTATAGGAAAATATCATACTATCTCCAAAATATAAAGTGTTGAGTTTCCTATAGAAAAGCAGATGATAAATGATTTTTATCTGCTTTAACTTTGTATCTCTTTTTATCCTAGGACAAGTTAGATGTGCAGCCAATCTGATACGTAGAAGGCTTTTCACTGTGCTCTCATCTTTGTCATCTGGAATGTGGACCTGACTTTCAGCAAGTGAAGAATGGAATGGACCTGCTCTGCTTATCATCTGGGAAAAGACTTAGCCATGTTTCACACCACATCGGTGTCCACATGGTGTCCCTTCCTGAAGTACAGAGCCTCTGCCAGGGCCGGGCGCCAACCAGGTGGATCTCAATTTTCTCTAAAGAAAACACTCAACAAGGCACTTACTGCAGCTGTAAATTTGTCCCCAGCCTTAAACAGTCGGCTGGGCCACATTGCCTACTTGGTTCTCACTTTCTTTAATCATGCAAATTTCACATTTCTATGCCCCACAGCTGGAAAACAAATCCACTATTTATTTTCCAAAATAAATACTGCTGCCAGAATAAAATTATCTTACCGGCTTGCTATGAAAGCCTCCAATCTCTGTGCTCTTGCATGCTTTCTCAGTCAGAATGACAGGAATGCCCTCCAATGGCCTGACTCCTGCCTTTTCTGTGGTGTGCTGGCATCTCTTCAAGATGCTTGTTAGCTGATTACCTTCATGTGGTTTTGGGTACCTTTAATCTTTTTTTCTTCTAACAACTTGAGCATCTTAGCCTCTCAGTAGGTTCTAAAATTCCAGATAAAAACAAACAAAAATGTTACCCTTTGCCCTATTTTTCCCTCTGGCTGCTACATTCTTTGTGTTCCCATATTGTATGTCACTTTTCTGTGACAACATTTGAGACAAGAGAGGCTTAAGGAGAGAAGGGCTTACTGGGCTTGCAGGAGGAAGGCATAGCTCATCCTGGTAGGGGATACGTGAGGCGGGGATGTGAGGTAGCTGGCACTGTTGGAGCCAGTCAGGAAGCAGAGAGATGGATGCTCATGTGCCACTCACTTTCTCCAGGTCCTTCAGTCCAAGATTCCAGCCCATGGGATTCTGGTGCTCATGTTCAGAGATCTTTTTTCCCTCACTTCAGCCTTCTGGAAATACCCTCATAGTCACCAAGGCATATCTCCATGATGATTCTAAGTCCAGTCAAGTCCAGTCTGTCAACTTGATGTTCAAACATATTATTTTAAAATATAATATTGCACTCTTAGGCTCTAAAATCTCATAAGACAAAATAAACTTAGTTAATTCATAAACATTCAATAGTATTTAATAGCCCCAACATTTTTCAAAGGACCAAACTCCAAAGACTCTTCTGAAATTTAAGGAAAACTTATAACTGCAATTCTATGTGACATTAAGAAATTATTGATATACTCCTAATACATAATGGAGCAGATTAAACATCACCATTTCAAAAGGCAGAATAATAGAGAAAGGCTGGACCAAAGCAAGAGTGTAACTCTTCCACAGAGGACACCCTAAAGCCCACAGCTCCGTATCTGGCATCTGGGGCTTGCGATGGAATCACCTGGCCTGCAACAGCTTGGGCAGCTCTGCCCTTCTAGTTTTGCACCTGTAATACATGTAGATTATTTCTTGGGTCAGCTCCACTCCATGCTTGCTTTCTTTGACAGATATCACACAGTCCTGGCACCTTCAACATATTGTTTTCTTTCAATGTCTCCATTATAACTTAGGGTTCACTTTTTCCATTTAACACCCCCTTGTTGGAAAGTTGACTCTGCCACGTATTTCCTAACCTCAGAAAATTTCTGGAACCTGATCCATGATCACCTCCGTCTTGCATCTTTCATGCCTGTAAGATGACTATCACATAGTGATGATTAAAGGTTCTTCTGTCAGCTAGAGATACAGCCTGGCATCCTTGGACCAAACCTATGGTGGGCATGTGCGTCTTGGAGGGTAACACTGGGAAACCTTTTCTTAAGTGTCCATTTGCAACATTATTCCATGCTCTCTCTTTTCAAATGTATTTGTGCTATAATCTGGAGACTTCACCCAGGGTCTTGCTTTCAGGGCACCTATTCTCCCAGTTTGAAACATAATGTTTCTTCTTAATGGTGCTGATCTAACAGTCACCGCTACTTTCTCTGCAGCCTCCTTGTGTGGAGTCTCCTTTCTAAAGTACGTATTTTTCACATCTTTGTTCTCTAATTGCTGTGCTGTCTCACTGTAGGTCTGGATAAGATCAGTGAGCAGGAACAATGCTGCAGCTTAAATGATGTTCTGCATTAGAATTTGCTATTCCAGATAAATTAGTCCATTGCACTTAAATTCAGATTTGCTTAAGCTCTCAGGACACAGGATGAACAAAGCCAGAATCTTTGCCAGGATATAACATGAATGGATTCCATCTCAGTTTCTGGTGGAGTCCTTCTCCTACTTCTGAAACACCATGAATGTTGCCTCCACTGTTTGTGCTTTTCTCTGCATTCTGGCCTTCCAAGCTCTTAGCAGAATTCCTCATTAGGCTTTGCTCAGAACATCCTCAAGGTTCTCTAGCCTTCACTTCCAATCTCTTCCACATCCTTTTTACAAATCATTTCCAAAAGTCTGAGTACCATGTGGGAAGAATAATCTCAACAGGGATGCTATTTCTGATACCCAATTTTCTTTTTGATCAAGTCTTCTGGAAATGAAATGATTGAAAGAGCTTCGTTGTCTTTTCAGTTTCTCAGCTTTTGGCCCATGGTGGCCCAGCTTCCTCTGACCTTCATAGAAACTGCTTTTATACTATCCCAGAAACTTCCCTGTCACATAATTCAGGGATACTCTTTCCTTTCTGTAGGTTTACCCATTAAAAAGAATATCTGACACATGGGCTTTGTCCAGAAAGGATGTACTCAGGAGTTCTGACTGCTAGCCTTAGAAAGCATGTGAGTTCCGTCTATGCTGCCCACTCAGGTTTGGGTAGCATTCATCATTCTCAGATATGACCACTGCAATAAGATATCACAACAGGTCCTCAGTGCCAATCACAACAGCCAACTTACAGAGATTACCACACTGTCCAGTAAAGGCTGACAAAATAAAAGTGGGGTCTGTAAGCAAAGGCGAATCACTTACTCTGAAAAAGAGAGAAATTCTGTCATATGATACGTGAAGGAACCAGAGAGCATTATGCTAAGTTAAAGAAGCCATGCATGGTCACTAATGATTTCACTTTCATGAGGTACCTAAGCTATTTATACAACCTCAGAAAAATATAAAATAAAAGGAATGGTGGTTGCTGTGGGCTGATGGGATCTGGGGATCTATTATTCAGTTCCCACTGTCACCTTTAGGAAAGATGGCTCAATTTAAGAGCTGTGTCCCAGCATGGGGGTGTTCCCAGTAAAAGGCCATTAGGACTCACAGCCTGGGGCACCTTCCACTGACATGACTACTGAAGTATTGGAGTGGGGGAGTATGTCACCTGATGTTGGAGAGTCTGCCCACAAATGAACAGCTGATGGCTGGCTCAGAGATGGTGTGGAGGAACCTGATTGGTCACCCAAAGCTATATAACCTGCTCTTTCTTCTGGAATAAACAAGTCTGCAGCTTCTCACCCTCGGAGTTCATTCATCCGATGTCTGTGGTGACTCCCCGCCACTCACCCCCTCAGTCTGAACCCCTCGTCCTCACCCTGGCTGGACCCTTGGAAGGAGGACCAACACCAGCATAGTGTTCAAATGTAATCATGTCATGCTGTGTACTCTACTGTTCTGTTTTGTGTTGCTAAAACAATGTAGCAGTGGCTGTTCAGTTATAAAGTAAATAGGAAAAGGAAAGGCAGAAATCTAGAATCTGGTATATGTATTACTGAAGTAGAAGGGAGTTATGAAGACGTTTGAAGGCTGGAAATAAAGCAGCACAGTGTCAGCTCTGGCAAAGATTCTCTAGTCATGTAGCCTCTTGGCAGAAAAGAGCGTTGTGTGACAGAGAGTTCACATTGCAAGACCAAACAGGGAAGGGACGGTAGTGGCATCCCACTAGACATTACCTCTCACAGGCACATTGCAAGACCAAACAGGGAAGGGACAGTAGTGGCATCCCACTAGATATTACCTCTCACAGGTTTGCGTATGTTTTGCTGTCGTCACGCTCGGGTCCAGTTATATGAACCCTGATGAGATAAGTCAGAGCTAAACCTCAACATGCACTTAAACCTTTGTCTTGAGCTAAGTGTAGTTGTCACAGAGATAAACAACAAAAGCATAAGAGGAAAAGTTCTGTGATATAGACCTATCTATTAATATGTGAGGGTTTGTGAATGAGATTTATCATGTGGCAAACATTCAATATGTACAGATTTTTGTGTTTCAAATATGCTTCAATAAAATTAGTTAATAATAAATGCAGAATGGCCAGTGATTCTCAAGCTACCCAGGCACAAGCTGTGGTTCGTTAGGAATTTTTTGTTAGGAATGCTGAAATTTGCATACACTCAAAGAACTATATTTCTGTGTGAGTGGTTCCAGTGTAAACTACACTCTGAGTTCATAACAAGCTCTCCTCATAGGAAATATTTCAGGTGTATTGTTACTGGGAAAGATACACTGTGCTAATGTAACTCTCTAGAAGGCCTTGGAAATTTACCCCAGCATGTATCTGGACTTTCCTCATCTGCCTTTACCCAGGCCTAATGCCAATTCATCTTCTTTCTCATCTGTATAGAATCCTCTCAACTATATGCTGAGTCCTAGATAAGGGAACTGGAAGGTGGCCTCAGATCCCACACAATCATTCTTTAAACCTCCCTCCATCTCTGGATACATTTTCTCACCGTGTTTCTGATAGAATTTATTTTTAGAGGACTTTCCTTTAAATGTTACTGCTATGTGGTTAGCTCCACTCTGCTATCTGATGACTCTGTTCCCTCTTTGTCCTGTTAGTGACACATCTTATATTGGTGATTCCCTGAAGTCCCACTTTTCTTTAGCTCTTTGGAGTCGTTTTTGTTTCTATTATATATTTAAGATTTTTTGAGATTATATTATCCCCCATTATTTTCCTTCCTAATTTTACTCATTAACAGATATAACAATTCAACACAATACTTTTCCATTCTGTCTTTTAAATATTTCTTCCCATGGATCTCCCAACTCATCACTTTCTACCTTCTGTGTCCTTAAACATAGTTCAAAACATTTTTTTCAGCTCATTGGCTTCTTTCTAATATATGAACATGATATGCTTCAGGCATAACCACCCTCTTAGCATGTGTGTGTCTTTCCATTTTTTGTTCTCCACATGCAAACTTGCTGAGAACACTATTCAGCCCACAGAAACCAAGTTTCTGTGTTGACATCCTGACTTCCAAATAACTGGATGTGGACAAGAGCTTTAAAAGAGGTAACTGAAGCTAAGTAAGATTACGAGGAAGATGCTCTGATCTCATAAGACACTGTTCTAAAAACAAGACGATTCATTAACCCCATATTCCAACTCATCATCCTTCCCTTTCTCTCTCCTCCTCCTTTCACTAACCCTTTGTGCCCATAGGGAAGATCAAATAAGGCTTGTGAGACAGTGGGTGACTGACAATAGAGACCTCATAGGACCCCAGTCCTTCTAGCACTGAGCCTGGACTTCTGGCTTCTAGAACTGTCATGAAATAAGTGTTTGTCCTTGAAGCCAGTCAGTCTGTGGTGGCTGGCTATTAGAATCCTACCTGATGACTGCAAAGCTATTCTCTGTGCAATGAGTAGAATTAACATTTACAAGCCTAAAGCATAAAGATAATGCACTGTGCCATGCTATTTCAGTGTGAACTCTTGACAGTGTCTTAGTCTTGTTCAAGCAACATTTAGACCCACAGAGCATGATCTCATGCACCTTCACCTTCTCTTCCCTATTATGTGATTATGTGATCCGATCACAGTTCCTTGGCCTAGAATCTTGTTTACCTACTCTTTATGTTACACATCCTCATTGGAACCTATGTCACAACTGTCTTGAAGTCAGTCAGTTGCTAACCACTGTCACTTCAAGCAAGTTGTCTCCTTTATTGCACCAATAAGTTAAGCCTCATTTTATTTGTTTCTTGCCACATTTATCTGACTACTTTCCCCATGAAGTTCACAGAGAGGAACTCTATTCTACTTAATTCTCTAACTGAGAGCTAAGCATATTCACAGTTTTTGTAATATAATAGGAACTTAATAAAAATTTGCTAAATGGAAGGTAGATAGGAGGGTAAGTGGAAACTTATACCAAAGGAACTTCAAACACAAAATCTTAATAGTGATGATCAAGTAATGCGTGGCTGAATTAAATGATCTTGGCATTTGGTTCCCTTCAGGGAACACTAATCTAATTCTGGAAACGTTATCCAACTTGATGATTTTCAGCCCCTGCTTTCTTTCCACAGCAGTTCTGGCAGTTCCCGCTGCTCTAGGCTATACCTCAGGCCATGGTTACTCACAAACCACAATGGACATGCTGGGCCTCCAACCAGGATCACTGGTCCATCATCTGACTTCTTCATATGTCGTTCTTGTGGTGCTTGAAGCCCAACACGGACTTTTCTATTTAGCTATTCTTCTTGGTCCTGTGGTTTTAGCTGAATCATCACTTCTGAAAGACAGACCTTCTCTCGTCCCTGAATTAGACCTCTTTCTGCATTTCTTCTTTGCTCCCCAAATCTCCCATTTTTTCCCCTCTTGCTGTCCTTATTACATGCTTTTCAGGACTCCCTCTTATTGGGGTAGCAGCTGTGTATATGCATGCATCTTTGTATCTGCAGGAGATAACATAGTGGGTAGAAAAGTACCCATGAGATTAGATGGGAAATCTTAAACACTGCAAGGATGGTGCTCCCATCCTTTCTGGCCTACTGATCTCTGAGCTTGTTACTATGGAAAAAGACATTCAAATTTAGGAGGTTAGACAAGTCCGCCTTAAAAAAAATTTCTACTATGTGATATGATAGAAGACAGTTTGCTATACAAATAGTTCATTTTCTACCCTCCATACAAAATGCTTTAATGCACTTGTAGGCCAGGCTGGCCTCGAACTCATAGCTATCTGCTTGCCTCTGCCTCCCAGAGTGCTGGGATTAGAGGCATGTGCCACTTTTCCCGGCTCTAATTTCTTAATTTCTTAAATCATATTTGTGAGAGATCTTGAGAAGCATGACTCAAGTGTCCTATGGGTTTTACATTCTGTCTTTGTTAAATAAAGCAGGACATCACTCTTCCTTTCAAAAGGTTATTGCCAAGCATTGGATGAATGTGAGTTAACTAAGCGGTGTGCATTCAGCTGGGTCCTGACCTACCTTTATCCTCAGTCCTTGATGCGGCTACATTCTCCCTACAGGTTCACCTTCCCCAGTGCATTCCCTTTCTCTCTAGGCGTCCTTCAACCCCCTTCTTTAATGTGCGTACTTTACTGTAATGACTCTGCAATCGTCATCTCTTAGTTATATTCATTTTTCTAATCCCCCTTTCGAGGCTTTATGATCTCAGGGGTGAATAGGTTCATTTTATACTTTGACTGGATTTATTTATCTTGTAATAGGTCAAATGTTTCATAGAACACTGCAACCCAGAGCAGCTTAAACACACACAGTTGAAAACATTTATTAGCCTAGGGAATTTCAAAGATATTCAGACTGGGAAATGCTATAATATCCAAGGCATTATTTCACAGACTAGGCCAGGCTTCATATCCCATTTATGGTTTTGGTTTTTTGATACATAATTTGAAAATATATTTGCTTCTCATGGTTGTGGGGTATTCTATTAGCTCCAAACTCATAGTTTTGTATCATATGCCCACTTGAAACAATGGCTTCATTTTCCTATTATGTGAATGTTTATACACACACACATACACCAGAAACTAAAAGTCAACAAAATAAAGTGTAATATCTTCCACTTGCTGTTGTTCGTTGAAAAGGGGAATAGCAACTGGCCAGACTTGGGGTGTGAGCCCATTCCTTTAAGTCAAGGAATACAGGTTAATGAAGGAGACTTTGTTTCCTGGAGCTGTGGCAGGGATCAAGGGCGGCTATACTTACGGTTGTGCCATGTCATCATGGAGACCAACGTGTCCATGCTGAGACAGCACCAACACCTAGTTAAAGGGCTCACAGACATCTTGTCTCAGTGAAGAAGAAAATATAGTGAGAGAACAGCCAAATATATAAAAGCTTTAGGAATTTTGTATTTGATAAGGAGGTTGAAATCTTCTATATGTTGACTTTCTACTTTTGAATACTGCATTTTTTTTCTCTTCACCATGACAAAGTCTGGCTTAGGTTACTGCTTGGTCATTTCACACAAGAAAGCTCAGCTTTAATAACCTGAGAATTTCTTCTATGCCAAGACAGA
Source organism: Psammomys obesus (assembly GCF_907164565.1). Classification (NCBI taxonomy): domain Eukaryota; kingdom Metazoa; phylum Chordata; class Mammalia; order Rodentia; family Muridae; genus Psammomys; species Psammomys obesus. The sequence goes on along the minus strand of NW_026585504.1, from coordinate 68,598,242 downwards.
AATTTGATGGTAAATTTGATTAAGGCTCAGCATCAGGCCCCTCCCTCCTGCCTCTGACTAGATGTTCTGTTGAGTGGAGCTAACCTTATCTCAGTCACCCTGTCTTGAACTTAAAAGGTGCTCTAATGCCTGGTACTCAGTGTAAACTAAAGTCAGGAAACGCACTCACCATTCAACAGAGCCAGGAAAACAGGGTTCTTTCAGATATAACCAATACCAGTTGAAATTTTGAATCCCAAGAGGAAGATGCCTTCTGTCAGAGGCAGACTTGGAGGTGAGAATTTTCACAGATTTACTTAGAGAGTATTTTGGGAAGCATCAGGAGAAAGTGAGTAACTAGACTAGTGAAGGAAAAGCCAATCACAGATACACATCAAATGAGCCACAACGTGGCCAACTACGACATAACCCTGTTGAGAACTCTAAATATTAATAGAGGACATGGTCAGAGCTATCTCCCAATGAGAAAGAATCATGCCCATTTATTTGTGTTTTCATCTTTCACTGTAGGAAGGCTAGACTCAGCTCTAGCAGGATTCTCATCTAAGCTTACTGAAAGCATTAAAAAGAGCCATGAATGCTTGTCCTAGGATTTCTTAGTTTTGAGCTTAAATGTGGGCATGAGTATTATGGGTGGAAACTAACTCTAGTTGCTACAAGTGGTTAACTAAAATTGTCCCAAATAAAATAGGACATGTGCTCTCCATACTAATGGCTTCATTATTAGGAATGCATGTTTGTCCATTTCTACCAGAGTAGAGTGTGAATCTATGGGGTTCAAAGCTAACATTTTAGGAGAAGTAATAAAACCTCTTCCATTATTAGAATTCTCCCAAGATCTCTTTGTATGTCGCTCATACAAGTCCAAGCCTCTATGACAGCTCACTGGATCGCTCTGCTCCTCCATTCAATTACTCTTCTCCATCTGCACTTGATTGTGAAAACTCTTATTATCAAGCACACGTTTAATTAAGCACCTTTTTAGTCACTTAGCATGAAGTTGTGAAAGTTGTAAGAGTGAAAATCAGCCATATGAGACGAATAGCAAAAAGCATAATAGATCCACCTGTTCAAAATTGGTGGAATTAAATGACTGTCTAGAGCATTAAATATTCTATGGAGCATCTTCTACTTTATTGTTTTTGCAAAATGACTTTTGAGTCATCATTAATGTTCTCAGTAATTAATGAACACCAGATGGAAGATGAAATAGACAGGCCACATCCATCAGGAGGTGTTTTCTCAGAGTTAAATGAGGCTGAACTTGGAAAGTTTTCACTTCCTCTAGTCTTGGTTTACTGAAGGCCTAGAGTTCCAATTTTATGGACTGGGTGAGGGGATGAATGCATACATCAGCTTCTTTGATATCCAGTACAGGACATGATACCTTCCTTCCATCTGTTTCTGTTGCAAAATGCCTCATATTTTACTCCCAAATATCATCAGGTAATTTTAATTTCCCCCACTAGCTAGAAAGAATAATTTTGATAGTCTATAAAATAGGTGGAAAAGGAAGACAACTGCCTGTATTACTCCCTGTGGACGGATTACTAAAATGAATGCCAGCCATTTCCTGTGAACTGTGCCTGGGAGGCCAGGTATGTATTCACAGCCAAAGCATGCCATTGATGTTAGCGCTTCTAAGGAGGAATAGCAACAGATGTTCTGAGCTGCTTTAGGTCTAGAAGGACAGAGAACCAAGGGCACAGCCTAGGGCACCTCAACAGTCAGTATATTGAAGACCAGATGATGTGAGCATAAGCAACGAATGAAGGTACGGGGATGGTCTCCTGGGAGGTCTGAATGGAAGGGCTCCTGTACTTCAGCTTTTCTGCTTTTGTATCTAAAGTGATGGGGGATATGAGAGAGAAGAGAATAAACTCCTAAGCTTCAATAGTACGTATTTTGCTGATGATAGTTTCGAAGAATTTAGGTGGAAGGCGTCTATCAAAAATTATTGTCCTAAGGAGTGAAGATCATATAAATGCATCCACAAAACTCCATTATTTTGGTAGGTCATGAGCTTGCACCTTACCTGAGTTATTCATGCATAGGAAGTGGGTGCTGTACTGCTACAGGATTTGTGGCCTCATCAAACTACACAAGTGGAATCCTAACCACGAAGACAAGGCAATTAACAGGTGATGCCTTTGAGATGTAGCTATGTTATGAGGGCAGGGCCATCCTAAATATGGTTAATCCTCTTACCCAAGACCCCAGAGACTCCCCTGTTTCCTGTACACGCTGGAAGACACACTGCAAAGACGGCAATGCCAGTGAAGCAGGAGACAAGCCTGCATCAAGCGCAGGACAGGGAGTCTGCCATCACCTGGATCTTGGTCTTCACAGCCTCCAGAAGTGAGTCTCATTGTTTGAGCATCTGATCCTTAATGCTTTGGTACATTTGTCTGCAGGGAGTATCACTTGTGAGATGGAAATAAATACATTTCTTCCCTCTATACATGGAAATACATGGAACACCTCCTGACTTGACTCACTCAGATCTAGGCTGCTGTGATGAACCCCTGCTAACTTACTGTTTATGATTACCTCGATCCTTTTATCCATCTTCATAACACCAGCCGTAAAGGCCCGAGCCAACATCAGCCAGTGCAGGAAACTTCTTTTACACTTTTGTAATATCACATGTGAGACTCATAATCTGCCCCTCACCTTATGACTGAAATGTGGTGTATCCTTCAGTGCTTGCCATGATTTCCTATGGAAATTCCTATTTTCAGCCTGACATTGGCTTACTGTGATCATCACTGAGTATTGTCATCTTGGGGTATAACCAAGAATTGAACACAGAGTCACAAAGATTTGTAGAATGGTGTAGCCAGAACAAAGCTAGTGTTTTATATCTAATAGTGACGAAGCAAGTGAGAACCAAGAAAAAATAACTTTCTAATTCCTTTTGAATTATCTACAGTATAAAACTTAATGCTTTTTCTGTTATTCCAGGTCACCTCCAAGACCTACTGTGGAATGAGACAAATAAAAACACATTATAGTCTCAGAATCTCTTAGAGGCTCCCTAGACCAAAAGGAACGGACATCGTGTCATGTTCAACACTGGCCAACTGGGATTTCCTCAATAGATCTGGTCTGAGTGGATGCCTTTGGTCTTCTAAACCATTGTCTCTGCTTTCTGGATCTTTCTAATCATTATCATCAAGGAAGGTTAACGCTATTGATGATGAATCACCGTGTCTTTGTCTCAGCCAGCAGTTAGGACACGTGTAAACTCAGGGCCGAGTGGCAGGGGGAGCATCTCTTGCTATCACTTGAAACTTCAAAACCTGCCTGTCCTTCCAGCTGCAGATCACTCTCTACCTTCCCAGCAGCATATGAACTTTATTTCAAAGAAAAAGAACAAATACACAGCTGGAGAAGAAAGAGACAGAAAAAAGCACAAAGCAAAAGAAAGCACAGAGAAGTCTCATCTTTAACAGGGCTCATCTTGCCGGTGTCCACTGCTAATCCCACCTACAGGAAGGATTTGAAGGCTGCCAGGATGCACACATAGATATGAACACTGAGAATATAAACACCTGATTCCTTAAATCTCACAGCAGAGATTAGTCCCAAGGTGTCTTACAGGGACAGCACACAATGAGAATAGAGCAGAGGCCACTCAGAAGGAACAATATCAGTGACGTGTGTGGTCTGTGAAATTTATAATCACTGAAAGTACTTCTTCAGCCAAGAGCCGAACAGCAGTGCCTTAAACTTACAGGAAGAGAGTTGTTCCACCTATCATGGTTTTGTTTAGAAACTTAAAGGACAGCTAATTAATTTTTTTTTCTTTTCCCCTTTCTGTTACCCAGGCTGTGCCTCCTTCAAATACGTTTCACATTTTACCCCCTCTCCAAATAGACTTATAATTAGGTGTCAGCAGTGTGTCAATTTATAAAAATCAATTCACATATGAGGTGACATACAACATTTTATGTTTTCAATATCTCAGAAAATATTGACATGTTACATGGCCAAAGAAATTAAAGATATAGTATCTTTAACAAATGGTGCTAGTCTAACTGGATGTCTATATATGGAAAAATGCAAATAGATCCATATTTATCTCCCTGCACAAAACTAAGGTCTAACTGGATCAAAGACATCAACATAAAATCAGACATACTAAACCTGTTAGAAGAGAAAGTGGCACAGGAGACAACTTCCTGAACAGAACACCAACAGCACAGGCTCTAAGATCAACAATCAATAAATGGGACCTCATGAAACTGAAAAGCTTCTGTAAAGCAAAGGACACTCTCGTCAGAACAAAACGCCAGGCTACAGCCTGGGAAAGGATCTTCACCAACCCTATATCTGATAGAGAGCTAATATGCAGAATATATAAAGAACTCAAGAAATTAAAAGGCCACAAACAAGTAGTCCAATTAAAAAATGGGGAACAGAGCTAAACAGAGAATTCTCAATAGAAGGATATTGAATGGCAGAGAAGCACTTGAAGAAATGTTCATCGTCCTTAGTCATCAGGGAAATGCAAAACAAAACAACCCTGAGGTTTTACCTTTACACTCATCAGAATGGCTAAAATCAAAGACTCAAGAGACAACACATGCTGGAAAGGATGTGGAGAAAGAGGAACCCTCCTCCATTGCTAGTGGGAATGTGAATTTGTACAATCACTTTGGAAATCAATCTGGTGCTTTCTCAGACAATTAAGAATAGTGCTACCTCAAGATCCAGCAATACCACTCCTAGGCATATATCCAAAAGATGCTCAAGTACAACAAGGACATTTGCTCAACCATGTTTATAGCAGCTTTTTTTGTCATAGCCAGAAGTGGGAAACAATCCAGATGCCCCTCAAAGGAGGAATGGATACAGAAATTAAGGTAAATTTACACAATGGAATACTACTCAGCAATTAAAAACAAGGAAATCATGAAATTTTCAGATAAATGGTGGGAACTAGAAAAGATCATCCTTAGTGCAGTATCCCAGAAGCAGAAAGACACACATGGTATATACTCACATATAAGTGGATATTAGACATATAAGATAGGATGGACATACTAAAATCTATACACCTAAAGAAGCTAAGCAAGAAGGAGGACCCTGGGTAAGAGGATCAATCCTCATTCAGAAAGGCAAATGGGATGGACATCAGAAGAGGGAGAAAACAGGGAATAGGACAGGAGCCTACCACAGAGGTCTTCTGAAAGATTCTACCCAGCAAGGTATCAAAGCAGATGTTGAGATTCATAGGCAAACTTTGGGCAGAGTGCAGGGAGTCTTATGAAAGAAGGGGAGACAGAAAGACCTGGAAGGGACAGGAGCTCCACAAGGAAAGCAATAGAACAAAAAAATCTGGTCTTTTCTGAGACTGATACTCCAACCAAGGACCATGCATTGATATAACCTAGAACCCCTGCTCAGATGTAGTCCATGGCAGCTCAGTGTCCAAGTGGGTGTCTTAGTAAGGGTAACAGGGACTGTCTCTGGCATGAACTCAGTGGCTGGCTCTTTGATCACCTCCCCCTGAAGGGGCAGCCGTCATACTAGGACACAGAGGAAGATAATGCAGCCTATCCTGATGAGACCTGATAGTCTATGGTCAGTTGGAAGGAGAGGAGGACCTCCCCTATCAGTGGACTGTGGGAGTTGAGGAGAGAGGGAGGGTAGGATTGGGAGGGGTTGTGGGAGGGGGCTACAATTGTGATACAAAGTGAATAACTGTAATTAATAAAAAATTAATTAAAAACAGATAAACCAACATTTGGTAGAAACATCTGCAAGTGATATAAGTGATACATCTGAAAAGGGGTGGATATCTAAAATATATAATTCTTATACCTCAATATACTACCGCAATAAAACTATTTTTTTCTGCAAAAAACATAAATTAAAGAAATTAAAGAAAATTCAAAAAGTTTATGCTTATGCCACTTTGAATATTACTTCTTGTGGTGGTCTGAATAAGCCTGGCTTTACTGGCTCCTATATTTGAATTCTTAGGCATCAGGGAGTGGCAATTCTTGAGAAGGACTATGAGTTGTGGTCTTATTGAAGCAACTGTACCATTGGGGATGGACTTTTATCTTTCAAAAGCCCAAGACAAGCCCAGTGTTTTTTTTCTCTTCCTGCTGCCTGGGGATTCAGAAATAGAACTCTCAGTTATTTCCCCAGCACCATATCTGCTCACCACAGCCATGCTTCCCACCATGATGATCATGGACTAAACTTCGGAAACCATAAGGAAGCCCCAATTAAATGCTTTCTTTTATAGGAGTTGCCATGGTCAGTTAGGTGAGGTGGCACATGCCTGTAATCCCAGCACTTGTGGAGCCAGAGGCAGGCGGATGTCTGAGTTCAAGGCCAGCCTAGTCTACAAAGTGAGTCCAGAACAGCCAAGGCTATACAGAGAGGCCCTGTCTTGAAAAACAATCAATCAAACAAACAAACAAAAAATTAGGGGGTAGTGGTGCATGACTTTAATCCCAGCCCTTGGGATGCAGAGGCAGAGCGATCTAATGGATTCAAGGCCAGCCTGATCAGGCCAGCCTGATCAACAGCGTGAGTTCTAGACAGCCAAGGCTACACAGAGAATCCATGTTTTGTAAAACCAAATACAATTAAAAAAATAAAATAAAACAAAGAAGTTTCATTGTCATGGTGTTTCTTCACAATAGAACACTGACTAGGACAATTCCTCTACGTATCCACCATTTTCTTATTGCACTGAATGAAAGTAATTGTTGAAATGAAAGCCAATAAATCTGTGTCCTTACATTCTGCTAATTATAAAATAGTTTGCTACCAAAGTATATTATAGATATATACATGTATGTATGTACACATTTTATACATGTATTAAAGTTTTAGAAACAACATCTTTTAAGGTCTTTATAAACTCACTTATAACTTAATAAATAGAAATGTGTTTTACTTTTGGTGGAATGGTCATTTTCACACTATCATTCTCTCTTTTATAAAACTTTATTGTTATTATTTACAGTTTATTCACTTTGTATCCCAGTTGTAGCTCCTCCCTCATCTCCTCCCAGTCCTACCCTCCCTCCCTTTTCCTCTTCTATCCCTCTTTCCTAATCCACTGTCAGGGCAGGTCTTCCTCCCTTACTGTGTGACCCTAGCCAATCAGGTCCCATCAGGATTGCCTGGATCCTCTTCCTCTGAGGGCTGGCTAGGTCACCCCACCAGGGAGACGTGATCAAGGAGCAGGCACCAATTCATGTTAGAGACTGTCTCTTCTCCTCTTACTAGGGAACCCACATGGAGTCTGAGCTGTCTATGGGCTACGTCTGAGCTAGGGGTCTAAGTGCTCTCTATGTATGGTTTTTGGTTCATGCATCAGTCTCTGCAATCCTATCTGCCCTGCTTTATTTCTAATTTTTTTATTTTTATTTTTTTGGTTTTGTTAGCCTCAGTCTTCTTGTGTGGCACCTGTCCCCTCTGAGTCCTTTTATATCTCTCTTCTTCCATAAGACTCCCAAGCTCTGTCTGAAGTTTGGCCATGAGTCTCTGCATCTATTTGGATCCCCTGTTGGTTGGAATCTTTTAGAGGACATCTGTGGTAGGCTCCTGTCCTGTTCCCTCTTTTTTTTTTTTTTTTACCACTTCTGGTGTCTATCCTGTTTTCCCTTCTGAATGAGAGTTAAGCATCTTCCCTAGGGTCCTCCTTGTCATAGATTTCTGTAGGTTTGTAGATTTTAGTATTTTTATCCTATATAGTATGGCTAATATTCACTTATAAGTGAGTACATTTCCATAATGCTGCCAATCAATGATAGAATCCCAACAAATGCATCTACATCACAAGTCCTACATCTATGATTCAGGAAACATCTTGTCAGAGGGAATAGAAAGATTGTACTTGCCATAATATCAGAAAGTCTGCGCTGAAATAGTCTCTCCTGGAAATGACTACATAAGTAAGACTGGAATAATGGAAGTATCAATGGAAATGTTAACGCAGAAGGGGGAGGTTTCTGAGTAGTTTCACCCCTAGACAAAGAACTACACATGAATAATGACTACTTGGACAAGAATTAGCTTCTCCCAGGGAAGAATCCCCATATTGTTTGTCCAATGCAAAGTGATCAGCAAATTGGAAACCATATACACATAAAAAACAACAAACCTAGCAGGCTGTATTTATCTATATTAGTGTGTACATGTACATTCATACATGCAAATATGTATGTAACAATATCAAAGAAAAAGAGACTATCCAACTGAGAATTGGGGACACTGAAAAGGTATGAGGGAGGATGTTGGGAGGGGCTGGAAGGAGGAGAGTGAGGAGAGAAAGTTGTCTAATTCTATTTCAACTAAAACACATTGTGAAAAAGAAACATATTCCAAACATGCATTCGGAGGAATAACTAATTGATTCACAAATAAGTAAAAAAACGGCATCCACAACACTGGAAAATAAGTATTATCTGTGTTTTCAAGGGGATACACATCAGCAGTACTGCTGGTTTTTGTTTGCTTGCTTTGTTTTTCTTTTTTGTATTTTCCTTGTGTTAATCACAACTATTATTCTTATTTAAATTTTGGAAGGTACTCAGAATACTTAAGTCCCTTGAATGAACCTTCAGGTTCATGTATGACTGGATCGGAATCACTGATGAGCTGGTGATATTCACAGTCATGATATCCCTGTTATTACTCATATTTTAAAGACTTAGCAATAACACTTGCCCATTTCCCAACACTTTTATGCATCACCTAAAAAGATAGTGGTGTGTATGTGTGTACAAATGTTGGTGCTGACTTCAAGACAATTCAGTATAATTTACACTTTATGCTCTAAGTCTTACATGCATTTAGAGCCAGTGTAACTTGATTTGCAGTTCAGAGCCAGGACCAGGGTGAAGAGAGTGGAGTTCTAGGGCACACAATTTAAGAGGCATTTGCTCTCAGCCCCGACACTGGTTTGCATGACCTTCCGAGCAAGCAACCCTTGAACCTTCCCACACTAGCAGCTTTATTTACAGATTCGGTGACAAATTGGGCTCTGTGCTCTTTGTCTGCAAAAGATATTCCACTCTGTCTTGAACTGACCACTGCAGGGTCATTGACCCTGACCCAGCCTCTTTTCTTACCATAAGTTAGTATTTTAGTAATCAAAGTAGACCTACGTGTGCCATATTAAGCATGCACAAAGCAAAAGACTAGATCAAAAACACGGAAGAATGCAGATTAGAAGTTATTAGAAGCTACAAAGTGGATCTAATAATCACTGACGTGGAAGAGACTGGGATGGGATGGGGTCATAGGGAGAAATTTAGATTGGGAAAATGTTTTGAGGTCATGAACAGTCTTACAAATTTCCTTTGAAGTGTGGCAAGAGGTTGCTGTGGGTGCAGCATGTTCTGATGCAGGAGAAAGAGAAAAACAGAAAAGTTGTGTTGAAGGTCTGACAACCATTTCTGTGAGCAGAGGGTCTCAACCTTCCTAATGCTGAGACCCTTTAATACAGTTCTTCATAGTGTGGTTGCCTTCCTGTGGTGGTTTGAATAGGTTTGGCCCTCATAGATTCATGTTTGAATTTTTGGTCCAAAGGGAGTGGCACTATTTGGAGGTGTGGCCTTACTGGAGTAGGTATGGCCTTGTTGGAGGAAGTATGTCACTGTGGAGGTCAGCTCTCAAGTCTCATATATAAGTTCAAGCTATGCCCAGTGTGGGATTAGTTGCCTGATTGCCTTTGGACCAAGATGTAGAACTCTGGGCTCCTCCAGCACCAAGTCCACCTGAATACTGCCATGATCTTCACCATGATGATAATGGACTAAACCTCTGAAACTGTAAGCCAGCCCCAATCAAATGTTTTCCTTTATAAGAATTGCCTTGGTCATGGTGTCTCTTCACAACAATAAAACCCTAACTAAGACCACCCCCAAACACAGTTATTTTTTTGGAATATAAATTTATTATTATTATTACAATTTGTTCACTTTGTAGCCCGGTTGTAGCCCCCTCCCTTGTCCTCTCTCAATCCCACCCTCCCTTCCTTTCCCCCTCCCCATCTTCCTTCCTTAGTCCACTGATAGGGGAAGTCCTCCTCCCTTACTATCTGACCCTAGCCTATCAGGTCTCATCAGGACTGCCTAGATCCTCTTCTTCTGTGGGCTGGCAAGGTTGCTCCACCAGGGAAAAGTGATCAAAGAGCAAGCAACCGAGTTCATGTCAGAGACTGCTCTTGCTCCCCTTACTAGGAAACCCACATGGAGACTGAGCTGCCTATGGGTTACATCTGAGCAGGGGAACTAGGTTCTCTCCATGCATGGTCTTTGATTGATGCATCAGTCTCTGCAATGCCTCCTGGGCCCAGATTTTTTTGGCTTTGTTTGTCTCCTTGTGGAGCTCCTGTCCCCTTCAGGTCTTTCGTCTCTCTGTTCTTCCATAAGACCCTCTGTGCTCTGCCCAAAGTTCGGCTGTGAGTCTCTGCATCTGCTTCAATCCCCTGCTGGGTAGAGTCAATAAAGTTATTTTTGTTGCTACTTTAATCACTGTGATTTTGCTACTATTGTGAATTATAATGTCAACATCTGCTTCTTTCTGATGTTCTTAGGCAACCCCTGTGAAAGGGTTGTTCATCTCCAAAGGGGATGCAACCCATAGGTTGAGAACCACTACTGTAAAGACCAGCTTATGAAAATCCAACATGGCTGTGGCTCAACTATCCCTGTATCTCATTGTTTTGTGAACTCTGTTTCATGTCATTTGATAAATGTTGAGCACTACTCAACTCTAATTCCTACATCGACCCATTTCACAAAAAAAGAAAAAAACCCACTAATATAGTAACTGAAGTGACAACTAATGACCATGAAGATATTAATTGTTGTTTATTTCAAGTTCATTTAATTCTAGTGTAGACCATATCTTTTGTTACATGATTGCAAATTCTAAAAAAAAAAAATGGTTATTGCAATTTAAAAAGCTAGAACGGTGTTGTAACCAATCAGAATAGGAGGTAGGCAATATTGAAGTGTTTTATTTACCCTAAGACCAGACGCTGGACTCTCATTGTTAGATATATTCTTACAAAATTTCTCAGTGGAAACATAAATATACTCCATTATACACATACTTGAACAAAAATTCTCAATATGAAAATTACAGAACAGCTGGCTCCTCCACTGCTTATAAAGTCAGCACAAGCTTGCAAATGATTATGTTTCCTACAAAATTTTAGGAGAGAACATAGTCTGATTCAACTATTAATCATGGCAATTAAAGATGATTCTCATAGCTGGGTATTACTGTCTTATTTACCAATGAGTCCACATTTGCTTTCTATGTAATTGGAAAAACCCTGCTGTATGTGTCTACAGGAGGTTAAAAAAATCAGTGGTATTTTTCAGTAAAAATTTGTCCAGCAGAATAGTTGTTAAGATGTTTGGTTGTTGTATTGTTTTGTTTTGTTTTCTAGCTTGCTTTTTATTTGGAGATAAATTTAAATACCTCTATTAAGTTAATATATGTAAATTTTATTCTTTGTGTGTTTTACACAATGTATTTTTATCATATTTGCCCCTCACCTCTTCCCTTAATTTCTCCAAGATCTTCCCTCCACATTTTTTCAACTTTGTGTCTTCTTTTAAAAATAACTCACTAAGTCCAATTTATGATGTTTGTATACTCATGGATGAGGAATGTGCATTGTTGACCCTTTAGGGATTACACCATTAAAGAAAACGGACTCTGCTTCTTCCAGAAGCAACCAACTGTCAATCATTCTTCAATTAGGGACTGGGGCTTGTGGTCTCTACCAATTTGTTACAATAGACTATTGTTGACATAGGGATTGAGAGATGCTAGATTAGAAAAGGCTAAGGAGAGTTAAAATGGTACATCTTTTTTTTTAAGATTTATTTATTTATTATTTATATAGTATTCTGCCTGCATTTGTGCCTGTAGACACCAGATCTCATTACAGATGGTTGTGAGCCACCCTGTGATTGCTGGGAATTGAACCAGGACCTTTGGAAGAACAGCCAGTGCACCTAACCTGTGAGCCATCTCTCCAGCCCAAAATGGTACATCTTATATGTGGCAGAATATAGATTGATCTCCTTATAAAGTTTTCACCTAATAGAAAACTTGATCATGTTCTATATTTCTTAGCGATTTTCTGGATATAAGTGACAAACCCTAACTCAAAATATCTTAAGCAGGAAACTGGTTAGAAAACAAGGTCATAAAAAAAAAAAAAAGAAGCAAAACAAAATGAGGTCATGTGGCCTGAAACACAAAGTGAGCTGGCTATAAGAAAACCAGGACTCAGGCATTGTCATTGGTATACAGGCTTACCCTCCATCCCCAAGGTATTCATATGCAAATTTCTTCTTTCTTTTTATTCATGTTCAACATGGCTGTCAGCAGCTCTCAGCTGTCACGTGAATCAGTCAAAAGTAGAAAGTGAATTCACCTGTTAGCGTTGCTTCACTGACTAAAGATTTAAGATAACCTGGCTACCATGGTTACATAGCCATCTTGGAGCAAGAAATAGCAGCAAGAAGAAACTGCTGTCTAATAGGTCAAGTCTGTGCTCTTTTTGCTCCGCTGAGCACATAGTCAGGAGAAATTTCATTTAACCATTGGGCTTAGTGTGTGGAAGGGCTGGTTTTTCTTGGACAAGTCAGATTATCTGAGAGTGCACGATGGGATATGTGATGTTTGATAAAATTCAGGACATCCATTTAAGCTTGCATTTTTATACACAAGGATTATGACCTTGTTTTCTAACCAGTTTCCTGCTTAAGATATTTTGAGTTAGGGTTTGTCACTTATATCCAGAAAATCACTAAGAAATATAGAACATTCTAGCCTTCTTGTTCTAAGCGTTCGACGTTTAAGGTCTCCTGTACAGGTCGGCAGTTGGAACCCAGTGCTTGGTTTGCACTCATTGGTGCTCAGCAGGTTTGTACAAGTGACTTCCAAAGTCAACACTGTCCACCAGTATCAGCAAACACTGTTCTGAGAATGCAAATAGTCAATGTCTCCCCAGTATACCTTTTCTTGTACAGTTCCTTCAGGGTTATCTGATTGTTGAGGTGCACATGCTATGGCAGAGGGAAAGAAGATCCAAAATAGATTTAGGAAATGAGATTAAATTCGATTCCTCAGTCCCCTGGAAGAACAAGCACTTTAAAACATAGAATGTAGCACAGAGAACTTCAAACAAAGCTCTCGCTTATTTTGGCCTTTACATACTTTAATCAGAATAAATTTAGAATTAGTGTTACCATTTCAATGTTTGCATCGCTAGTGTATGTGTACTCCTGTGTGCGTGCACACGCGTTCCCACGTGTTCGTGTGTGTGTGTGTTTGTGTGTGGAGGTCAGAGGACAATTTTCTTTCTTTTTTTTTCTTTCTTTTTTCTTTCTTTCTTCTTTTCTTTTTTTGAGACAGAGTTTCTCTGTGTAGCTTTGGCTGTCCTGAACTCACTTTGTAGACCAGGCTGTGAGGACAATTTTATGTAATCAGTTTTTGCCTTCCTTGGTTTTTGAGGCTGGGCCCCTTGCTCTGCTGTTTCTTTACATGAATCCCAGACTAGCTGGTCCAACAACGTCCAGTCAGTTCTTCTGTCTCTGTCTCCATCTCATCATAGGAGTGTTGAGATTACAGATGCGTACTACCCACATCTGGCTTTCTATGAGGGTTCCTGAGCTTAGGTTCGGAACTTAGGCTCTCAGGCTTTACCAGCAAGTACTTTCGCCCATTGAGACATCTCCCTAACATTGCATGGTGACTTTAAATAATGCAACTGACTCTAGTTCATTTTCTGATGCAATGAATTCATACTGTTTTTATCACCTTACAGAGATCAATCAGTGCGTTGTGGTATACACCCTTCGGTGCTGTAGTTCATTTTTAACTGCAAATATTCTCACTGTGATTATAAACTTCTGTCTGAAAACAAAATACAGAGAATTATGAGGAAGGGCAATGCCACAGGATATCTTCTTCTTAACCTGATTATCAGGTCAGATTAGCTTGGCATTAATGGATACTCTTGTCTAAAGAAAGCAAACCAAGTGGCCAGTTGCACTGTTCAGCCTGCCTTGAATTCTAGAATCCATACAACTTAGGAAAAGAAGAATCATTTACTTAGAGGCACAGGGTGCTTTTTGTCTAGTATCATTTCTGTTTTCCTCATTAAAAAGCATTCGTTATCTATCACCTAATGTCTTTGTGATGATATCACAGGCAGGGAACTTGGCTGCACGAAGAAGCTTAAGTAGATTATGCTTGTCGATCATTGAGTACACTCTAAAACTTATGATTAAATGCATTTTAATCTCCAACACAACTCTTCAAAGGCCCATACTGTTACTCCTCCCAGGTAAGAAGAAAGTTACATAAGCTTTGGTAACTTACTAAAGGTTATAGACCAGTCAGCAGAGGCAGCAACATTTAACTACAGAGTCAGATCAGGTCTCTGTCAAAATTACCCCAGACAGCGATAAATGTCATTGCCTATTCACGAATGAAGCAGGTAGAATAAAAAGGACCATGGGGCAAAGAGACAAACGGTAGGTTTTCTAAGGTGGTGACAAAGAAACAGAATAATAGGAAAAGATTGACTAGCTAAGAGCAACCCACTCCAGGTCTTTTCTACACATTCTAAGTTTACTTACTACACCGACTGGTAGAACTGAAATATTTTTTTTTTCTTTTTTAAAATTTACTTATTTTTTATTTATTACAATTTATTTACTTTGTATCCCAGCTGTAGCCCTTCCTTTGTTCCTTTCCAATCCCACCTTCCCTCCCTCTTCTCCTCCCATGCCCCTCCCACAGTCTACTGATAGGGGGCGTCCTCTGACCCTAGCCTATCAGGTCTCAGCAGGCTGCATTGTCTTCCTCTGTAGCCTGGTAAGGCTTCTTCCCCCTGAGCGGGAGGTGATCAAAGAGCCAGCCACTGAGTTCAGGTCAGAGACAGTCCCTGTTACCCTTACTTGTGTACCCACTTGGACACTGAGCTTCCATGGGCTACATCTGTGCAGGAATTCTAGCTTATCTCCATGAATGGTCCTTGGTTGGAGTATCAGTCTTAGAAAAGACCCTGGGACCCAGATTTTTTTTTGTTCTGTTGCTCTCCTTGTGGAGTTCCCGTCCCTGGTAGGTCTTTCTATCTTCCCCTTCTTTCATAAGATTCCCTGCACTCTGCCCAAAGTTTGGCTATGAGTCTCAGCATCTGCTTTAATACCCTGCAGTGTCGAGTCTTTCAGAGGCCCTCTGTGATAGGCTCCTGTCCTGTATTTTGAGAAAAAATGGATACACTTGGGGGAGTGTCTGTTTCCTTAATGTCTCAGTTTAACCAGCTGGCTCTGTTTTAGCTTCATCTAGACTGGGGGAGATTAGAAGAGATGTTCAGTCTGAGACTATGGTGTCCTGTCAAATGCTATGACTGGAAAAGGAGCATCCTGTGTGGCAAAGAAGCAGCCTTCACACACAGTGAACCAGACAGAGCACCACAGATAAAAGACTATGGAGGCATTCTCGGGGACATCCAGCCTTCATGGAGAGCCTGCTCAGTAAAGTTCCGCTTTTAGCAGTTATTAGCTCTGTGATTATGAGTAGTAGCCAAATATTTTTTATTTTTTCACCTCTTGGTTCTTTCAGACCTGGAGAGACTCCCTTCCCTAGAGTAGCCAGTATCCAGAACAGTAAAGGATTCTTCTAAGTGCATCATCAATGAGTGTAACTTTCAGCGCAGACCCATGTTCCACATTCCTGTCAAGCTGATAGACAAGCATTGCTCTACCTCACTCCAGCCCTAGCTTCCGGACACTGGCAGCCCCACCCTTCAGCGCCCCCTGAAAGATGGCAATCCTCAAGTTGCTTCCTTCAAGCCCTATCTTGTCATTTCATCCCATAGAAGATGCAAACAAGCTTTGGTTCTCTCTTCCCAGCTCTGATACCCAGCCTCATGTGCTTTTGTGTGGTTGGTCATTCTTCTCCTTTGAGGAAATGTAACAACTGCTTTGTTAATGAAAGTTTCTTTAATGTTTTGATTCAATTATAGTTGAAGATGTGAAAACAGAAGCTTAAAACACTTGCAGTATTTGTGTTATCTCTCTGAACTTTCATACATTTTTGATAGAGTTAAAGAGCTAGTTGCCTTCACCATCCTGTGGATCAGAAGTTTTTATGTGAGAATGTACATGGATGGCAGAGCACAGCACCGCTTACCTGTGGCAAGACCTAAGCCATCACTAACAATGTCCACATTGCCCTTCACAAGACTGTTACTGTCGGAGGCAGCGTGCTTCTGAGGAGGTGGGCGGTGCTGCATCTGCAGTGCCCGGCAGAGAGCAGCACACACAGACAGATGTCTGCGGAGTTCTAAATAATTCAAGTCACTTATTCTCGGAGAGCCTTACAGCTAAGATTGGATCTACCTGCACCAACTTAGCTGTATGACTGGAGTGCGGTACGTCGTCAGCTCTTCACAGAGCCACTGAGAAAAGTATAGTTGTTAGTGTGCTTTTTTCCAAGTAAAACACGTGTATGAACATATTAGAAGCCACACCCGTGAAAGCTAGACATCCACAAGAAAAATTCTGTGTGCACTTTTCTCAGTTCTATCCTATACACTTCTGAGCTTGAAGTTTTGAATATATCCTTTGAGGGGAAGAAAATCATACATTCTTTTAAAAATGAAATAAATAATGAATGTGCTTCCTCAAAACCTCATATCTGCAGGGGACAGACAGCTGCTGTGCTGAGAGGGAACAATGTGAGCCTTTACGGGCAGTCTTCCTCTAACACGGCTCCAGCCTAAATTTTTAATCCTAATTGTGGGTTCCGGAGGCACAGCCTCGCATGAAGTTCTGGTGAGTGAGACGGAGCCACTCTTGGGAAGACTTTGGACTCAAACGGCAATTAGGGAGTAACGAGAGGCACTGAGCGTCTGTCCCCTGCGCACAAGCCTTGAAGTGCCTCCAGCACGGCTGGGCTGCCTCACTCCTAATGGGGAGACATTGCCCAGTGTGCCAAAGAGACAACACCCGTGTTGAAAGCAGATACTGTGGAGTCTGGCAATGATTCCTGGAACCTAGAATTCCCTGCGGGGCTTCCAAGTTTACGGAAGCCATGGGCAAACAGGATATGACAGAGAGGACACGGCAAGCAGTACACAGTTTCTGAACAGCGGAGGTGCTGACTGATTGACGAGAGAATCGCAGTGCAAAGGCCAAAACGTGGCCCGGGAGACCTCCCTGTATTCTCTCCTCCCCGCCTTCTCTGTGCACGGAGATTGACTGGCACAAGAGGCAACGCCAGCTTTCCTCTGCAAGTTACAGAAATGCCCCACCTTTTCCTTGGTGGTGGGTGGTTTCTCTAGTGCCTTGTGTTATGAAACTAGTCCTATTTCACAGACAAAGGAAAATGATAGCCTCGTCTAGAAAGCAAGTCCAGGGCAGCCAAGGCTACACAGAGAAACTCTTGTCTTGAAAAAAAAAAAATAAAAATAAAAGGAAAGTAAATGCCATAGATCTAGAACACATACCTTTAAAGTTATTTCTGAGTTTTGTGGATTTTGTTGTTGTTTTGTTTTTTTTCAATACAGGGCTTCTTTGTGTAGCTCTGGCTGTTCTGGACTCACTTTGTAGCCCAGGTTGGCCTTGAACTCACATAGATCAATCCGTCTGCCTCTACTTCCCTCCTCCAGGGCTGGGATTACAGGCTTGGGCCACTGCGTTTGGCAAGTTTTGTGTTTCCTTAAGTCTCCCTTTTAGCCATAATTAAAATTGGTTCTAGATTTCCAACATTGGCTAATCATTAGTGTCCTCCTGAAAAAAAAAATCCTCCAATAGCATTTAAGTTGTTTATTTTGGACTTACTGTGTGTTGGCCAGTGTCAAGTCAGCCAACACACAGTACCTTTCACTTTTACAGAAATTCTCCAAGCTAGTTCTTATGGACAAAGAACTGAGATCCAGAGAGCTTAAAGAGCAAATGTCACTCAGAAACGGAGGCTTCTGTACCCTATAGCCTGTATATATTTCTATCATCATATTTGCAGCTCACATTACTATTATTTCTTGTGAATTCTGGTATTAAATGCTTATGTAAGTGCTTTGATTACTTAAGTAATCATTTGACTAAACTGAAGCATTTACTTAATTATTCATCATAGGGATTAGCACTATTTCCGCCTTGGCTGTGTGAAGAAGGAAGAGTGGAAGATTGGCTTTTCTGGTAGATTTGGATCTGCTTGGTGGAAAGTGGGCGTTTAGGTCCTTCTCGGCCTCCAAATTGAATGTCTAACTCTAATCTCCTTTTCGGTGGGAATATTATGCTTAGCCACGAGTCCTAGGCCCCCTCCTGGCATCCCCAAAGCTCATCAAGGAAGGTAGATGTTATATGATTTTTGAGAAGGCTGGGGATTAGCGATCCTTTGATGAGGCGTTTAATTTAGGTTTTAGCTCTCTCTCATGCTGTAAGCACTGCTGAGCTCTGGGTAATGCCCGGGCCTGGGCCTTTAATCACCTGATGCCTTTTCTGCCTTGTTAAGGTGACTTTTTAGCTTAGTGTATAAAACAATAAGACTCATCAGAGAAGAAGCTAGTTGAATGCTAGTGAACAGAGGCATGGACAGAAGCACTGCTGAAAGGGTTTAATGAGAGTCACCCACAAAGGGCTCACAGTAGGGTTAAACAGTGAAATGTCAGGAGGGAGACATGGGCCCCCCTCTCGGGGAGGGGAGAATCAAAGAGCCTCTAGTCTCTTGTTAAACTGCTTTTATCAGCAGCACACACTAACCAACCGCCACTGTGGGTGTATTTTTAGAGCAGCTCGCCCATTCCTCCCCCTTGTCTCTCTCCTTCCTCCCCCCTCCTCCCCAGCTCCACAGCTTTCCTGCAGCAGCGTTGGCTTCCAGCAAGGAAACCAAGCTAGCCTGGGCTGAGAAGACCACATTCCCCGCCTCTCTTGCTGGGGTAGAGCACAATGGCAGTCAGGCCAAAGGGCTTCCTTTCCTTGTAGGCTCAGACAAGACCTCAGGGGCAGAGAGAAGCTGGGCAGCCAAGGTAGAAGGAGCAAATGCTACACAGCTGGCACTGCCGCTTTATCTCCTCTCGGTGAGGAGTCTAAATAAACTTACCCTAATCCCCCCACCCCAGACAGGGTTTCTCTGTGTGGCTCCGGCTGTCCTGGACTTACTTTGCAGAACAGACTGGCCTCGAACTCAGAGATCCACCTGCCTCTGGCTCCCAAGTGCTGGAATTAAAGGGGTACACCACTACCACCCAGCTCCTAAACCATTTTTCTTATATTTCTATGAAACTTTTTAAAAATAAGAAAAACAAAAATAATTCACATTTTCTGCCACTGTTAAATCTTGATATATTTGCCCTAAGCTACTTTTTTGTTTTGTTTTATTTTTGTTTTCTTGTTTATTTCTTTGTTTGAAACAGGGTTTCTCTGTGTGGCTCTGGCTGTCCTGGACTCTGTCAGATCAGCTTGCCTCTGCCTCCCTGAGTTCTGGGATTACCAGCATGTCTGCCTCTTCAGCCACTTTTAAAAGTAAATACTACTCATTTGATTTCATAAAATTAAAAAAAAACCCTTCTTGTCCAATTTTAAGTGATTAACTGTACAAAAGGTATACAGAAAATGCCTAGTATCATCTGCGATCAGAACACTGCACATTAAAGTGGAATGAGCTCTGTCCTCACCGCTATCCACATGGCCTGACCCCAGAGCACCCTCGGCAAGTGCTGCTGGTACAGATGTTGGGCTACAGGAACTCAGCTCTAGTGCAAAGCAGGTGGGGACAGACTTTGGTTTGGCAGGTTCTTTGAAAAGTAAACATATTCTTGCCGTTCAAAGGGACTGGCAGCTTACATTGATTAAAATACAGCAGCTAATCGCATAACAGCCCCAAGCGTGAGACCACTCAAGATGTTCTTAGTAGATTAACAGGTAAGTAAGACAAGCTGCATGTCCAGACCTGCGTGTTAGTCACCTGGCCAATAGCAGTGCCCCATCAAACTCTGTACAGATGGTGGTCATTTAAATGAACTGGTGAGGAGAGCACCAACCTGAAAGGCTTTGCTCCATACAGTGAGATGTAGAGAGAATTTTGTAACTTTAGTTTCTCTAATAAATACAAAAATGTTATAGAAATAGGTTTTTGTTTTAATCCCAGGTGTGGGGATATGAGGCTACTTTGTAGCAGCTGACTATGATTTGCCTCATGCTCTGAGGCATTGTAAAATCAGGGGCCTGATTTTACCAGCTGCAGATGGTTTCTGTGATTTTTGTGACACTGGGAATTCTGGGAACTTTTCAGACGGTAGACTGGGGGCTGGTTGGAAGCTGTTGTTGGCTGCAGGTTGTTGCAGTTTGTCAAGTAGTTGTGTGCAAAGAAACAACAAGAAGAAATCAGATATCTTGACATCGAAGATCAAACTTGCACTAAGGATCATGATGCCCCTAATCAGCAAAAACCAGTCTAATGATAGCGATTCCCCTTTTCTCTCAATCCTTTTTCCTCTCTATCTAGTGTTAGGGGCTGAAAGGGCAGAAGTAAAGGGGTGTAGAGGGGTGGAAGAGAGAAAGGAACCCACAAAGTAGCCAATGCCCGTTATAGTGAGATTTCAGGCATTCTGGTAAAGACCAGACTAAGGAGAAAGATAAAGGCTAGTGGCCAGGAATCTGGGTGGAGGCCACAGGGCAATAAAACTATGCTATGTAAGACTATAATGTGCACTTGTTATTTAGGTTTAAAATTGTTTCCTTCCCCCAGATTTTTGTTATGTGGTGAGTCCTATATTCTGTCATAATTTGGACGTCCCAAAGTGTTATTATGTTTCAAGTTGTCCACTGTCTTGCCAAACGTAGAGGCTGGGAGAGCTCTGCTGTCATTCAGTCATATTTTGTCAGCATATTGCTTGATGTCCTCTGGTTTTTAAAAAGGGGAGAAAACAGCCACCTTAGTTTAAATTCCTGACTAGGAAAAGTGATTTCTAAATCACACATTTTATAGTTTGCCTTTATAATAACTCAATTTGGCCCAATCTACACAGAAAACTTAGGGCTTCTTTAAGAAGGGGTTAACTTAGATCAAACTCAGTAGTAAGGATTGTTAGCACCAATTTTTTTTTTCATAAAATGAATAAGTATTTAATGACAAATATACTTGTAGAAAAAATATGAAAAAGTAAAAACAGTCTTAATGTTTTCAAATAGAGAAATAATGACATAGAAAGTGATAACTCTTAAATCGTGGAAGACCATAAAACTTAAAACCTTGTGTTTAGATGACAGAGGAATTGGTGTCTTAACAGAGCATCAGGTCTACGATGGATCCAGCATGGCCTGATGGCCACCCACCTACAGCATCTGCAGGAGCAAGGCAGTGGATGGGTAAGTGAAGAAGAGATGGCTCTCCTTTCCTGGACAAGGAGAAGCTGGAGTATACTGAAGCATAGTCACTTCCCCGATACCATCTCCACATACTGGCCCACATGACACCTCAAACTAGGATGCTAGTATAACTTATTTTCTTCTCTCTGTAGAATACGAGGTTTGGGCGACTTCCTAATGAATTCAGGCCATTTCTAAATCTCAGAAAGAATATTGCAACATTGAAATTCTACCAACTTCTGAGCAGCCACTTTCTTTTTTCTTCACTCAGCTCCTAATTACTATAAAACTTTGACAAGTAGTTCGCACATTGAAAAACCCATGCTCAGCTCCTCACAGATCTTTTTGTGCTTTAATCATCTCGGCCCTGTCAGTTACGTGAGGGAACAAGCAGGGAGGTGTACCCCAGCCAGTCAGGGCTGCAGTGTCCTGTGCTTCTGCCTTTCAAGCCTAGAGAAGAAGACAGGGTATAAAGGGAAGCAGAGCTGCAAAGCCAGTGTCTCTTCAAAGACCAGCTGAAATCTAATGAAAGAGGAGAGTTTTTATTAAGCTCAAGAGTCAGAAAGCAAGAACTACTTTGAGATGTTTTACTTTCAGGAGTCAGGGAATGGCAACTTTTAAATCAAAGAAAGTCCAGGATTGGGAATATATGGCCAGATGATTCATAAGTACAAGGATTTGTGTAAAATTCCACAGGAGGAAGCCATGATGCTTCTTTATTTTTCAGTGTTAGGTCATGGTTTTGTGAACAGCTTAACTCACTGGGAAGTGAGCTTGTGCTAGTGTGTTTTTTTTTTATTGCCATGATAAAATACTGAACAAAAGCGTCTTGGGAGGAAAGGGTCATTTCAGTTTATTCTTCCACACTCTGAGGAAAGCCAAAGCAGGGACTTGAGGCAGGAGCTAAGCAAAGATTGTGGAGGAGTGCTGCTGACTGGCTGATTTACGCAGTCCAGGCTCACCTGCCTGGAAATAGCACGGCTCACACCGGCAGGTGAGCCTGGACTGCGTAAATCAG
The DNA here is from genome assembly GCF_907164565.1 of Psammomys obesus. Taxonomy (NCBI): domain Eukaryota; kingdom Metazoa; phylum Chordata; class Mammalia; order Rodentia; family Muridae; genus Psammomys; species Psammomys obesus. The sequence goes on along the minus strand of NW_026585504.1, from coordinate 68,575,838 downwards.
CAAGAATTAAAAAAATGCCTCATAGACTTGCCCACAGGCCAATATGATACAGGCAATTCCTCAGTTAAGGTTCTCTTTTCCCAGATGGGTCTAGTTTGTGTCAAGTTGACAAAAACTAACCAGAAGAGTGTTAATGATTAATGAAAGAGTTATTCATTCATTTCTTTGCTTGGTGAACTCGTAGAGTCAGTTCACTAGCACAAGGTGTATGGACAGACAGATAAATGAGCAGATGGATTAATTCAATAAGCGGCACTCTGGCTGGCTATTGGGACACTGCTTCTACTTGGATCCCTATATCATTCCATACACAAAATAAATTTAAACTAGATGTTCATATGGCTCCATTTGAACTAACACTAACAAACCCAGAATAAATATTAACATCTCCATTTCCTTAATCATGAAAGTAAATAAGAATAATTAAATAAGAAACATGTGGCTAAGAGGAAAGACTTTAAGACCTTCCAGTATTTCCAGGGGTAGGCCACAGAGGCACAACTAAGGGTATGAGCTGTGAGCCCAAGTGCCTGTGTTTCCATACCAGCTCTGCTTCTCCAGGCTACACAGATGCTGGCACATTTGCTTAACCCTGTGCACCCGTCATCATCATTCTGCAAAGTGGATAGTAATAGTATGCATAGGGAGTCTGAGTATCATAGAATATGTGTAAAAGACTTACACTGTTGCCTGGCCTTAAAAGATGGCATAAAGATGCATGTAGTTGCTGTCAGCCAAGACATCTCATTACTCAGATAAAATATACTGTGAAAAAGTTGTATGTAAAATAATAGCACACGTGTTCATACGTATCTTCAGACGTGTTCATAAAGTAATATAGAAGAAAACATGAAACTTTTAGGAGTGTAGCTGTTGGGTTCTTAGCAACAATCCTTAAAAGGAATTATCATATCCCATGTAGAGAACAGAGAAACAAAAGCAAGAAGCCCGGTCAGGAGCATGTTGGCTCCTGGCGTGCTCCTGGCCCTGAGCTGACACTCCTTACACACTTGGGCCGAGGCCTGGCGGGGTCTGCAGCTCACTGGCGGTGCGGCAGGGTTGCGTAGTTGAACGGTGTAGCAGTAGCTACAGTGACCTGGGACGGGTGGTAGCGCGCCGCCTCCAGTCTGCCCTTCACCACCAGCACTGCTGTTCACGCGGCGGCGGCTTGTCCTTGCTCTGGTCTTGGCATGCGTGATGGCTGTTGTTTTACGCCAAAACATGAGTTTATTTTTGGATTCCTGACTTCCTTTATTTGCTCTATATGTCGGTCATTATGTCAGTACAACAGTGGCTTGATTATTTTAATGTTTAAAGGAAGTTTTAAAAGTCAAAAGAATAACCTTCCTACATTGTCCTTTTTCAAGGCTTTTGGAACCAGTTTCAGTTCCCTTAGAATTCCATATGAATATTAGAATCAGCCTTACAAAACCGCAAAAGAGAACCGAAAACCTCACACCGAGTTCTCCCAGAGATTACCCTGAATCTCGAGCTTGACTGGCGAGTGCTGACTCCTTAGGTCTCCCGCACATGCACGTGGGCCGCTCTCCTTCTGTGTGGGGTTTTGTCAGCCGTGACTTAGTTTTTAGAGGAGGCATTTTGTACTCGTCTAGCAGTTTATCTCTACACGCTTCTCCTCAGATGTCATAATGTATGGAACTGCTCATGTCTGCAGCTCAGATTGCACAGGGCGTGGCAACTGCTGGACACTGATTCTGTAAGCTCCTTGGCTCTTGTTTTCAACCCAGGAGATTCTTATCGAATCTTGTAGGAGAGTCCATATATACAGTTATATTAATTGTAAGCAGGTGTGGCTTTGCTTTCTTCTTTCCAATATTGATGTCATTTATTTCCTTTTATTGCAAAATTATCACTTCTAAATTCTCTAGTGCAATGTTGAGAAGTGGTGGGGAACGTAAACCTCCCTGTTTAGTTTCTGGTCATTGGGTAGAAAAGTAGCTTTTGCCCATTTAACACGATGTTATCTATAAACTTTTCATAGATGCCCTTTCTCAGGTAGACTAGCTTCCCTCCACTCTGACTTTGCTCTTAGTGTTTTCATCACAGGGTGGGCCGGACTTCATGATGGTTTTTCTGAGTCAGTTGAAACACCACATTGTTTCTAGGCTGTACACATTGACCTACTTCCTATGCTGAACTATCTCGGAACTTTTTGTAAGGAGTCTATGTGTGTTCGTGGTGTCTGGTTTATTAACATGGCCAGGGACTTAACTGGATGTAACTCATCCCTGGCACTGGAGGTTCCACTTGATGGCATAAGTTGTCTAGTTGGGGCATTGTCTTCCCCATTATTTGGAGACTCCATTTAGATCTCTGTTTTATATGTATATATTCTAAGAAGCTTCTACTGTGGTTGGTTTCCATGTGACTTCACGAATGGCTTTCACATTAGTTGTCCCTCTTCATATTGTTCCCTTACTCCTCTCTTCTATCCTCTTCTTCCTCTAATTTTCCTACTCCAGACTTCTTTCTCTCCATAGCAATGTATTCTTTTTCCTTCCTCAGCAATTCTCCCTTTCCTGCTAGTATCTTACTAGATCCGTAACCTCTGTGGCCATTCAGATTGTGAAACAAATATTGAAGGCTAAAGAGAGAAACTATGAAATACATGGCTTTTTGGGCTTGTGCCACTCAGAAGGATTTTTTTTCTAGTGCCCTCTACTTACCTTCAACTTTAATACTTCCATTTTTAAAGCTGAAAAATATCTGATTGTGTATAAAATCAGTAACCAGTTAAAACCTTATTTATACCAGTTTAGCCCCCAAAACAATTGTTAGGAAGGTCATGTGAAGTTTCAAAAAACTGTATGAGATGATTTACTATTTTTTGTCTTAATTACTTGGATTTGTTCAAAGAAAAAAAATTGATCTCAATTATTTTCTAAATAGTTAGAAATCTATATTTTATACCATTTAATTTATAGTTACCAAATAATCCAACAATATATAGATAAATAACAAAATGTTAATGAAAAATTAGCTGTTTCTAATGTTTTTAAAGTCTTTGCTTCATAGGGGGCAATTATATTTGATAACTGATATATGTATTTCTCATGTTATCTTTTAGCCATATAGGACAGTAAAATGATTAGGGTTTGGGGGCTGAGCACACTAAGTCTACAGCTGGATATTACTTATCATCCCTGTAAGGCATTTTAGTTTTCTTAATGCTTCCTTTTTTTTTCCTTTTGGAATTTATCATTTTTAATTTTAAATTAATTAGCTTATTTATTCACTTTACATCTTGATCGTAGCCCCTCCCTCCTCTTCTCCCAGTCCCAACCTCTCTTCCTCTTCCCCCCTTCCCTTTCCCATATTCCTCTGATAAGACAAGTTCTCCCTACCACCCAGTCCAGCTCATGACTGAGTACATCTTCTTCCTCTGTGGCCTGGCAAGGAGCCCCGACAAGGGTTAGTGATCTGAAAGCAGCCAACAGAGTCCATATCAGAGACAGATTCCCCACATGTAGCTGCCAATCTGCTGCATATTTGTATGGGGCCTAGGTCCTGTCTATGCATGGTCCTTGGTAGGTGCTTCAGTCTCCAAAACTCCCTCTGGGCTCTGGTTAGTTGGCTCTGTTGGTCTCCTTGTGGAGCTCCCGGCACTAGGCATAAAACCTAGCCGTTTTATCCTTCCTCCTGCTTTTCCCACAAAGTTCCCCATGCTTCGCGCTGTGTTTAGCTGCGAGTCTCAGCATCTGTCTCCATCGCTGCTGAGTGGAGCCTCTCAGAGGACAGCTATGTTAGGCTCCTGTCTGTGAGCATAGCAGAATATTGTTAATAGTGTCAGGGGCTGGCTTTCTTCCATGGGGTGGGTCTCAGGCTGGGCCAGGCATCAGCTGAACGTGCCCTCAATGTCGGCTGTATATTTACCCTGCACATGTTGCTGGCAGGGTAAATTTTGGGTCGAAGTTTTTGTGGATGGGTTGGTGATTCCTCCATTTTTAGTCTGCCTAGTTAGAGGGTGTCCTCTTCAGTCTCCATGACCCCTACTATTAGGAGACTCAGCTAGAGTCATCCCCATATCCTCCCAGGAGCCTACCCTGTCTTAGGTCTCCAGCTTGTCATAAAGATGCATTAGTGCTTCTTAAACTTATTTAAGTCATATATAATACAGAAATGATGCATATCTGCATATCATATGATTTGTTATGAAATGTTTTGATTACAAAGGCATTAAGGCAGAAACAGACACAAAGTTATTTTATTAATGGTTGAAATTTAAAAAAAATGTTTTTTAATTGAAATAGAATTAAATCACTTTCCCCCTCCCTTTCAACGTTCCAGTCCCTCCCAACTACTTTCCCTTGAAAGCAGCTTCCTTATTCTCTAATTGATATCCTCTTTTCCTTTGATCATTATGGTTACATATGTGTGTGTATGCACGTGTATACACAAATATAGATAAATATCACAGAAGTAAATACAAATATCCTGAAGCTGGATTTAATAATGACAGCAACAGGATCCGGGAACTTGTCAGCAGGAGTGAGGACAAACAGGCAAAAAGCAAAGTTTCTGTCTTCCCTGTCCTTTCATGTGGGCTGCCATGTGGGCTAGGTGTGGCCCAGGTTTAGGATGGGTCTTCCAGTTCCAAATGATCTGATTAAGAAAATCCCTCACAGGAGTTCCCAGCCACTTGTGATTTAGTTGATTCCAGATGTAGCTAGTTGACAGCCAAGATTAGCCATTACAGCTTAAATTAAATCTTCATCAAGGACAATATACTATCTGTTGTTCTTATTCTATATATAAGAAGAAGAAATGATACCAAACAGGACATTTTCAATGTCAAGACAAAGGAAAAGTAAACAATGGCGGAACAGTATGGTTCCAAATGCTCTGACTCAGTTATTTGTATGTTACTGTTCAAAACAAGTTATAGAAAAGATTAAGACAATATACTGCAGACATAATTCTCCCATAGGAAAAAGTAAGGTCTATGTTTTAAATAAAGCTTAATGGAGGCTCCATCCCCAACCCCCTTAAACGCAAAAGAGGAATCATATGAATTAAATAAATACTAATATTGCTAGGGATGTTTAGGTCCCAAATTATTATTTATTCTGATTTTAGTGATAGAAAATTCAAGTTTCCTTTCATGTTATATTAGATAGGTCCCCTCCAAAATGAGAATTTCCTCTTATCTGCCTGGCATATCTGGATATAAACAGCAAACATTGACTTTTGTCATGTTATCAGAATAAGTTTACTGACATGGATTTTGATGCTACAAAAACACTTAGTGATTTAAACCCAATTTTGAAAATTCCAGAAGTCTAAGTCATAAGCACAAGGAAAAGAATTAATGTTCGAAGGAGAGCTACCTAGCTGTGACAATTTAGTGGGATCACTGCTGCTGTCTCTCTACTGGATAGGAAACTAAGTGAAAACAAAAGTTTGTTAGAGCTGATATGTTTGGGAAGTTGCTATTCCAACTCACCCTGGCAAGTAAGCTACTCCACTGTGTGTGTGTTCTTGAAACTTAAACCAATCAATCTCCTTTCTGTGAATACTGTAAGATTCATCTACTTTATGTGGGTGTTATGACATGTAGAGAACAGTTCCCACATGCTTCTAATATTAAGGTCTCTCACTGGAGCAGAAGCTGAGGTGCCTATGTATGTATAATGTCAAAGCTTTGCCCATTTTCCAGAACTCTGAAGGCTGCGTGACATTGCCATAAGTTTATAAGCTAGTTGGACAACCATCTATCAATGCTGACAGTTCATAGGGGACTCCTGGCTTATTAGAGTTGGACTCGCAATATCAGTGTCAGCCAGGATGTGGGAAGTTTCATGCTGTGCCTCCAGGTCCCAAAGTCCTCATGGTTATATGATGATGGACAAAAAGCCCTAACACATGCTGTGGTCTATGGCAGGAAAGAAACTCTGTGCTCAGGTTCTTAATTTATTTTTTCAAATAGGCAATAAGCATGCCTAGTCTTTGCTCCACAAGGAAAAATGTCTTCATTATATCTGATAGGAAGAATTATTTTTCTTTGCCTTGAATAGAAATACTAGTTCCATATTCAAAGACAGATCTCTATACAAATATCTTTGAAATGACAGAATGAAAGCCTGTGCTACTTCTCCAAAGACATGTGTAACATGTGACTCCCTGAAGGGCTCTCAACAACATCTGGCCCAGGGTGCTATTCCTCCTCCGCTTCTATTATATTTTCTAATTATGATGCAACTCTGTTCGCTACTCTCATTAAACTAAAAGATGTTGGGGAAGGCAACAATGTCAACTTATTTCATGTATCACTTAAGACAGTCATCACTAGGACTGTAAGAAAAAGGGCAGACCAATCTGCAGAATTGGCCATTTTTCCCCAGCAAAGAAATAAATTAATTTCATAAACCATTACAGTTTCACTTAGACACCCAGGTAATATTTTTCTTAAATTTCTGCCCTGATATTTTACTTTGTCCAAATCCTTAATCCAGGCATAAGGTGTACCTGTGATTAGATAGACTTCACTTGCATTACTTAGAAGGAGAATATCTAAGGCATTTCCTTCATCTTTGCCAACCTCTACATCACTGTCTGCGGATGATCTGAATGTCGTCCAGAGCTGAGCTGGTATTGTCAATCACGATCACTTAAGCTAAGTCAGGATCAAGTTCCTAATTAGATTCCTCCTACTGTGAGGATACACTGCCTACAGGGCAAATATCAATAATGTCATTTGCTTTTTCAGGAATTTCCCCAGGGGAGAGTAAAGTTGTCAAATTGTGGAAATAAGTTTCATAGATTCACAAGAACTATACAGTCCACGTGTTATCTTAAGTGCATGAAAGTCTTTTAGGGTAAGATCCATTTTCTCAGCAAGAAATCCTTTAGTCTCATGGAAGACACACAAAGAAACAGAGTATTGTTTTAAAGTGTTGGTGTGGCCACAGCAGGATCTGCGAGCTGAGGGAAATAATTAGGTCCCTTTCTCCATTCTCACATTCTCGTGGTCCTGACTGGCCATGAGACATTTAACTAGGTCCAATTCTTGATTTGGATGACTTGTCTGAAGAAAGTGGGTCCGACATTCCCTTATGCGCATGCCACCTATTGGTTGAATTATTCTCTCTTGGGAAGGAGGCTAGGGTAGAGATCCCTAGGAACCAGAAAGTAGGGTGTGAAGCAATACTAGATATGTGAGGGAGATGAGAAGATCCTTTTTTCAAGTCCATTTCGTGGTAAGTTTTGGAGGAATAAAGACCAAATCGTGGTTACAGAGAGGGGTTGTGTTAAGGCACAGTAGACCAAGCAGCCAGATGTGTGTAAGACCTTAAGTCATTTTAGGAGAGCAAAATTAGAAATTTCTCCTGTGTGGAAAGGCTTCACAGAAAAAGCAAGAAAGCTAAGCACATAGAGCCCTTCCTCCCATGTTTCTTCTGTATCTGAGTTGTCCCAACATCCAGTGGCAGTATGGTAGTTCTGCGATACTGAAATGAGGTGTTTCACATGCCCATTCTGTAATGCCAATTCTGTAAAATATGCCTATTTCTTTAATTGTCTCCTTCTCAAACCTTGACCTTTTATTTCAAAAAGTTCAATTTTAAAAGAAGCAATAGTATTTTTTTAAATAAAATTTACAAAAGCTCTTTATACTTTCTAATTTCTTCTGAGCAGATTTCTGATGGGTAGAGTCAGGATCGGTCAAGCAAAGGATCATTATTGTGCACTATATTGATCCAACAAGAGAACCTTAGTAGCTGAATCATTGTAAAGGAAAGATTTAGGACAAACTTTAACCCTTTCAAAGGCAGACTAACACAGATAGCCGAGGTTTGTCACCGGGGAAGAATAAAGCCTTATGTCAAATAATGATTAAAAGAGAATTCAGAGTTTTCAAAAGAAATCCATTTAATTTGTTCCACTGACATTGGTCTTGAGAATAATTTAAGACAAAGCCACAAGGAGATGTTTCTTTTGGGGGATGGGGTGGGAACAGTTACATGCAGAAACTAAAATCCTTTATTGTATTATGTGAGCCAGGAGACTCATGTGAGAAACAGGATTGGGCTTTCAGGAGTGTGCTGTGATGCCTGGCTAATAACATCAGATATCTGCAGATGGGCAGGGGTGTGACGATGCAACAAATCCCTTGTAATTAACATATTGTCAAATAGCTTTTGTAATAAAAAGAATCTGTCAGAAAGTATATGGTCCGGAAGACCAACCATAAGATAAGGATTATTTTCAAGGGCCACCATATAGTCAGACCCTTACTGTGAATCTCTACATGTATAACTATGGTGCATCCATTAATGAGGGTGTTTCCACAGAGTATCCAAAGAGCACTCACTCTTCAATTTGTAGTATAAGATCTCAAGAGCCAGGGGAAAATACAATAGAGCTCACCAATATGAATCCCTACCCACTGAAAGGACCACTCAGAGCCATTTGACCATATATTGTGAATGCTGAGGTTGAAAAGATTCAGAAGCCAGTGGAAATTATGGGATTTCATCTTAGCTGTGCCATCAGCGAGCTAGATACAGTCTGTGATTCTTGGGCGCCAATGAGCTAGCAGCTCTGTTTTAGGGAGTGGAGGAAAGAATAGAGATTCCCTCAAAAAAGACATCTGTCAGATTTAATATAAACACACCCAGCAGGATAGAGTTCCAAAATTTGTATCATTTTGATAAAGAAGTCTTGATGGAGCTTATGACTATCCATGGCCATTGAGACTAAACAAATCCACAACAAATAGGAATATTAGACTACAGCATCACAAGGCCAGCGCTGACCTGTGTTTAATTCCAACACGAATCTGAGGGTAAGTTACTATCTTTTCCTCCACAGGGGTATGTCTAGGGATCACATCAAAATGGCAGCAAGTCCAAAAGATGTGAAGGGTCACTAGAGAAACTACAGCAAGATAATCTTTGCTAAACAAAACTCTTGAAGATACATTATAGGCAGTTTAGTGACACCTGGTGATTAGGGAAAAAAAAAAAAAGAAAAACCCTCAAAATTTGTGTTGTTTTGAATGAGATTTCCTGAAAAAGTCTCATGCATTTGCATACCTGGTCCCTAGATGGCTATCTGAGGAGGATGGGAGATGTCCTCTGGATGGGCTTGGAAATTTCTGAAGATTCGCATTGCGCTAGTTCTGTCTGCTTATGATTGGAGATGTGAACTCTCAGCTCTTCCTATTTTTATGCCTTTGCACCACCATTATGGACTCTGCCCCTCTAGAAATGAAAGCCCAATTAAACGCTTTCTTTTATAAGTTGCCTTGTGCATGGTGTTTTATCACTGTAACTTAGATAACCAGTACAAAACACTCCACGTTGCATAAAGGGTAATAATGAATGACGTCCCAGTTCTCACCGGAAGCAACTAAGACCAGAACGTGGAATGACATATTCGAGTTGCTGGAGTCCTAAACAAAAGTTATCTCAAAAATGAAAAATGAAGATTTTTTAGGTCAGGAAGAAAGATGATTATCTCAAGTGTCTTTCATTGCTCACTTTGTAGGAAAACAGAGTGGGATGATGAAAGCTGGATTTCCAAAACTACTGACGATCGCTGGAGATGGAAACTGTGAGCAAATATGAAAACCACAAACTTGTATTCATGTTCTATCTGGGATGTTTTACTACAACCCAGAACGGCTTTTGAGCCATAAAGAAAAAAAGAACTATGTTTACTCTTTGCTGTTGATGCCAGAATTGATATAGACTGCTGCCTTAGGGGTTAAATGTGTTGTTAGGGTACTGTTGTGCTTCAGACCCAGGGCAAGCAGCATCCCTTGGATCCCCCTGCTGTAGGGCATGGCTGGCACACCCTGCTGTATATAATCCAGACATTTTCCTTCTCCCCTCTCTCTCTTCTCCTGTTTACTCTTCCTTCTTTCTGTGCTCCTCTCTCCTTCTCTTCTTCTCTCTGTGTGTATTTCTCTCTCTCACTCTCTCTTCTCATGTCTTTCTCTCCCGCCCTCCCTCTCTTTGGTGGCCAAGAAACCTGCATTTTTATTCCTTAACTTGTCTTGCAGTAGCTCGTATCGCCACCTCAGAGTGTTTACCAGATACACTAAACTAAGACAACGCTTTCTGAATAGGTAACAGCTAAGTTTAGGTGGGCTGTGTTCAAACTTTAGTATCAGACCATGCCATTTATTTTATTGCTGGGTCATATTTTGTATAGTAAAGAAAATATTCTTTGGCCAATGCTGTTATCTTTATGCTTCAACTTTAAGGTTTCTTTATGTGTGCTATAGTAAATAAACGACCTTGAGAAAAAAAAGGTAGCTATGCTTAATTACATATGACAATTGGACTTCTGTGGTGGCTCTGGTGGTTTGAATGAGGCATGTTCCCTACGGGCTCATATATTTGAACACTTAGTTTCCGGTTTGGGGCACAGCTTGAGGAGGTTATAGAGCTTTTAGGCCATTGGGGCTTGTTGCAGAAGCCACTGAAGGTAGCCTCACCCCTCACCCCACCTCTGTCACTTGCCTTCTATGTAAGGATAGAAATGAGATCAGCCAGCTTCCTGCTCTTACTACGATACCATTCCCAACCTGACAGACTCTCTCTGTGGAACTATAAGCCCAAATAAACTATTTCTTACTTTAAAATGTTTATGCTCAGTCTCCGTGGGTAAAGGGAGTAAGGGGAGCAAGGGCAGTCTCTGGCATGAATTTGGTTGGCTGCTTTTTGATCACCTCCCCCTGGTGAGGTGGACTTACTAGGCCACAGAGAAAGAGGATCCAGACAGTCCTAATGAGAGGACCTCCCTCACCTATCAGTGGACTTGGGGAGGACATAGTCCACTGATAAGGGAGGGACTTAAGGGGTGAAGAGGAGGGAGGGTGGGGCAGGGTGGAGATGAGGAAGGGGGCTACAGCAGGGATACAAAGTGAGTAAATTCTAATAAATAATATAAAGCTAAAAGGCCTTTAGACAGCATTTGATATCTATAGCTGAGCTTTTCCCTATTTTGCTGTAATCCTCCTAATTAATGTTTCCACCAATGTATTTGAAATATGCCTTGATTTATGAGTTTCTTTGTTATCTTTCCAAAAATATTTTAACAAAATGTTATTACATGGAATTTGAAGTAATCTAAACTGGTGTTCTTAGGCTTTGATCACGTTTGATTTCAGAATAAACTAATTTCTTATCATTGTTAAAAACATTTATGTGAATATAATCTTTTTTAAAAGAATAAATTACATTTGTGTAATCTCACAATGTGCCAGTCCATAGATATGAACACATAAAAATAGTGCAAAGGGCAGGGTTTTAAGCACCACTATTATATTGTTGCAAGATTTCTACAATTTACATGAAGTAGTATCAATACTAAATATATTATAAATACTACAAGGTTCATAGTATACTCATTAGAATAATCACTAAAGAAAATAAAGCCAGGTGGTAGAACAAAATGCCAGGAGAGGAATACAAATGGAATTCTGAAAATACATTTGTTACCCAAAAAGTAGAAAGAAAAGAAGGAACAGAGTAGTGCAAAATAAATGAAGCAAATAGAAAATAAAGGGCAAGTTTATTACAACCAAGTTAATATAAAAAGGGCTACAGGCCACTATCAAATGCTGTGTACTGTCAGGTTAGATTAAAGTCTATCACAAATATTGATGTATTGCTCATAAAAGAGGCACCATAGGTACACAATTAATTTGTGTGTGGGTGCTCTAAACTTGAGTCTTAAATTGCCTGATCATTTCAAGGCAAAAATTATAAAGACTGAGCAAGGAGTTATATCAGAGCTTCTTATTACTGTTACTGCTAAGAGACAAATGTGGTTCAAAAAAATGAAAACACAATCTAAAATATATTTTAAAGGAAGAGAAAACTAGAAATAAATCCTAGAATTGACACAAGCTATATGCTAGGTACAATATAAAGGTAAACATTGGCTTTGGACTCATTACAGTGACATTTTCGAGTAAGCATTTTATTGTTCATTCCCCCATGCTGAGCATGTCAGAGATTCAAATGACTGCCATGAAGAAAACAGACATAGTTCTGTCTAGTGATGTCCTTCTCCTCCCGCCCCCTAATCTGGCAGCAATTATTGGTGAGTGAATTTCTAATATGAGCAAAGAGCTTTCACATGAGCCTTAAATTTTGGAGAATGGAGAAAACCCGTTTTTTTTTTAACATAAGTTTTATTTCTCTCTATTTGTTAGCTAACTTTTCCTTACAGAACTGTCAAAATGCCAGGTGTCTTTTCTTCTTACTATTCTTACTGATTTTTGCATGCAGCCTTTTATGTAATAGAAAGGCTTAACTTGCTGAGAAAATAAATCCAAATACATACTTTACTAGTGATTCCAAGAACCCATGGTGTTTGCCTTCACAATACAACATATAGAGCTATGTACACCACTTATGAGAATCTGTAGTAAATTCCACCCTAATATTTGACTTCAATAGTGTAGATTCATGACAAAGAAGACACCTACAGTCAAAGCTGCTTTGATTTGTCCATGAAGTGACCAGGCTCATTGTATCCCACCCTGGTAATCTGTCTAAAGGGTGGATGATGGAGAGTGAGCTGTAATCACTGGTCTGTCCTTGCTTTGGCACCCCATGGGCTCATGCCTGAACATTGTCTTCCTTTAATGTCATGGTTTAGATTAATTCATGAGCTCAATATCAGCACAATAAACAGCATCATAGGGTACATATCTCAGAGGGAAATAGTAGGATTTCAAATAATTCCCAGCTGCTCTTAGGAGATAAGATATGAAGAAATGAGCAGAAAGTTGACTGTAGATTGAACAAGAGATATCAATTACACAAAAATCTCTTTTAGGATGGAAATGATCTACTAGTTTCCATTTGGGTTCAACTTTAGTTTCTGATATAGTCACTCACTACAGCAAACAACTCCTATGTCTTCCAGAAACACTTGCTTTTACATCTTAAACCATGTATAGTACTTCGAAGCCAGGTAAGAGGAGAACATGAAAGTAATTCCACTGTTTTCTTTTCTTGTTCCAGCCTTGCTGGAGATTCCTTAATCACAAGGAGGTTGTATTCACAAGAAAACAAGTTAATATTCAGAAAATTAAAAAACAACAACAAAACAATGTTGAGTGAACATCTATTCTTTTGGACTAATCACTGACTCTGCTTGTTGAGCTCTAGATCTTAGTTTTGATGGGTAGTTCAAACTAGTCTCTTTAAGCCTGTCTTCTGTTGCTTTGCATTACCACCCGGTGTTGCTTACTTACTTCTTATGCATGCTGGACACCAAAATCTTAACTATCGTTTTCCAAGCTGTTGTCCATTCATCTTGCAGCAAAACGTAAAGATCTCTTTAACTGCACAATATTTGACAGGATGAAGAAAAGACAACAGGAAGTACATAACAGTTAATTTTCAGTACAATGAACTCTCAAGCAACCCTATGGTTTTGATATGCATTGACAGTTCCGATAAGTGTGACATTAATACTCCATAGTGTGACAAGACTAAAGCTCAAGCTCAAGCTCTGGGCTTCCCTGGTTTACTTCTGTTGTTACAGTCCTACAACGTCTGCATCCCCTCCCCAGGCTTGGAAGGCTTATTCTCCCCCCCCCTCCTTAGCATTCTGGATGGCCTTCAGCATCAGATCTCTGCAGACACCTGACTTTAATCTAATGGATGCTAACTTCCTGGTCTTCATCTTATCAGACTAACTGTTGGCTGCTGTAAGCTCTGCTCCCTCATTGACTTCTGGGGCTCCACATGCTGTCACTGTGGCCTGTCTTTGGGGTCCTCTGTGAGATGGACAGGGCTTTTCAGAACTTCAGTTGTGGATAAGCCATTTTCTGCTCGCCAGCCTCATAGGAATTCTACTGCCTTCTGGCCCTTCTCAGTTATGAGGAGCTGTGGGATGACTTTGGTGCACTCTTCACAAAGAGGTAGATGGGGGCAGTTGGCATCCTCCACACACACAACCAAAAGTCAGTTACATTAAAAGCAATTCTGCCACACACAGCAATATTTATTAGCAGTCGTGTCTGCAAAACAATCAGGACATTTTCAATCCATTATCCATCAGGCTTCTGTCTGTTCCTGTTCCCAAATCACCTCAATAATCATGACGTGTCGAGGACAAAGGGCCTTGTGTGCACAGGTAAGCACTGGAGAAGCCAGGAAGGTTAAACTTTCAGCTTGTCTCTTCAAAGGACTGAAGCACACAGCCGCTCCCCCTGGAATGCCGGGGTGCAGCTTTACAGCCATGTGACCCTTTGCTGTCTGATGGAGCAGGCTCTGCCCAGATCATCAAGAATATTTTTACTTACCCCAGCCCTTCGACCCTAAGACTTGAACAGTGCTTTTAGAGCATGAACTCGTTGTGTCCATTTATTATATTAATTAATTAATTGGTTGAGAGTGTGTGCAATAATATAAACATTAGATGTCGTACAACAGGTGTGCACATACTCTCTGCTGCTAGTCGTCTCAGATAGCGTCACCCCCATAGACTCCCAGGAGCCCACCCTGTCCCAGAGATGCCTCCCACAGATTTCAGTTCTCTATCCCAGGTCACATCTCCCCACCCCCAGTTATTGTTATGAGTGATATCTCTTGTGTTTTAAACAGCCTAAGTGACTTCTAAGCCAGGACAATCCTGACTCCCCAGGCATTATATTTACCTCAGTCATTCTCTGTAGACCCTTATCTTGAGCATCATTTCTAAGTCTGCAAGAAGCCATCTTAAGGATGAAATCATATGTACTTTGCTAAGAACTTCAGTATAAACACATCTTAAGCTTTGTTGTACTCATGGGGTTGAGTTAATTGTTATATGAATACCTTTCCCCAAAATTGTGCTGTACTTAAATATATGGCTAAAGTACTGGTTACAATAAAATTGTGCTAGGCCAAATCTCATTCATCCTTCACACTAATGTCTTTCCCTGCCTGCTGTAAGCCTGCAGGGGAATAACCTTGATTACAGATAGTGTGGCACTATCTCCAAGGGTGTATTTCTCCCATATCATCGTTAGAGACCATGTCCAAATTTGGGCATAGGTGGTTGTGACAATCAACTTTGCTGGCCAACCTGATTAGGCCATAAGCAGAGGCATTTGGTCAAATACTATTGGATGTTTCTGTAGGATGCTGAGATATAGTTAATATTTAGATCAATATGCCAAATGCATCAGATTACTGTCTCCTGTTAGTGAGGCATTTCTACTCACTGGAATGTTTGAACAGAACCAAACCCTAGCATCCCTCTAAATAAGAGATAACTCCTCGCTGACTGTCTTTTTGACCTGAGACACTGGCTTTTTTGCATTGGAAATAGACCAGAGACATCTCTTATTCTTGAGTATCAAGCCCAACAACTATAGATTCAGAAATTTGACAAAATTTGGAGACGTATGATCTCATGCATATTTCTTTCTTTTATTTTTTTTTCCTATTTTACTTCATATATATGCATATATGTGTTCACCCATACATGAACTCTTCTGGCTCTTTTGATTACCCTAATTAATACAGTTATAAAATACAGGTCTAATTTCAAAACCCACGTATAAGGCAGTGTTCTGAAGTTATAGCCTGTTGGACCTGCTAATTCTTACTCTGTATTCTCACAGAGATTTGGAGTGGAACATAGTGCCAGAAACAGTTGTTGCAGGGAGCCTACCAGAGAAGACTACTACTGAGATACAGTTATAGCCAATTGAAAGTCTTTATTTCAGCTTGCTGGGACTATAGTCAGCTGTCCAGGACTGGTGTAGCTCTGAGTGTTTAGAGCAAGGGGCTTGTTTGTTTTTTGTTGTTGTTGTTTACTTTGTGGCAAGGTTTCTCTGTGTGTAGCCCTGGCTGGCCTAGAACTTGATTTGTAGACCTGGTTGGCCTTTAATTCATAGAGATCCACCTGCCTTTGACTCCCAAGTGCTGGGATCAAAGGCATGCGCCATCACACCCTTTTAGAGCAACATGTTAATCCTGTTACCTTTCTGAACAGCAGCAGAGGGAGGTTTTTCACAAGCAAAAAATTTAACAGAAGCTAAGACAAGCAGTTAGTTAGAGGAGGAAGTTTGAACAAGCAGCCAGTTTAACAAAAGTCAAGATGATTTAAATGGAGCATCTTGACCTTAGGTTCCTAGAATAGAGTTGTGTAATTTCTTACAGAATTTTCCATTCTAGTCAAAACTAATATGGCCTCGGGAAGAATACAAGATGAAGAAACCTCTGCATTGCCTTGCCCTGTCATACTAGCTAACTAGTAACTAGCTTTG
The DNA here is from genome assembly GCF_907164565.1 of Psammomys obesus. Lineage (NCBI taxonomy): Eukaryota > Metazoa > Chordata > Mammalia > Rodentia > Muridae > Psammomys > Psammomys obesus. Next base: position 68,559,592 of record NW_026585504.1, on the reverse strand, counting down.
GGTTCAAATTGTTTTGCACATTGCTCAATGCACTGATGAAAAGCCATTCTGTCCTTTGCATCTTCACATATAAGGGCTCTGATGTTGATTAGAGATAAAGGCAACTAAAGTCTATGGTTTGTATACCCACCAAACAAATTTTAAGTATTTACAAACAAATTCCATTAACAGTTGGTAAATTAAACAGTTAATTACTTTAACACACAGTTTTAAGATATTTAAAATAAAATATGAATCATATTGTAGATTGGGGCCATTAATTTAGACACATGGCCAGCAGAATTCTTCCTTCACAGGCTGAGGGTTTCTCTCAGCACCACCAGCAGGAGACTCTGCTTTCTTCATATTCTATATTCTGTATTATAAGCCTCTTCAAGAAATATGACATTTCATATTTGTATAAGACTTACTTCCTTTTATCAGTAGTTTTAAAAACCTCCAGAGGCAAGTGTCTTAACATGACATATTTCTACAGGCTTGTGATCTGAATATAGATCTCTCAAGCTTTCCTGAAGATGTGCTAGTCCATTGCAAAATTTTCTGGAAGCACCTTTCACGACTTCTGGGTTCTTAGGAATTTGCAAATCCACAGGCACAGAACAGATCTTGTCTCTGTGCTATCCCAGCCTCCCAGGCACCTCGCTCTTCATAATGAACCTGGGTCCATATCTAATCCGAGAAAGCCTTCTAAAATTTATTTTATATTTTAAATACTCCACAGCACAGAGCTATCATTTTTGTGAAACCCCAGCATGTATATGAGATTGATTAGAGATGAATGCTGGTCACTTTTGGGTGTGAATCTTGTGACTCAGCTTGCAGATACCTCTGGGGACTGAGTTAGGTTGTGATTAATCACTCCCTAAGTGCACTGGTTTGCAGCTTTGGTGCTACCAGACAATTTAAATTACAAAGAGATGAGCAGATAAAAGAAACTGTTTCAAATAAAAGAGCATGTCCTAACAGGGTACCTCTTCTATGAAGATGGCACTTATCACAAGAAAGACACACAATAAAGGAGATTCTAGGTGTCCATCCAGGGAGCAGCTGGCCCCTTCCCTTGCCTCCTCAAGTCCTGTCAGGCTGTCAGGAAGACACAGCCCCATTTTTTCCCCTCCTTTTTAAAAAAGATTGAAAATAATATTATTTTATATAATATAGTCTGATGATGGTTTTCTCTCCTTGTCTTCTACCAGAAATATTCCCTACCTCCCTGCCCATTCATTCCATGCCTTCTTGCTCCTTCTCTTTAGTAAACAAAAAGGCAAAAATAAATTTAAAGAAAGGTTTTAATGGCATGATAACAACGTATGCCTTAAGGAAATCCATACCATCTTATTTGTCCTAAAATCTGGGATGTGTCCCTGGGATAGAATCTGAAATGGAATTACAAGTTACCTAGTTCCCAGAGTCAGTCAACCGATGTGTCAACTTTAACTTACAACTTTCATAATAGTTCCCTCACTTACTGTTATTTGGCAGACTTTAGCAGCCTGCTTAGGTTAAAGCAAGTGCTCGAGAAGTAATTGTGTAAGCTAATGACATGATGGCTCTATGAAATAGTTAAGGGAAAGGTTTTTACTGTAGATGTGAGGTAGAGAACAGTCAGGGCCATCTGGAAGAGTCCAGAACACAGAGAGAAAGAAGTAGATTGAACATGGCCAGGGCTATGTGCAAGAGAGGAGAGAATAGAGAAAACATAGTGAGGCAGAAGCAGGAGCAGTGCATAGAGAGAACATAGCAACAATAGCAGGATTATAAGAGAAAAAGTAGCTGGGAGAAAGGAAGCCCATGAGCTGGAAGGAGTTTAGGGTACAGAAAGAGGTGAGAAGGGCTAGGATGCTAGCATGGGCTGAAATGTGTAACAGGTACTTGTGGTAGTAAAGGAGCCTGGAGGCCAACATGAGCTTTGATATGCTGATAGGTACTACAGGTAGCCCTATGTTCCTTCTGCCAGAGGTAAGGGTAATGTAATGACTCCTTTTGGTAGAGGGGGAACCAGTTCACAAGCTCCTGAGGAATGCTGACTTTTGTCTAACCCCCAGAAATCCTCCTACAGTCCAGGCTAAGCTCATTCTGGATGTTTGGACTGCCTTTTGGAGTTTGGAGAGTTGGAGCTTCCTGTGGAGCTGACAGAAATAAACCAAGTGGCATTCTTTGTAACTAAGACTATAGCTCTTAACCATAATGTGCTAATCGGACAGACTATCACATGACTTTCCAAACTCAAGGAGCAGCCGTTGGATGAGGAAGCTTATCATTATTAATAGCTCATGCTTGCATCTGTGTCACTTTGCAGTCATAGAGCCTGCCCTTGGGGGGTTCGAAGACTTTGTAAGCCAGAATGGTATGTTTGGGCATGTTTGATTTTTTCTTGGTAATCTGAGTTCCCAGAGAGCCTGGCAATAAAAGATGGTGGCAGAAAAAAAAATGAGTTGAAGCACAGTTTGGGTGGGAATTACATAGTCTTGGAACTCACCTTGTAAACCAGGCTGGCCTCCCTGCAGGGATTAGAGGGTGAACCACCCCACCTGGTTAAGAATAAGACATCTTAAAGGCTTCTGTGGACAACAGGAAAGCACTCAGAGGCAAAAGGTAAACGACAGAAAGACTTACCTCCTTACATCCACATGGTTGGAGCTGGGATGATTTTACAGCTTTGAGCTCTGTTTATACTAGGTAGACCCTGTGGTCTGTGATACCGAAGAGCTCTAATCAACCTTGTCTTCATGTGACAAATCCTAATTGTCTCCCAGGGCCTTGTAAGGTACACAGGGCTGAAATGTCCAGGCAGAAACCTCAGGCTCCTCAACCTACTTGGCAACCCATGTGGCCTTTCACTTAAAGGTTCACTCAGCCACACTGTAGTGGGCTAGCATTCAAGTGACTGCAGGGGAGGCACTGAGCAACTGCTGTGTAGTAGGCTAGATTTGCAGGCCCTCATTTAGTGAACCTGAGAGAAGAGTACTGTGTGCGTTTCCTTCAAGCCTTGGTCCTTAAGAGGCAACTTCTGGTGTTCTGTGCCACAGATTCAAATTGTAGTTCTGCCATGCAGAGTGTGACTTCTGGCCTCTCTGCTTTCGTGTACTCACCCAGAAATGGGGCAGCTAACCTTGCTGCAAGGTACATGAGTGACAGATGTTACATGATTACACCAACGATGCTTCCCACAGGCAGCGTGGGCCCAAACGATCTGTGCAGTGTCTCACAGCTCCCACATTCCCCACATGAGGCTGTGCCAAAGGTAAGCCTTTACCAGTCTCTGAAGACAGGCCAGAAGTCGACGGAGACCTCTGCAGCATGGAGGCTCCTGCGTGGAGAAGTTCACTCAGGAGTGATGGGCTGATTATGGCTGGGTTTGCTTCGTTTCTTTCTGAATCCAACAGAAGTAGCAGAGTCCCCTCAAATCTGCTCTTCGTGTTTTTAAGAACATGGTTTTAGATAGTTCTGGGCTGCACAACAGCATTACTTCACACTGCTCAGTGTTTCCTGACCCCTGTTGGAAGGTAGCTTGTGAGTGGAAGCATAGCCTTCCTGTGTTCGGAGAGATAGGTGTCTCTTAAGTTAGTGGAGACACAGTCTTTGGTCTGCAGTTTGATTATCTATTCAGTTTCGGTCTCCATGTTCCTTTCAGAATACAGGCTGCGGGAACTAAGTTTCATTTCTTTGAGTTGATGCAGATTGTTTATGTTCACGTAGCCACTAGGTGGCATTTTCATGTCAAGGAAACCCCACTTAGTGTAGGGAGATGACCCTGAGGTAATAAGCTGTGAAATGCCCTCTGAATGTGCAAAAAGATTTTGAAGTTATGAGTGAATAGTAGAATAATGTGGAGGCGCCGTTCCTTTCCCACCAGGTTTACCCAGAGGTTGCTTAGTAGCAAGAGGCGTTTACTTCACAAACCATCCTGAAGACTATGAATCACCCTGACAGTTTCATTTAGTTCCCCTTCTGATTGGGACAGACCTAGAGGAAGAAGGTGCAGGCAAAATTGTGATATCAAAGCTCATTGGAGAATTAGAGATAATTTTAAGGGGAAACAGAATTTCTACTACTTCACCTGTCCAATGGAGGAATGAACTTCAGATCTGAGATAGAATGTGTGCATGTGTGTGCATATGAGAGTGTGTGTTTGTCTGTGGATGTGTAGGAACATGTGTGCATACGTGTATATAGGTGTGTATGGGTGTGTATGCATGTGTTCATGAGTGTATGTGTTTGTGAAGAGAAGAAAAAACTAACTCTTTACAGTCATATTCTAAAAACATCATAAAATAAATCACTGATTAAAAAGCACATACAGGATTGTGATGTCTTCCTGATGGAATTTTCCCTTGATTAGTATGAAGTGTCCTTCCTCATCTCTTTTTATTTAATTTTGGTTGAAAGTCTATTTTATCAGATATTAGAATGGCTACTCCTGCTTGCTTCTTGGGTCCATTTGCTTGGAAAACTTCCAGCCCTTTACCCTCAGGTAATGTCTATCTTTGTGACTTAGGTGTGTTTCTTGTATGCAACAGATTGCTGGGTTTTGTTTACGTATCCATTCTGTTAGTCTGTGTCTTTTTGTTGGAGAGTTGAGTCCATTGATGTTGAGAGAGATTAATGACCAGTGGCTGTTAGATACTTTAATTTTGATGTTGGCTGTGGTTATAAGGTTGTGTGCTTGGTTGCTTTTTGTTTTATTGTAGTGAGGTTAATTATTTCCTGTGTTTTCTTGGAAGTAGCTAGTTTTCTTGGGTTGTATTTTCCCTTCTAGTGTCTTCTGTAATGCTGGATTTGTGTGTAGGTATTGTTGAAATTTGTTTTTTTTTTTTGTTATTGAATATCTTGTTTTCTCCATCTATGAGGACTGAGCGTTTTGTGGGGTATAGTAGCCTGGGCTGACATCTGTGTTCTCTTAGGGTCTGCATGATATCTGTCCAGGCCCTTCTGGCTTTCATAGTCTCTGTTGAAAAGTCAGGTGTGATTCTAATGGGTTTGCCATTATATGTTACTTGGCCTTTTCCCCTTGTAGCTTTTAGTATTTTTTCTTTGTTCTGTATACTTACTGTTTTGATTACTATGTGGCGGGAAGATTTTCAATTCTGGTCTAATTTATTGGGTGTTCTGTAGGCCTCATGTATTCTTATTGGCCTCTCCTTTAAGTTGGGGAAATTTTCTTCAATGATTTTGTTGAAAATATTTTCTGGGCCTTGGAACAGGGAATCTTCTTTTTCCTCTATTCCTATTATTCTTAGGTTTTGTCTTTTTATGTTGTCTTGAATTTCTTGGACGGTCTGTGTCAGGAAATTTTTTTAGATTTAACATTTTCTTTGACAAATACATCTATTGCTTCCATTGTATCTTCCACACCTGAGATTCTTTCTTCCATTTCTTGTATTCTGTTGGTTATGCTTACCTCTGTAGTTCCTGTTTTCTTCCCTAAGTTCTTTCCACAATTTCTTCCATTTGTGTTTTCTTTAATTTTTCCAATTTTATCTTCAGATCTTGAGCCGTTTTGTTGATTTCCTTCACCTGTCTGACTGTATTTTCCTGCTTTTCCATCAGTTCCTTCAGCTGTTTCTTTGAACAATCCTCTGTTTCTTTTATTTCATTCAGTGATTTAAGCATTTCCTCTCTAAAGGCCACAAACTGTTTGGCTTCAACTTCCTGTATTTCTTTACGGATGGCCATAATCTGAGTTTATCTTCCTCTAGGTCTTTACGTATTTTATTTGTTTCCTCTGTTATCCTCTTCATGAACATAGATGTTAGGTCATCTTCTTGGATTTCAATTATGTTGGGGTGTCCAGGGCTACTTGCCCCTGGATAACTGGGTTCTGGAGATGCCATATTGCTCTGTCTTTTGTTGGTTGAGCTTTTACGCTGGCCTCTACCCATTGGGCATCTTAGGTGTTTGGAGTTAGTTTCTGGTGGTTCTTGGAATCCTCTGGTGGAGAGAATCCCCGTGGCAGGAAGATGGTTTTTCCTGAAGGAAGCCTTCTCAGCTTTTTGGGTATAGTCACTGGATGGCCCGTGTTTTTCAGGAGTTGCCACTGCTCACCTCAGGCATTGAGACCTGAGTGGTAACTGTGGTCCTTGTTAGTAGAGAGGGTTCTCCTCTCACCCAGAGAAGTCCTAAAGACAGCTGACCTGCTTCTGGGTTTCTTGCTGTAAATTTAGTGATCTGCTGCTGTAACCTGTGTGTCCCGTGGTTTGGTCAATTTTGTAAGGGATAACTGGTTGCCCCTTGGAGCAGTATCTGGGGGTTGATCATGGGGATTCTGGTCTTTTGTAGGTCTGAGGTTGGGGCTCTATGTCCTAGTACCCAAGTGGTAATCTGTGGTGGGTGGGTACCGCTCTCCTGGTAACAGCAGGCTATCTGGTGCACAGCAGGTCCCTGGGTTGGGCTGGTCAGCAGGACCTTTTCCAGGGATATACTGGTGGCCTAAGTCTGTCCCCTTTACTTCTTCCCTGTGAGGATTTCTCCCGACAGTGACTCCCAGTCTCTGTTGCTCTGGGGTGCACAGCTCTGTCTGTGCCGGAGAGCTGGCATGCAGCAACTGTCTGTGCCTGTGGCTGGAGCCCAGTTCAGTGATGGCAGCTCATACTCACTGGTCTGCTAGACTTTTTCCAGGGAAAGACTGGGTGACCCAAGTCAGTACCGTTTCCTTCCTTCCCTGTGGGGTTTTCTCGTGACTGGGACTCCCAGTCTCTGGTGTTTTTTGTGCTCACCTATCAGCCTGGGAAACACATATGGGCAGCAAAGATAAGATGTAAGATAAAAGCAAAGCAGGGGAGAGATGAGGAGAAAGAGCTAATGAGATGCTAAGGGAAAGGACTGGAAGTCAGGGGAGGAAACACACTCTATACTGCTAATGAGTAGATGCCAAGCATGTATGGCTACTGCTTCCCTCAGGATTACAGAAATATTGAGAAAAGAAGATCTCGAAACGCTCACCTAGGGGATGCACACAGTCGTGAGAACAGTTGTGGAAAACGCCCTGCATCCACCTGACACACACTTCAGAACCTTTCTTTCTTTTTTCTTTTTTTAACTTGTTTCCTTTTAGCCTTTGAACTTAGGAACTGAATTGTCTCCCTGGCTGTCTGTTACATAACCAAGTTTGGATTTCTAGCTTGCACATGCAATGGAAGGTCCATATGTAGCAATGGCAGGCCCACGGCTGCTGTTTGAAGGTAATCTGTATTCAAGTCTCCTACTTTCTTTGTTTCGAGTTCCTGTGTTTAAGGAATCTGTCCTACTAGGATAAACTGTATACATTCCACAAGAACATTATTACCCACTTCCCACTCCCCGTTTCTGTTTCCTCTCTGGTTTTCTGGCCAGAATAGCCTTTGGTTGAGTAGTAAGAAGGTTTCCACGTAAGTTAGGGGCTGGGACTTTCCATGGTTGGTTTGACTTCTGGTCCATCAGGGAATCCTTTGCAGGAGTTGGGGTATGGTGATAGGGAGGGGTGGGGTGGTTGGGGTAGGCTGGATGGGCATTGACTGGGAACATGCTCATGTGGGTGGGCTACCTAGGGTTCTGGTGGTCAGTGTGGCCTCTGGTCCACCAGGATACCTCCACTGGAGTTGATGGCTGCATGTAATAATGAGGTGGGAAAAGGATGGTTGTGGTTATGCTGGGCGGGCACTGAGGGAGTATGGCAGCAGTGGGCAGAGGACTCACCTGAGGTTCTGGGGACCTGCATGCCTTTTGCGGAACAGGGGGCTTCAGCCAGAGTTGTGGGCCAGGACATGGTGGCAGTGGGGGGTTGTTTTATAATTTCTTTGTATCCATACAAATAGTGTGAATTTAAACTTCCATTTTTTTTTTTTACCAAAGTTACTTAATTAGTATTATATGAAAATCTCATGTACCTGTGTATTTGCACTTCATCTACAATTATGGAAATGTTTATAAATAAAAATTGTTTACATAAACCTAAAAAAAGCGAGTCTGTTCTAGTACCAGTCTTCATGCTCTATAAGCAAGGAAGAGAGAAGGCAACTGTAAGTAAAAAAGCATGAACCTCCTGCACATACCCCCTTAAAAGAGACTCTCTCCAGCATTTCAGAATCTGAGGAAGGCTAATCAGGACTTCCAGGGCGACCTCCACAGTACGATTCTGACTTAACAGAATGGAAATGTAAAGACAGGCTGAGCTACCGCAGGGCTGAAGCGAGTTAAGGCCGCTTCCAGGGGAGCTCCTGAAGAAATGCTTTACATCTCACTGGCCATGTCTTACCACCCATCCGTGCTACCACGGGAGGAAGAGTTGTGATGCACTTTTCTTGCTTTATTCCTGTTTTTACCATAGGTTTTTGTTGCTTTCCACAAATTAGAATCTCAGCAAAGATCAGAAAAAAATACCAGGCCAATCTTTTTTTTTTATTATACAAGTTAAATTTATTAAAGTTACCATGATAACAGACTGTTCTGGCTTCACTGATGCTTTGCTGATGATAGTTAAGATCAAAACAATGTCAAGTAATAATTTACTGACACAAAGGGAAAACATGCCATGCAGGCAAGGTGCCTCTGGGAGAACTCAGAAGGTAGATGAGAGGCTCTTGTTCCTTGGACTAGGTAAACAACACGTGCACAGACAAATGCCAGCATGCAAATATGCCTTTAGGGAAATGCAACACACTTTGTTTTTGTCAGAATCCTTGTCCCTGATCATATTGTAAGATTGGGAAAAAACACAGCTGAGACCCCAGATTTTCTCGGTGTAGGGAAAGAGACTCATTCCATCCAAGGCCACAGTTATTCTGAGGGTTGCGTAAAGGGCTTGTCTATTCCTATATGATAGAAAGAAGAATGTCCCAGCCACTTGAGAGACATTGAAAACAAGAGAATTACTTGGTTTACCATGTATCCTGTTATCATGGTGTTTCATGTACTCAGCTGAGAGCAGAGGTTGGGAGCAGCAAGTCTTAGGTTTTAGCTCTACTCCTTCAGAAGAGAAATATTTACCAAGAGTGTCCAATGATGTAATTTTTGTAAATGTGATCTGAGCTGGCTTCAACATCACTTACAGCACGGGAGATACAAAGAATAATGTAGATGCCTGGCTGCTGCTAAGAACAAAAGATCAGGCTGAAGTACAGAGAATTTTAGGGGCCATTAGAATCTCTGGCTAGACTAGTAAAGGCAATCTCTTGAGGCTGGATTGTAACAACAAAGAAATAGATTATAAACCGCATAAAAAACCACCAATACACCATCATTACTGGTGTTGAGATGTGTAACTTAGAAGCAATGTAAGTGGACCATTATAAAGATGTTCACTTAGGTCAGGACAGCAGAATTTCACCTCAGAGGTAGAAAATACAATGCCAAACAGAATTCACGGCAGCGTAGAATGTAAAAACTGAGAAGACAAATTCACTAAAGAGGTTCAACAGCAGCTTGATCAGAGGGAAGGAACGGAAATCTAGGAATCACTGTAAATTATTCAGTCTGAATAATACAAAGGTCAACACAAGACTGAAAGAAATGTGAGAGATGTCATGTGTAAGAATAATGTGCACATTATAGAAATCTTGGAAGGAGAAGACAAAAGCAGAGGGATTATAAAGACTATTTAATGAGGACAAAAGCTTTGTATCCAGGAAAATTAAATGGTTGCTCAGATCCCCAAAGCTCAAAGCATTCCAAAAGATTAGTTAGGATTCTTTGGGTGACCCCAAAGCTGGCATAGCAGCACCGTGCTTCTGAGGTCACATCTTCCTTTACTTCTATTCCTTAGAATCCTTGTGCATGAATTCACCTGAGAAAGACAATGAAGCATGACCTTACCTTAATCACATCTGCCAAACACCCTTCATGAGGGAAGGTATCATTGTAGGCTTAGATTTTTTACCATATTTACTTTATTTAGGGTTCTTAAATGCCTTTATTAGGTAAAGGGAGTTGTAGACCTTTTAAGAAGTAGTTCCTTGGGATAGTCCACTCTTTGTTGTCTGGATACCAGCAGTCCAGTCCAAAGGCCAACACCAAACAGCAAAATGATTCAGAAGAATGGGACAAGTCAGCAAAAGCTGCAAGACTCAGCTGGATTGCCTCAAGAAGTTCTCTGGAATGTTTCTCTCTGCCACATCAAGTGTTGAAGCAGGAAGATCAGTACAGAAATATTGATCCAAAAAGTGATGTCTCACTGTCCATGGCTCTCTATATATCAGTTCTCCTCAGAGCCCACCCATGGATGTTCTCAGCTGGTCAAAGTCATGCCTCCAGCATGAGATGACAGCTCACATCAAAACATCACAGGACTCAACTGAGTCTTCAAAGAAACCAGAAATTTCCAGTTTGTATCATATTCACAGACTGCCAGAACTAGGAACAAACATCTGTAGAGGCTGCTGCTCTGTCTCCCATAGACCTGCTCTCCCACTGATCAGCAAACTGCTAAACAATTTGTTGGGATTATGCATTGCACACATGATGTTTTTCATAATATTTCAAGAAAATTTATTGAATATTTGAGAATTTCACATCATGAACCCTGTGCATACTCTCTTTTTAGTACTCTTAGCTCTGCCAATTATCTTTGTGATCTTCTATCCCCCAAAAAAGAAAAAGAAAAAAAAAAAAACAAGAGCAATTTGCGTTGCCCATATACTCATTATAGCACATTCAAACTTCTAATGACCAACCCCTTAAAGAAAACTGAGTCTTTTCCCACCCATATTTTGCCAGAAGCCATCAACTATCAGAATTACACTTTAAAATCCTTATAAAAAATTTTAAGAGTTCTCTTTGGTGACTTTATTTCTAGGCTGTTACTTTTGGGGGGATGTGGTAGGGGTAGGGATTGTCACAAAAACTTTCTCTGTTCCTCTTTCTCAACTGTGACTCTGTAGTCATCAATACCATGGCTAACGTAGCTTTCTTGCCCTTTACAGTCAGTGGGAACATGGATTATGATCTACACATGGTTTCTGGCTGCAGCATATACCACAAACATCCATAGGTCCCTGGTGTCTGCATGTGCCATGGACCTTAGCATGATCTCAGGTGGCAGAACAGACAATGGACGTCAACATGGCCCTGTTCTTCAGAAGAACCATGGACCTAGATGTGGCCCTTGATGGCAGCACCGACCCAGACATCACTATGGCCTCAAGCTTCAGCAAAGCTCGTGGATGTCCACATGAACTTCCAGCTTCAACCCAGCCTGGGGCAGTGGACCACAGATGCCAAAGTGGCCTCCAGGGACAGCACAGACCACCGCGGTCTTTCAAGGAGGTACAATCCAGAAATGATCCATTCTCCTTCCTGGACATCTTGTCATTGCTCAGAAGCAGGGCAGTGTGTTGGGGTGGGGTGGGACATGGGGCTGTGTGGGAGTGCAGGCTCCAGGCTGCTGCAGATCACCTCGCTGGCCCTAGGCGACATGCTCCTAGCTCACCAAAGGCTCCTCTCACACCCACCACCACTGCTGCTTCTCATTTCTGCCTTTCTCCACCTCTAACTCACTGTTTTCTTTATCTTTGTCACCTCTCCATAGAATCATAGAATATTTGTTGTAGTGGCATTAAAAACAATGGCCTTTCTCTCTCTCTGCGCGCGCACACACACACACACACACACACACCACGATGTTGCCCAGACAGCTTTGCACGCAAATATTCATTGTGATGATTCATTGTTCTTGTTCAATATTTCTGGTCTCTGAGGCACCATAAACACTGGACCATCACCAAGACTCATTGTGGATATCTTGCTGTTGCCAGAGTTGTGGTAATCTGAAGTTCTTGTTCTGCAGGACCGTTGACTCCATCACTCACCCCAGCAGCTTGTACAGAGAGTCAATGTTGGGATAGGCCAACTCAAAGATCTGGTTCAGGGTCCAGGTGGTAGCAGCTAAGTTGGCAGTGGGGCCCAGTGAGGCTATCTCATCTGTGCACATGTGATTTAAGAAAAGTTTTCTGAGGATTCTGACCAGCCAAGAATATTAATAAAAAGACTTTAAATTATTGTGGCCATGAGTCTGGGAAAAGATTTTTAATGTATAATTCTCAAAATCCAGACAAGAAAGGCAAAAGCTGATAAATCAAGCTACATTAAACTAAAAGATTTTTACACAGCAAAGAACTCAACAGAGAAAAGAGATAAGCCTCAAAATGGGAGAAAATATGTTGTTAAGTATTCATGAAAAGGGGATTACTATTCAAAATATATGAGAATCTCAGTCCAAAAAACCCAGGAAAATAAAAATCCTATTGAGAAATGTGTAAATTATCTGAATAGACATTTCTTTGTTGAAGATATACAAGCCAAAACCTCAATGTCACTGGGAAAATTGCAAAAGTCATGAAATAGCATTTTACTCCAGTTAGAATGCTGTTTATTTCAAAGACAGAGAAAAAATGCTAGCGAAAATGTGGACCTTAAGAAAGAAAACCTTCCATTTACTTACTCTTCGTGGGGTATGAAATGGCATTGCCTTTATGAAAACAATATGGAAGTTCTCAGAACTCTAGAATTAGAAAGACCCAGCTCTCACTTGAGTATATAAGCGAAAGGAAAGAAAAGCAGCTCATCAACAAGGTCTCTGCGTCCTGTGCTTATTGTGATACTCTTCACAGTCAGCAAAGACACAGCTCTGTGGTGTACCACAGGTGGACGAAAGAGAAGTAAGCTGCAGACACCCAGTGGACCACTATTCACACAGGAAGTCAGTTGTACCCATGTGGATGAGCCAGAAGAGAATTATGTTAAGTAGAAAATGTCAGGCTTAAAAGGACAGGTACTGTTTGCTCTCACATGAATGTAAAAGCGTCCAAATCATATAGAGGTAGAGATTAGTGATTCCTAGAGAATTTTGAAGCTGTTTCCACCCCCAGGTTCATTGTACACTAATAACAATCACCAAGACAGGAGAATAATTGTTTACCACAGTTAGATGGATAAAGAAACTGTGGTGTGGACACACAGGAAAATCTTTTAAGGCTGTTCAAAAGAAAGAAATTCTGAATTGTGCAACAGTATAGACACATCTTGAAGACAATTTTCTAAGTGGAAATCAGTCACAGGGAGAAAGACTCTGCATGATTCTGTTAATACGGCATATTTAATTTAGCCAGACTCAGAGGTCAGAGGGGAATGAGAGCTGCTGGGGACAACAGGAAAACAGGAGTTACTGAACAATGGCTATGAAGTTTCAGTTATGCAATGTGAATAAGTTCTAAATATTTAGTATGTAATAATGTGCCTATTTTAAAGCATGCAGATGTAGCCCATGGCAGCTCAATATCCAAAAGGGTTCTCCAGTAACAGGAACAGGGACCATCTATGAAATGAACTCATGGGCTGGCTCTTTGATCACCTCCACTTGAAGGGGGAGCAGCCTTACCAGTCCACAGAGGAAGACAATGAATCCAGTCCTGATGAGATCTGATAGACTAGGGTCAATTGGAATGGGAGGAGGACCTCCCCTATCATTGGACTGGGGGAGGGACATAGGAGAAGAAGAGGGAGGGAAGGTCGGATTTAGGAGATGGGGGAGGGAGCTACAGCTGGAATACAAAGTGAATAAAGTGTAATTAATAAAAATAAAGTAAAAATTAAAAATTAAAAAGCCTGCTATATTGTAGATCTAACTTTTAAAGAGAGTATGAATTATCTTAACGGCTTTATCAAAATAAAGTTAACTTTTTAAAATTCACTGCAAAATGCAATTAAACATTGGCTAAAAATCTTAAGTGTTTACATTTCCTAGAATTCAAATGAAGCAAGTTAAAAATGGACTTACACAAGCATAAATGGGTGAACTATCTTATGAATAAGAGCTGCATGAATAAAATATACACTATACTATTTGTAGCAGTGCCATGGATGTCCACAAATGTCTGGAGTCATTAATAAGCAGAATTCCTTGTTTTTAAAGCTAAGAAGGATACTCATATTTTGCAGTTTAAATATCCCAGGCTTTTATGATGAACAGATGAATTATTTAGCTGCATACATAATTTTCATTGTGCACCTAACACAGTGGTTCTCAACCTGTGGATTGCGACCCCTCTGGGAGTCAAATGACCTTTTTACAGGAGTTGCTTAAGACCATCGAAAAAAACACAGATATTTACATTATGATTCATAACTGTAGCAAATTACAGTTACAAAGTAGCAATGAAAATAATTCTATGGTTGGAGGTTACTACAACATGAGGAACTATATTAAAGGGTCACAGAATTAGGAAGGTTGAGTGCCACTTTTCTAGCACGTCTTTACTCCAGTCCTTCTATTTTTAAGGCTTCTTCATGGGCAAAAGTGACCTTTAGAGCTCAAGCTATCTTATTTTCCATACAAACAATAAAGACATGGATAAGGGTAAGATACTGGGGGTCTCCCCCTGGACTACTTTGCTACAACTCCCATGTAGCTCTTCGGGTGTATTACACTGGAAGTAATACAGACACATTGCCCATGCCAGATTGAAAGGATGGCATAAGGAAGTCATGGACCACTAATAGCATCACTCTACATAAAAAGCAAGTTTGTGTTTTATGGGAGCAACAGAGAGCAGAAATTGGATAACAAGTAGCAGTATCTGCCACAGCAATTTAAAATGCCCCGTGTATACTCTATCATAAACAGGTAACTAGCTTAAGTAAGTACTAAAAAAAGTAACACCATGAGAATTTTCAAGATAGTAGCAGCGGCCATGTATGGTCTCTGAATATCTATGCATAAACACAGTCCTATAGAAGATACTAGAAAGAAAACTTCCACCCAAAGAGGTTATCTACACCAGAAAAACAAAAACAAAAGCAAAACCCCACAGGATATAAAGAACTTCACTACAGCAAAACCAAAAGTAGACAAGCACACAAACACACTACCACAACCAACATCAAAATAAAAGGAACTAACAGTTACTGGTCATTAATCTCTTTCAACATCAATGGGCTCAACTCTACAAAAAAATAAAGCAAAAAAGACTCATACTAACAGAATAGATATGTAAATAGGACCCAACATTCTGCTGCATACAAGAAACTCACAAAGATAGACATTACCTGAGCGAAAAGGGCTGGAAGATGGTTTTCCAAGCAAATGGACCCAAGAAGTAATCAGGAGTAGCTATTCTAATATCTAATAAAATAGACTTTCAACCAAAATTCATCAAAAGAGATGGAGGACACTTCATAATCGTGAAAAGAAATTTTCACCAAGAAGACATTTCAATTCTGAACATCTATGCCCCAAGTACAAGGGTATCCACATTTGTAAAAGAAACATTAATAAAACTTAAACCGCACATAGATCCCCACACATTAATAGTGGGAGACATCAACACCCGAGTCTCCCCAATGGTGAAGTAAAGAAACTAACAGACATCATGAATCAAATGGACGTAACATATCTACAGAACATTTTACCCAAACACAAGTGAGTATACCTTATTTTCAGCACCTCACAGAACCATCTCCAAAATTGACCTTATACTCAGTCACAAAGCAACCCTCAGCAGACATAAGAAGAATTAAATAATCCCCTGCATCTTATCAGGTCACCATGGATTAAAGCTGGAACTCAACAACAACAGAAATAGCAAAAATCTTACACACACATGGAAACTGAACAACTACCTATTCGATGACCACGGGGGCAGGGAAGAAATAAATAAAGAAATTGAAGACTTTATTATTCAATGAAAATGAAGGCACAATATACCCAAACTTACAGGACACAATGAAAGCAGTGAAAGTTCATAGAACTAAGTACCTTCATGGAGAATTTGGAGAGATCCCATACTTTTGACTTAGGAGCACACCTGAAAGCTCTAGAAGAGAAGGAAGCAAAGTGGAGTATATGACAGAAAATAATCAAACTCAGGGCTAAAAATTCATAAATTGGAAACAAAGAGATGATACAAAGAATCAATGAAACCAAGAGCTGGTTCTTCAAGAAAATCAATAAGATAGACAAACCCTTAGCCAAACTAACAAAAAGGCAGAGAGAGAGTATCCAAATTAACAAAATCAGAAACGAAAAAGGGTGACATAACAACATAAACTGAAAAAAATTAAAAAAAATTAAAAAAAATCATTAGGTCTTACTTTTCCTAAGTTTTATTTTATTCTCCCAAGTTAGAAAATCTAAAGGAAATGAATAATGGATTTCACTTACCAAAGCTAAATCAAGATCAGGTAAACCATTTAAATAGTCCTATAACCCCTATGGAAATAGAAGTAGTCATCATGCTTCAGTGGTTAAGAACACTGACTGTTCTTCCAAAGGACCCAGGTTCAAATCCCAACACCCAATGGCAGCTTACACCTGTCTATAACTCCAAGACCAGACACCCTCACACAGATATACACACAGGCATAACATCAATGCACATAAAATAAATATAAATAAACTTTAAAAAGTCTCCCAACCAAAAAAAAGCCCAGGTCCAGATGTACAGAATTCTACCAGACATTCGAAGAAGAGCTAATACCAATACTTCTAAAACCATTCCACAGAATAGAAACTGAAGGGAGGGGCCAAGATGGCGGCACCAGGAGAACACCGTGTCTGAGAAGCGGAACAACACACTCCATGCAGCGACCAGGAGACTGAACTCTGGGCCCTAAAACAACAGCTATCGTGTTTCCCAGGTGAGGGGAGGCTCCCACGGCGTGGGAATCGGTCGGGTCCACTCTCGGCTGCCCAGCCAGAACCCGGAACAGAACCCGGCTAAGGCGGGCTTTGGGTCTCCGGGCTGGTGCTGCAAGCCTGCTTGTCCCGATCAGTTTCCCATGCTGATTGGTGGGCACATGGGTGCCTGAGGCTGGCAGTCCCAGTCGCAAAAAAACCCAACGGGGAGGGAAAGTTGCCAGACTGGTCATCAATCACCCAGTCTTTCCCTGGAAGGTCTCTCCGACCTCAGCGGGTACCTGC
Source organism: Psammomys obesus (assembly GCF_907164565.1). NCBI lineage: Eukaryota > Metazoa > Chordata > Mammalia > Rodentia > Muridae > Psammomys > Psammomys obesus. The sequence goes on along the minus strand of NW_026585504.1, from coordinate 68,542,704 downwards.
CGCCATCACAATTGAGCTCCTGCCATGCACGGATTGCAGCTGCGCGCCCAGCTCAAAATCCCTACTCCCTCTTCGGAGGAGGCAGGAGGCATCCAGCAGAATCTGCCACAGACCACATTGTCTGTACCCCAACCCGAGAGCGGGGCTGAGAAAACCCAATCCTTTCGGGCACTCCCCCAAACGCCGCCATCACCCTGCCGCAGCGGAGCAGAAGGATAAAGAGGCGCACAGCGGCTTCACAGTGCCGGAACTCCAGTGCTGCCGGCCGCTCCTAGCAAACAAACTATAGCTCAGGATCTGGGACTGTGGTCATCCTACGCGTCCTGAGATTCTCCTGGGTCCAGTGCAATAAGATCTAGCAGCAAGTTCTATCACCGGCGCCCCCCCACCCCCCCGCCGGCAGAGAAACACCGCCGGCTCAGGGCTCAGGATCCCACTGAGAAGCCCCAACCCCTGCTGGCACTCCCCTGAGAGCACCTCCATAAGCTCGCCCTAGCAGAGGAGAAGGTCAGAGGGGAAGGACAGAGAGGCAGCCTGCCAAGGACACAGCACCCTCTCTCCAGCGGCCCCTAGCAGAGGGGGCCAAGATCTGGATCTGAGGACACTCAACCCTACCCGGTACTCTCTTGGGATCAGCAAACATAGATTCTACTGCTAGGCTGCTTCTGGCAGAGAGATCTGGGCCCGGGATCTGGGATTGAATACACTCACCCTAACTCTTTCCC
>NW_026585504.1:68526013-68531979 GCF_907164565.1 Psammomys obesus | reverse complement strand
TGAGCTGTGCTGTCCTGTGAGCTGTGCTGTCCTGTGAGCTGTGCTGTTCTGTGAGCTGTGCTGTGAGCTGTGCTGTCTGTGAGCTGTGCTGTCCTGTGAGCTGTGCTGTCTGTGAGCTGTGCTGTCTGTGATCTGAACTGGCTGTGAGCTGACCTGTCCTGTGAGCTGTAATGCTGCTAACAGCATTTTCCCTTGTATATACTGGAGTAGCCCAGTTATGCACTTGTCTATGACAAAAATGTCCCTTATCATCAAATGTCCTCCTCAGAGCAAAACTAAATTGTGCCCTCTGCAATAGAATGATTGCTATCGTAACACTAGCCAATCGAGGGCTTCTGTCTGCTACAAGAGAAAAAAATAGCTACCTAGGCAACAAAATTCCCAGGACAATAAAAATTATTACTGCTAGGTCTATGAGATGAAGGTGTCACGTATACATATGTGTATCTGCGAAAAAGAAAGGTGTGCATTCAAGTGCCTAACAAGTAGGAGAGGATGAAGTTATAAAACTGAAAAAAAAAATAAATTAACCATAATATCTGAACAGATATGCCAGAGGGTAGTATTTCCATTTAGTGGCAAATACAATTAAACAGACATTCAGTTCAAAGCAAATAAAATCCTCCATATATCTGGTGGCATCTTTACACGGTTATAAATTGCAGTGAGAAGCAATTTGTATAAATCACTATTATTCCAGAGAGAGATATACAGACCAAGCAAATCTAATGTGACAGATGTTATAAACGTTGTCATTATGGTTTTTCATTCCAATTCAAACAGTTCATAGACTTCCTCTCTGATGGCATTAAACAGGGGATTGGAACTGCTTCTGTCGAGAAAGACAACAGCTCCGTCATGCAGCAAATCTGTTCACTCAGGTTGAGCTTTCCTGCCTCTCATTGATGAAGCAGGCTCCATGATCCGGGATACAGAGTAAATCCCTTGACTTAGAAACAGGTTGAGGAAGCATCACACATTAAGATGAAATGAGAAAGAAGGAAAAAGGAACATCTGGTCAGTATCTAAAACCAATTTTAACTAAGTCTTTGGAAAATAATGAGTTTTTGAATTTTTTCTCATATAATAAGCATTAAAATTCACCATAGGGATCATACCAATGATGCAAGTATAGCTTAAAATTTTTTAGTGCAGAAAAATGTAAGGGCTGCATTATAGTTGATGTTGAAGTTTTCTTTTTATTCCTTCTGTGAAATGGATGAAATAGAGGGAATTTTAGCTGCCTGGGTGTGTGGGTCTCTAGGCTAGTCCCTGACAAAGGCTATTTTCCTTTAATGTTTTTCATAACATAGGTGGATAACAGAAATGCAATCTTCTTTGATATACAATCTATATCAGAATTATAAGTCTTATACTTGTTAAATGTGAATACTTCACAAAATATTTATGTAATTACCATTAATAAAAATACATACACATAAGATCAAAATGTGGCAACATGAGTCTTTAAAAACTTGACCTTTTCTTTACTACTTTCTGTTTATATGTTCATGTGCATGTGTCTGGCTGTCTGTGTCATAAGTGCATCTGTGGAGGTCAGAGGTCACTTTTGGCCCTTTTGTTTTTCTCCCTTTATCATGTATGTGTGTGTGTGTTCAAGACAGGGTTCTTCTATATAGCCTTGGTTGTCCTGGACTCAGAAGAAGATGAATCTACTCAGGGATGTGCTTCCTGAGTGAGGGTCCTATGAGGAGCGCCAGCTGCAGGCTCAGGAGCAGGGCCTCAGGGAAGCCAAAGCTGTGCATATCTAGAGCTTTGAATAGTAGTTTCTATGCTGTGATATTTTGTTATGACATCCCAGAAAACAAATATATCAGACAAAGTCATCTTGGCTCAACATCTCTCAAAAGCTTGAGGTTCAATGTTACTATCTCATAGACCCCTGAGAATATCAAAGCTTTGATATTTATCTCTGCAAATATCATAGCACTTCCAGGAAATGACATTTTTACCAGTAAGTGAGAATAGTGCACACTGTCCTGGTCGTACCCAGGCACGACTCTAAATTCCTGGTTTTAAGGGTAGTTGTCTGCAAAGCTGAGGTTGCTATTGTTTGGATTCTTGTGTCACATACTAGCTATAGAAAATCTAAAACAGCTCTTACTGTCTTACAGGACTAGCCTGGAAAATTAACTGCTGTCATTATAATTTGGATGCTATTTCCACAGCAAAGAGTGGTGTTGCTGGCTCCATTGTTGTATCTATTGGACAGACATCTCAAACCAGCAAGGGTCAAGTGTCCGTTCATACAGACCTCAGAATTTCATGAGAAAAAGCGAAACCTAAGTAAATAGTACGGCTATTAAAGTCAGAGTTTTTATATAGTCAAATTACCTAACCTAGATTTGAGAGAGAGAGAGAGAGAGAGAGAGAGTTTAGGGGGAGGGATGCTGTTGGCTGATGAAACAAAGCTGAGGTAAGCATACTGAGTCTGCTGCTGGAAAGGCCTGCTAATGACAAGTGTTAGTAAAACAGAGGAAACCACAGACCTCAAGAAAACCTGGGCAACACTATCAATAGCCGTGAGTAACACACTGAGGAAGGGAAGAAAAGGATAGTGTAAGTGCCTGCTGGAGGAAGATGGGAGGAAAGCTTGAAAATTATATTTTAGGCCTGAAAAGGGAGGTGAAACAAAAGGAAGGCAGGATAGAGAAGGGGAAATGGGGCAGGATAGCTAACACTGGAAACTTTTGGGACAAGTGTGGAAGGCCACTGCCGTAGGAACCTCCAGATAGGTAGGTAGATGGGTGGGTAGATAGATAGATAGATAGATAGATAGATAGATAGATAGATAGATAGATAGCTGGATACAAAGATGCATAGATACATAGACACAGATAGACAGGCAATAGATAGATGGATAAATAGATGACAGAGTTTAATTGTTGTTATTCTGTAACTATATAGCTATTTCTAGATACCACAAGGCAATAAATAAAAATCCTAGTGCCAGGAGTGGATTGCTGGAGTTGTTGTCCATTGAGGTCCTAGACCTCCATACATTACAGGCTATTGCCAATGTTCTTGGTTCTCCTCAAGAACCTGATCATAAGAGCCTATTGCTGAAGACATCGTGTGCTGTCATAGAACATGGGAATATCAAGCTGACACTGATCTGGAAACTTTATCCTTACCTGCTAGGTTTCACAGTGGTGAAAGATTCTATGCACACTACTGGAAGAAAATGTAATCACTAGTCTTGTCCAGCTGTGAACCCTGAGAGCTACAATGAGGACCACCCTGACAAGACATGTTGATGGGTGCGGTAGTGTCACAAATACCATGGGAATAGAGAACCATTTTATGATTGCTCTAAAGGCTGCTCTACAAGTTGGAACCTGTGCACTTGGAATGCGTTGTTGTTATACCCATAGATTACTGTGTCTCTCAACCCTTATCAGAAAAGCTTCTATTTACAGTGAGTGGTAATTAGTACAGACACCCATAACTGTTCAAGGTGCAAAGAACAAGGAACTTCAGAATTTTCTGCCTTTAAAGGGACAACCATATCACAACTCCAAATTCCATGGCTCTGGGATTAATGCAGAAGAGAGGGCAGAAAGATTGAGAAAGCAGCAGTGACAGAGGCAGGAGACAGCATGTTCCAGACACACCTGGGCAGCTGCACAGAGGAATTCCCAGCAGTCAAGATAATGCCTAACACCTGTGCAAATTTAAGTCAGACAGAATCCCAGCCTAGAGAGAAGGCAGGCGTGAAATCCCACCTCTACCTAAAGTGCTACTGGCAATGGACAGCCACAGGGAGAGGTGGAATCAGTTTTCTCTAAGGTTGGGGCCCCTGGTGACTGAATCGCGCCCCAGGGGAAGACCATACATCCAGGAGTCTATAGGAAGCACCAACTGCACTTGACCCTATGAGAAAGGAGGGCGGGTCTGGAGTTAGCAAACAGAGGGAGGAGTGAATACAATGGAAGTACATTGTATGAGACCCTCAAAGAACCAAAATCAATGAGAAAAAAACCCCTCTGTCTTTAATGCTATCAGGTGATTAATTTCACTTACTAACTGACTACAGAACAAATTACCTTGATATGATGACACATGGTCAGTAACTGAACAGTCAAGTGAAACATATTTGATGGATTGATTCCATGACGACTTTTCTCCGGAGCTGTTGCGGACATGGCCGACTTAGAGCCTGTTGCTGGAAACCGCTGGCGCAGGGAAGAAGTTACACGGGTAAAGGAGCAAGGTCACAGAACCTGCAGAGCAGCCATAGGTCCTTTCACTCAGGAAAGAACAGGGTTGTGCTTCCCTGTCTGAAGGTGTAGAGATCCCTACGTGCTTTCCTTGATAAACCAAGGAGGTTGAGAATAGAAACAGCTCATATGGAGCTCAGCTGCCAAACTGTTTACCGGTTCTCCTGAATGGAGGGGAAAGTGCGTGGCTTCCTCCCTTGCTGTATGTCCTCACCAGGGATGCTACATAAGAAGATGCTACATATTTTTGATGATAGATCAGCAAAACTAGTGTGCATGTCCCCAGCACATGTTGTTGTTAGGGGAAACTCCTCTTTACTTTGGTCATCATTTCCAAGCCAAAGTAGCTGTGAGAGTCTTAAACAGCCAGGGCCTCTGCTCTCTATTGTAGCCCAGCCCCATAATGTCAGCAAATGGCTCTTAAATGCAAATGGGCCAACAAGGCTTTTAGCCTATAATTTACTTCTAAGGCACTTACTATTGTCTACCCTGGAGCTGTTAAAATTGTTTAAGTTAGGGAAAATATTCCTTTAAAAATGAAAACTAAGTAATTAGGAATAGTTGTCAAAATACCTCCAGGCACCCAGCAGGGTCATAAAGCAAAGATAACTGGTGAAATGAGCTTCTTAAGATCAGTAACAGTGGGCTGCATGGTAGTGCCTAGAATACATATTTGAGCACTGTGAGCCAGGCAAAATGGAGAACACCTGGAATCCCAGCACTCAGGAGGCTGAGGTGGGAAGATGGCCAAACCTAAGGCCATCCTGGCCTACACAGTGAGTTCCAGCCCAGGCAGGGACCGAGATGGAGAGTAGAACTTATGCTGAAAGGCAATCAAGACAAGGAACAATGTAAGAACCATTGTGAGGGATATAAAAAAAGATCCTGTCTCAAAAACAAACGAACACCAGAAAAATGCTGTCTGCTCAGATTTTACTCTGACCTATTCTTATTCATCCTGCAAAAGATGAAGTCACAGTGAGCAGGATGGCCCTGGCTCACCTGTGCAGGCTAGTGTCAGCGGCAGACGGCTGGGCACTGGCTATGTTACACTACCGTGCACGGAGGGGATGAGCAGTGGGTGGAAAGACAGAGACAAAGAAGACAACGCTCACTTTCCTCCAAAAGTTGGCTATTACAGGGAAAGAGAGAGGCCCCTTGACCAATACAGCTATGCGCTGACAGACACCAAAAGAACTGGAAGTAGCCTTAGACCAAGGCTTTGGTGTCAGTTGATCATGAGACGTGAGGAAAAATAAGGAAAATGTAGGGAAATTTTACATAGCACTGAACATATTTTCTTGAAAGTAATTAAATTGATACTAAAAGAAAAATCCTTTCTGGCATTTTGAAGTAAAGGTATTTGTTCTATGAGAATATAGGGCTATAAGTGATGATAGGGAGTCCTGTGATTGATTTGGATTCTCTTTCTTTTACAAGATTAAAAAAATTCTGAACATTGTGTCTAATATCTACTATTTTGAGAGCCAAAGACCATATTTGTAGATACTGAGTGTTTAAGGGATTATTTCTGACAATAGGGGATTGGCATCAAAAGACCACACATCAGCCTCTGTGAAGCTAAGAATATGGAATTATGAGGTAACAATATCCTCTAGCTTTTTTTTTTCAGCAAGACCCACAAACTCATTTTTCTCTTTCTTTCTCTCTTTCTTTATTCTTTCTTTCTTTCTTTCTTTCTTTCTTTCTTTCTTTCTTTCTTTC
>NW_026585504.1:68488491-68526003 GCF_907164565.1 Psammomys obesus | reverse complement strand
TCTTTCTTTCTTTCTTTCTTTCTTTCTTTCTTTCTTTCTTTCTTTCTCTTTCACCACTTTACAGCTTGATTGGAGCCCCTTCCCTCCTTTGCTTCCCTCCCTTCCCTCCTTTTCCACTCCCCTTCTTCTTAGAGAAGCGGATCACTCCCATCCCCAAGAGTACCAATCTACCTTGGCACATCAAATTGCAGCAGGGATCAGCACATCATCTCCCACTGAGGCCAGAAAGGCAGCTCAGCTGGGGGAAAGGCTTCCAATGGTGGCAGCAGACTCAGAGCCAAGCCCTACTCCCCCATTGTTAGGGAACCCACATGATGACAAAGCTGCACATCTGCTACATATGTGTAAGGGACCCAGGTCCAGCCCATGCAGGCTCTTCGGTTGGTGGCTCAGCCTGTGTGAGCCCCCATGGGCCCAGGTTAGTTTACTCTGGGGGTCTTCTTATTGTGTTCCTGACCCTTCTGGTTCCCTCATACTTCCTCTCACTCTTCCACAGAACTCCCCGAGCTCTGCCAATTGTTTGGCTGTGAAGACCCCATCAGCTCCTACAGTTACTTCTAATATTGTTCCTTGATTTGATTACGTTTTGGCAGAAGAGAATTTACTAGCCCAGTGAACACAAAGATTAAAGAGCAGAAATGTAAGACATATGGTAAGTACAGCATCGCACAGAGCTGCCTGCTTGCTAGATGCTTATATCTCCCCTCTGTGAGTTATCCTATGGATCCTGGGGAAAGTGCCACCTTGGGTCTCCGGTTCAAGGCCAGACTGGAGTTTACATAATATTCCAGTAGAGTTAGACAAATTACGTATTGGCTCAAATTCCTGCCCAAGTATCATCAAGGCTCACACTTCCCCTAGAAGTTTCAGAATAATTCCCAGTAGGCCATCTACTGTCTTCCTACTTGTGTGGCGGGTTGTTAAGCCGTCACATGGATTTCATTGTGTGCCACTCTGATATGGCCACCTCCACACTTGTATTTGCAGGACCCAGGGTGCCTTTTTTCCTATACCTGATGTCTTAGCATGAGTGAATTTGCTCCATGGAGTGTTCAGTTCAGGACAGCATCTGTGGAATGTTCATTCTGTTCCAAGGCTCTGTGGATTATATGATGTTCATGCCTGAGGGAGAATGTCAGTGTTTGGAAATGTGGCTATATATCAATATTTTTCAAATATTGATGGTTACAGCCAAGTTATCCTGCAATTTTTCTTTGTATTAAGTTTTGGTCTTTTGACCTTCCTTTAAAAGCATCTAATATTTTATCTCTATTTTATCTATTTGTATACACAGTCAATTTGGTTATTTCTCTTGCTATGCATCTCAGTCCCTACCTCCTACCTATGAAGCAATGTGCTTGAAGATTTCACAGTAATAGCCTATTAAACACACATAGAATCGATACCTATATGTAAGTATATATATATCTATTTATATTGTCAAACAGTTATTTAGTGACTTTTATAGAAAATATACTGTATATGTTTCTCAATTTAAACATCTTCCCTTGTTATATTGATATCTTTCTAAGTTAAATGGTATACCAATTTATATTAGTACTCATAATTTTTCATAATGTGCACATATTATTACTTAATATTTCCTGACTAAAGGGCATTTGTTTCAGCTTCTTTGACCGTAAGAAGGGGGATGGCTGGCGTCATTGCACTCATGTCCTTATGCTCCCGTGACATAGTTTCCGTTGTCTGATTCCCTAGGAAATAAATTCCTGAAAATGCCCACACATGCATTTGATTTTGAATAATATCTTTCATACATAACATGTATACAAATCTTCTGTGGATACCACATAATGTCAAATGTGGAAGATCATCTTTATGATAAACTTTATATGGGATCATAAATTTTTTTGTGATTAACATGAACTTGTTGAACCAATTCTTGCACAGTTATGCTACATTGTCTATTTTCACCCATTTCTATCCATCCATCTATCTATCTGTCTGTCTATCTATCTATCTATCTATCTATTTTTATATCTATATATTTTTGTGTAGATAACCCAGAATAAAAATTTAATGAATGGGTCATAAGAAATAATTTTATACACATTAATGAGCAAATGCTCTGAGATTTACTTGAAGTGTCTAAATCAGCTGAAGATCTAATGATCTATGAAGATTCCCACTATGCTGTACTTTGATCAATATTTTATAATATCTCTAATTTTAAATTTGAACTTATTATAACCACTTAACATGGTGCTAAGTTATTCTGCTTCAATCTCAATATTTTTAAGTAAGCTAGCAATTTTTATCACATTGGACATTTGTGTATTCTCTTAAATTATATATTCAGCCACACTCAGAGGTAGAGGCATGTATAACTCTGAGTTCAAGACCATACAGTCTGCATAGTGAGTTCTAGCCTTCCCAGTAAGGTCCCATCACAAAATGAATACAATTAAATTACATTTAAAAAACTACCTATGCAGTTTGTTCATTTTCATTTTGTCGTATTTTTTCCTTTATAACAGTTCTTCATATATTCTACCTGATATATTATATGTATACACATAGACATATAACATACTATATGGATAAGTAAATTTTTCTCCCGATAGATAATTGCTTAACCATATTCTTTGATGATGTTTTACTTAATAGATATTTTAAATTTTAATGTAAATCATTAACCAATCTTTTATTTATTCTATACTTTGTTTTTATATCTGGCAAAATAAATCTCTGCCAACTTCAAGCTTATAGAGGAAGTCTAGCATATTTTCTTCCAGAAGTTTTAGAGCTTCTTTTAATCACATTTAGATTTACAGTCATTCTGGAATGATTTTTGCATATGGCTTGAGGAATGTGTCAAGATTAAATATTTTTCAATATGAATATCTGGTTGACTCAGCATCAATTACTGAAAGGTCTTCTTTCCCACGCTGTATTAGAGTCCTCTTTGAGCTAAATCAAGCGACTTTCTAAGCATAGACTCTTTCAGATTCTCATTCTGGTTCCATAATTTATTAGTGTATCTTACAGTGTCACCACATGGTTCTAATTAGTATAGCTTTCTACAAAGTTTTCATATCTGGTAATAAAATTCCTCCAATATTGTTTTCTTTCGCAGACTTACTTTGTATTCTTAGCAATCACATTCTCACATATATTTTACAACAAACACGTCCTAGGATTTCCTTTAATTTATAGACCAATTTGGAGATAATTAGTGTCATTTCTATTCTGATGATCATAATATAGAAAGCCTCATTTATTTAGAGGACTGTAATTTTTCTTAGTGTTGGAGGTTTTCTGTGTTGGTATCTTATTCACGAGAGTTTATAATGGATCTCAATGCTAAGGTAAATGGTATTCTAAGAAAACGTTCTTGCAATTATATCTGTCACATAGAAATGTATTTATGTATTAAATTTGGTTTTTTAGACATCAGTAAATTGTTTTCATTCCATTTTCATTATTTTGTGGATTTTCTGTGTATACAGGATGTTACTATGATGCTGTTTTGCTATTTTTTTTCCATATCAGTTGAATTTTCTCTTTCTTCAGTGTTTCTTTCCATGCTGGAACAGAGAGCTTTTTACATTGTTTTATACAATGTTGAATAGAGTTGATGGGAACGAGCCTTCTTTTGATTTAAATTTTATTATAAAAGTTCGACAGATCGGTATTAATTTGTCTTAGTTTCTTTTTTGTTTCTGTGATAAAATAACCTCTCAATAACAACTCAGAGAACTAGGGCCTTATTCTGGCTTACACAGTCCATCATTATGGAGAAGACCCAGTGGCAGGTAGAGAAGGCAGGGTGGCAAGGGAAGAAGGCTGGCTGGCCACAGTGCATTCCCAGTCAGATAGTGGAGAGCAGTGGAGGCATGCTGAGATCACTGCTTCGTTCATGCAGTCCAGAACTCCAGCACAGGGAACCAATGCTACCCACAGAGATGACGACCTACCACACATCAGTTAAGCTAACCAAGGTAGTCTAGAAGTCCAGAAACTTCCCTAAGCTAGAGAATACATCACAAGTGTGCCCAGTGCCTTATCTCCCAGGTGGCTCCAGATCCTGCCAAGTTGATATCCATCACATAAACAGATTGTCTATCTTAAATATCTTTTATCTCAATTTATTGCATTAGATTCCATAGAGCATGGATAATAAATATTCATCCCAATTAATGTTTATATAAATAATCTCATAGCCACCATGAGATCAAGATCTAGCAAATTCTAACCTTCCAGGAGACTCATATGCATGCTAATTTTACCCCTAGCTTAGTAACTGGATACAGCTAACCCTAGAGAGTGAGGGAATCTCACTGACACATCGTTTTTCTGGAGCACAGAGAATATGGAGAAACATGAAGTGAAGCCCACAGGTGCCAATAGGAAAGATACAGTCTCAGAGCCCACTCTTTCCTTTTGTGCTATGAGAACACATCTCCACACGGCGTACTGACAGTCGACACTGTCTTCATTCCTCTCCTGGAAACCAGGAGCACACTGCTCTTTGGTCTTCATATTAGACATCAGTGAACCCAAGTCATCTGCTAATTCTTTTGAATTACCTATTGTTGGTCATTTTGGCTTAAGAACTTTCACAGCAAGGTGAACATCCTGCTGCTAGGAGCCAAAAAGCACGTGAATTTCAACACGGTGGGTAGGAAGCAGAGAGAACAACCGAAGTAACCAGAAATTAAATAGAGGCAGGGTCCACACTGTATCTCATTCCCCTCAGGGAGGTGCCACATCTTGCCTTTCATCAGTTCCAAATAGTGAAGTTATATTATGAGTCCCTCAAAAAGTTGATCCTCTCTTATGTTAGAACTCTCATGATAAAATCATCTCTGGAAAAACCAGTGAAGACACACTTGGAGGTGTACTTTATTCATCTCCTTGTAAGAGGCAGTTGGCGGGGAAGCGGCACAGAGGCCTTCTGGCCAGTCAGGCTAGTCTACTTGGAAGACATTGGAGCACTGACAGATCTTGATTTACAAAGAAGATGGGCAGTGTCTGAAGAGTGACATCTGGGTCCTGTGGCCTCCACTTGACTCATACACGTGTTCATTGCACATGCACAGATGAACAAGCGCATTGCATACACAAAAAGTCATTACACATTCACCTTCAGGGGAGGGTGTGTTTATTTCGCTTCATGATTTTGGAAGATTCAGCCCACACAGCCTTTGTTGCCTTTGGTTTCAGGGTGAGGCAAGTTATGTTACTGTGTAGTATAAATGCAGCAAGCTGCTACCCTAATGACAACTGGGAAGCAAAGAGAAAGAGCAGAGGCCAAGCTCCTACTAATATATGAGGAGGCGACATTGAATGTGGCTGCACCTCCTAAAGAGCCTATTACTTACCAGTAGTACCATGGATTGTGAACCAAGCTTTTGACACACACATGTTTGGGAAGAACTTACACAAACTATAGCAACAATTTGTAACTTTCCACACTGTTTTCTTAGGCTGGTGGCACTTTTTTTATGCATGATATTGAAAACTCATGGTATAAAAGGATTCTTCATCTTGTTCCTGATTCAAAGTGAACATTTTAATATTTCATTACTATGTACATTTCTGTTTACAAAGACTTTGTCCTGTGTATAGTAGTTGATTGCTGTATAACAAAATAATTTAGGCATTAGTGGATTAAAACAATGGGTTGGGGAGCATCTTTAGATGCGATCCCGGTTTGAGTTCAATAGTGTTGAAATTCCAATATCAGCTAGGGCTGCACTCATCTGAAAGCCTGCCCAGAGGTGAATTATTGGCTTTCAGACTGGCTCACACATGCAGCTGCAAGCTTATGCGGCATCTTTTTCATAGGTTTCCTACAGAATTGTTTGCATGTACTTACAGCACAATGCCATCTTCGCTCAAGTGGACTGCACAACTACATCAAGGTAGAGATCAAATTGTTTTTATGTTAACCTCAAAGCACAGCTTTTATTTCTACAATAGCCTGAGTGTACAGATCTGCCTGACAACGTGAGCGAAATAAATAAAATGTATGGGGAGTTGTTTTCTACTGAGCTCTGACACTGAGCTCCCGAAAAATCAAGGCATTGTAGAATAAAATCACCCTTCCTGGGTGCCATCAGACCAAATCGAGTGTGGCAACAGAGCAGTTTTCAAAGAAATGGGAATTTGAAAGCAAGCACATGTAAGACGTCCAGCAACTTAGGCCAGCAATATGAAGTCTCCTCTATTCCAGTCTTCTTAGAAAACAGCTTCGGAGCCACACACTGACTTCCTGTTCCTCACCCCTGCTTCCTATAGCTTTTCTAAGAAACTGGCTTCAAGGTATTTGAAAGTAAAATAATGGATTAATCCAAGAAAAGAGGAACTGTAGATCTGAGTAACAAGGGATTCACCTAGTTTATCAGTAGTCGAGAGTTCTAGAATATCACTGTAAAGTCCCAAAGAGCAGATACTTTGGATTGAGAAAGAGAATAAAGGGCTCTACAAATTTGGTAAGTGGTTAAAAAAGTTTTATGTATACAGTCTATTTATGAGACACTAGGCTGATTTATGCCGTATATAATAGGGAGAAGGTAATTTCAATGGTGGGATAATTGATGAGAGAGACTCTTCCAAATACTGACTAAAGCAAAGCTTATGTTTTTAGACAACTGATTGATGATAACATCTACTGGCCTGAATGCCCATTGGAGAATATAATCAAATATGCTTCTTGGCCAAAGTGGAGTATATTAAAAAAGAGAAAAGAGAATTGTTAGTACTGATAAAAATGGTCAAACATATCATTGTTGAAAACAGAGGTTCAATATGCATTTTAATTTTAAGCATGGCAGAATTTCTAAGATAAATATGAAAAAGGCAACAAGGAGAATTACGTGAGTTCAGTATTATTTCATATCATATAATATATTCAATACTTTAAAAAATAAATAAATCAACAAGCACAGCATGTCTGGTTTGCTTAAGCATCCCTGTGATAAATACTGACCAAAAACAAGCTGGGGAGGAAGGGCTTAGTTCATCATACAGGTGACAGTCCATTACTGGGGGAGGTCGCAGAGGGAGTCTGGAGGCAGGACCAGATGCAGGGTTATATGAGCTTGCTCACGTGGCTTGCTTGCTCAGATCTACAGTTCCTCTTTTCTTGGATTAATCCCTGACCTGTGGCTGAGCAGACTGTAACAGACCACAGCTAGGTGAGACAGTGACACATCCGGGGCCATCAGCATGCCATAGGATCCCATTAAAGTTACATGCCTGTTACACGAAAGCATCCACATTTCTTTGAGGCTATGATGTTCTCTTTTACTATAAAGAGAGTCTCATAGCATCTATTAATACACTATCCTTCCACATAACTCTTAGGATTGTATGAATGAATGAATGAATGAATGAATGAATGAATGAATGAATGGTTGTCTTCCTTAGGATAGCCAGGGCAGCCCATTATTTGCTCTCTAACCTCCAGAAATCCGTGTATTTTAACATACATAACATAGATTACAGGACATCTTAGTTTTCTGTATGAATGGGATTGAGAGTCATTCTACCAAAGCTCAGTCAACATGCAGGAAAGCTGGAGCAGGTCCATTAGCATCTGAGAGGATCAAGTGCTATAACAGGTTCAACTGAATAAAGCCATAATGTACATTTCAGAAAACTGCTTGGAATGAAAATCAATTCTGTATTTGAACTGAATTCAAATACATCTATTCCGTTGCACTTACACTCCATACAACAAGCCTAGGATTTCTACCAACTACTTGCAAGAACATTTTATTAAACTTATTTCTAGAGATGCATGCACTTAGCACATGTCATTAACTGCCAAGTCTAGCCTAAGAGACTTAGAGAAAAACGTCCAGAGTCACAAATGTTACTATTCTTTCTTCTCAAGTTCTGTTATCAAACATTTAAATTTATAACCTCACTCACTGTCTTTAAAGGTAGACAAATAAGTTGGTAATAATATATAAAATGTAGTATCAGATTAGTTAATGTCAAAGAAGCTAACATATCAAATATTTGGGATTTCTATATATTAATGGAATAAAGATCATTTTAAGGGAAAACTAGGAAGATAAGGAATCAGAATTAGTATACAGTGTTAAAAACATTTTTATTTTCTCTGAATTTTAGCATGGACATGATGGTAGTTATGTCATTTTGAAATATACAGTGGAGATGAACAGTTGATAAACTTAAAAGGTTCTACATAAAGCCATGACCCACTGAAAAAAAAGGTATAAGCGAGACATGTCTTTCTGAGTAAAGCCCAGGCTTACAGGCACATTTTATTCTTCAAGAATATATCCATTTGTTTCTCTAGCTTCAACACAAAACTTTCTCACTTCTTGCTTAAGAAACAAAACAAGGCAACCATTCATTTTAATTATGTGTTATTTGTATCTTATTTAAGTGTATGTATGTATGTATGTATGTGTAGGGTATGCATTTGGACATCAGAGGACAACTTGTTAGAGTCAGTTCTCTCCCTTCCACGTGGATCTTGGGGACTGAACTTTACCCACTGAATAATCTTCTCTTTTTTTTTTTTTTGAGATAGGGTTTCTCTGTGTAGCCTTGGCTGTCCTGGACTCATTTTGTAGACCGGGCTGGCCTCGAACTCATAGGAATCTACCTGCCTCTGACTCCCCGAGTGCTGGGATTACAGGCATGTAACACCGCGCCTAGCTCCCACTGAACCATCTTCATGAACCCTTTTGTTTATTTTTTATTTTTTTAATTCTTTATTAATTACACTTTATTCACTTTGTATCTCCCCTGTGGTTCCCTCCCTCCTCCAGTCCCAATCCCTCCCTACCTTCACCCTCTGCAAGTATGCCCCTCCCCAAGTCCACTGATAGGGGAGGTCTTCTTTTCCTTCCTTCTGATCCTAGTCAATTAGGTCTCATCAGGAGTGGCTGCATTGTCTTCTTCTGTGGCCTGGTAATGCTGCTTCCCCCTGGGGGGGTAATTAAAGAGCAGGCTAATCAGTTCATGTCAGAGGCAGTCCCTGTTCCTATTACAATGGAACCCACTTGGATACTGAACTGCCAGGGGTCTTAGGTTATCTCCATGCATAGTCCTTGGTTGGAGTATCAGTCTCAGGAAAGACCCCTGTGCTCAGATTTTTTGGTTCTGTTGCTCTCCTTGTGGAGTTCCTGTCCTCTCCAGATCTTACTGTTTCTCACTTCTTTCCTAAGATTCCCTGCACTCTGCCCAAAGGTTGCCCATAAGCCTCAGCGTCTGCGTTGATAGTCTGCAGGGCAGAGCCTTTTGGAGGTCCTCTGTGTCAGGCTCCTGACTTGTTCCCTCTTTTTTCCTTTTTTTGATGTCCATCCTCTTTGCCTTTCTGGATAGGGACTGAGCATTTTAGCAAGACTCCTCCCTCTTGATTAGTTTCTTTAGGTGTACAGATTTTAGTAGGTTTATCCTGTATTATATGTCTATATGAGTGAGTATATACCTTGTGTGTCTTTCTGCTTCTGGGATAGCTCACTCAGGATGATCTTTTCCAGATCCCACCATTTAACTGCAAATTTCATGATTTCCTTGTTTTTTATTGCTGAGTAAATATTCCATTGTGTAGATGTACCACAATTTCTGTATCCATTCCTCTACTGAGGGGCATCTGGGCTGTTTCCAGCTTCTGGCTATACAAATAAGGCTGCTACAAACATGGTTGAGCAAATGTCCTTATTGTGTAGTTGAGCCTCTTTTGGATATATGCCTAGGAGTGGTATAGCTGGATCTTGAGGAAGCGCTATTCCTAGTTATCTGAGGAAGCACCACCAGATTGCTTTCCAGAGTGGTTGTACAAGTTTACATTCCCACCAGCAGTGGAGGAGGGTTCCCCTTTCTCCACAACCTCTCCAGCATGTGTTGTCACTTGAGTTTTTGATCTTAGCCATTCTGATGGGTGTAACGTGAAATCTTGGGGTCATTTTGATTTGCATTTACCTTATGACTAAGGACGTTGAACATTTCTTTAAGTGTTTCTCTGTCATGCGATATGCCAAGTGGATCAAAGACCTCAACATAAAACCAGACACACTAAACTGCTTAGAAGAAAAAGTAGGGAAGAACCTTGAACTCATTGGAACAGGAGACAACTTCCTGAACAGAATACCAACAGCACAGGCTCTAAGAGGAACAATCAATAAATGGGAACTCATGAAACTGAAAAGCTTCTGTAAAGCAAAGGACACCGTCATCAAAACAAAACGACTGCCTACAGATTGGGAAAGAATCATCACCAACCCTTTATCTGACAGAGGACTAATATCCAGTATATATAAAGAACTAAAGAAGTTAAACAGCATCAAATCAAGTAATCCACTTAAAAAATGGAGAACAGAGCTAAAGAGAGAATTCTCAATAGAGGAACATCCGATGGCAGAGAAACACTTCTTGTTTATTTTTAAAGCTGGCATACAAAGTAGAGAGCTTCACTGTGATATTTTAATGCTTATCTGTCATCATCTTATTCTTAAACAATCTTTTCTTCTTAACATTTATTTATGTATTTATTTATGTATTTATTTATTTATTTATTTATTTATTTATTTACTCTGTGTGTGTGTGTGTTATGTGTGTGTGTCCATGCACCAAGGTACATATGAGGGTCAGAGGACAACTCTTTTTTTTTAATTTTTACTTTTATTAATTACACTTTATTCACTTTGTATCCCCCCATACCTCCCTCCCTTCTCACCTCCCAATCCCACCTTCCCTCTTCCCCCCACCCCCATGTCCCTCTCCCAGTCCACTGGAAAGGGAGGTCCTCCTCCCTTCCCTCTGATCCTAATCTTTCAGGTCTCATCAGGAGTGGCTGAATTGGAGGACAACTGTTCTGAGTTGTTTTGTTTTCTCTACCATTTGAGTCCTGAGGGTCAAGTTCCGCTCCTGAAGCTTGGCAGCAGGTGCCTTTACCCGCAGAGTCCTCTCAGTGTCAGCGATAGTTTGTTCTTATTTGTACTTTTCCAACTTCCCTCACCTACCAGCAATGCCCTTTCTTGAAATGGTTCCTTGTGTCTCTCTAAATATACACCCTTTGCATTCATGGAGAGTGTATTCCATTGTTCTCATCTTTTTACCTCTACCTTCTTAAGATCGCTCTTCCTATTTCTATGATCAGGAGACACACATGCACACACATATTTAAATCTAGTATCTGCATATAAGATAATAACATAACATTTGCCTTTTTGAGTCTTATTTCAGTTAAAAATGTTTTTATAACTTAGGGAAGCAATACTCATTTCTCCAAAGCCAGCATCACTCTGATACCAAACACTTGATGAGAATTCAATGAAGCAGAATTCTTCATTGAAGAACTATAGGTCACTTTTCCTAATGAATATAGAGTGAGTTTTCTTCCAGTGTATGTTGATTAATATCCAGTGGATAGCTCCAGACCTAAGAGTTAGAAGTGGCACAAGATGGACTTGATGAGTTATTAAAAAAAGAAAAGGACATGAAGTTGAGGAGTCTAGGTTGGGTTGATCTAGAGGGATTTAGGAAAAGCACTTCAGGGTGAATTGATCAAAAAACATGTTATGATTTTTTAAGGAACTAATAGAAATTTATTTTTTTTTTTAAAAAGATCATACACTATGATCAAATTACATTCATTTCAGAGAATATGACCTTGGTTTTTTATACTAAAATCAATAAATAAAGTCAGTACAAAAATAGCCTTAAGAACAAAAGCCACATGATTATCTCAATTGATGCAGAAAAGCTTTCAAGATTCAAACATCCTTTGATAAGAAAAGCAGCAAGGAAGCTAGGACTAAAGGGGCATACCTCAGCTCAAGAAAGGTTCCTTCTGATAAAGCTGTAGTCAAAATCATAGTAAATGGGAAAACCCCTAAGTGCTGTCTCCAAAACCTGGACTGGGGCCAGCTGCTCACCTTCTCTTCACTTGCAGCAAGGTAGCAGGACACAAAATCAATATATAAAATCAGCAAGTTTTCTTTTTACTAGTAATGAATGAATCAAGAAAGAAATCAGAGGTGGAAAGTCCCACTCACAATACCTAGGGATAAACCTAACCCTTTGGTTAGGTGTGGTTTCTCTGCAAAATGACAAGATTCTAAAGAAAGAAATGAAAGAAGACAATAAAAGATGAAAACTTCTCAAAGTCATAATAGGCAGAATTAATGTAAAAATGCCTACATTATTGAAAGCACTCAGTGCAATCCCCATGAAAATTCCAATGGCATTCTTCACAGAACCAGAAAAATAAAACAATCATTAAATTCACATGGACCCACAAATGACCCTAAATACTTCAAGCAACCTGCGTTGATGAAGGTCTCACAATGTCCAATTTCAAATTACATTATAAGTCTCAGTGGAAAAGCAGAAGAAAATACCATATTACTGGTACAGAAGCAAACACGTAGACCAATAGAATGACTTGGAGGGCTCGGAAATAAAAGTACAAGTTATAGCCACTTCATTTTAACAAATCTGAAAGAAATATCATTTCCCAGTCTGTAGGCTGTCATTTTGTTCTGACGACAGTATCCTTTGCTTTACAGAAGGTTTTCAGTTTCATGAGGTCCCATTTATTGATTGTTGCTCTTAGAGCCTGTGCTGTTGGTGTTCTGTTCAGGAAGTTGTCTCCTGTACCAATGAGTTTAAGGCTCTTCCCCACTTTTTCTTCTAACAGATTTAGTGTGTCTGGTTTTATGTTGAGGTCTTTGATCCACTCGGACTTTAGTTTTGTGCAGGGTGATAAATATGGACTATTTGCATTTTTTTCTACATGTAAACATCCAGTTAAGCCAGCATCATTTGTTGAAGATGCTGTCTTTTTTCCATTACATGGTTTTGGCTTCTTTGTCAAAAGTCAAATATTCTGAGTGAGGTATCTCAGAAACAGAAAGACACACACTGTATATATTCACTTATAAGTGGATATTAGACATATAATATAGGATAAACCTACAAAAATATGAACACCTAAAGAACGTGAGCTAGAAGGAGGACCCTTGGTAAGATGATCAATCCTCACTCAGAAAGGCAAATGGAAAGGACAGTAGAAGAAGGAGAAAACAGGAAACAAGATAGGAGCCTACCACGGAGGGCCTCCGAAAGACTACCCAGCATTGTATAAAAGCAGATAATGAGACTCATAAACAAACTTTGGGCAGAATTTGGGGAATCTTAGGAAAGAAGGTGGAGATAGTAAGACCTGGAGAGGACAGGAGTTCCACAAGAATAGCAACAGAACCAAAATATCTGGGCACAGGGGTCTTTTCCGAGACTGATACTCCAACCAAGGACCATGCAAATGGAGATGACTTAGAACCCCTCCTCAGATGTAGCCATGGAAGCTCAGTATCCAAGTGGGTGTCCTAGTAATGGCAACAGGCACTGTCTCTGACATGAACTCAGTGGCTGGCTCTTTGACTGCCTTCCCTGGATGGGGAAGCAGCCTTGTCTTACAGAGGAGGACAATGCAGTCAGTCCAGATGAGACCAGATAGAAATGGAAGGGGAGGAGGACCTTCCCTATCCATGGACTTGGAGAAGGTCATAGGAGGAGATGAGGAAGGGAGGGTGGAATTGGGAGGGGAAGATGGATACAAAGCAGGGATACAAAGTGAATAAACTGTAATTAATATAAAAATAAAAATTGAAAAAAAGCTTAAAAAATATCCAGTGGAGAAGAGACAGCATCTTTAACAAATGGTACTAGAATGTACCACAGTTTCTGTATCCATTCCTTAGTTGAGGGACATCTGAGTTGTTTCCAGATTCTGGCTATTACAAATAAAGAAAGCTACTACGAACATGGTTGGGCAAATGTCCTTGTGTATACTTTAGCATCTTTTGGATATATGCCTAGGAGTGGTATAGCTGAATCTTGAGATTGCACTATTCTGAATTTTCTGAGAAAGCACCAGATTGATTTCCAAAGTGGGTGTACAAGTTTACATTCCCACCAGCAATGGAGGAGGGTTCCCCTTTCCACATCCTCTCCTCATCCTCATGTGTTGTCACTTGAGTTTTGCATCTTAGCCATTCTGATGGGTGTAAGATGGAGTCTCTCAGTAATTAAAAACAAGGAAATCATGAAATTTGCAGGCAAATAGTGGGAACTAGAAAAGATCATCCTGAGTGAGGTATCCCAGAAGCAGAAAGACCCATATGGTATATACTCACTTATAAGTGGATATTAGACATATAATATAGGATAAACATACTAAAATCTGTATACCCAAAGAAGCTAAACAAGAAGGAAGAGCCTGGATAAGATGCTCAATCCTCATTCAGAAAGGCAAATGGGATAGACCTCAGAAGAGGGAGAAAACAGGGAACAGGACAGAAGTCTACCACAGAAGGCCTCTGAAAGACTCTATCCAGCAAGGTATTAAAGCAGATGCTGAGACTCATAGGCAAACTTTGGGAAGAGTTCAGGGAATCTTATGAAAGAAGGAGGAGATAGAAAGACCTGGAGGGGATAGGAGCTTCACAATTTGAGCAACAGAACCAAAATATCTGGGCCCAGGGGTCTTTTCTGAGACTGATACTCCAACCAAGGACCATGCATGGAGATAACCTAGAACCATGCACAGATGTAGCCCATGACAGTTCAGTGTCGAAGTGGGTTCCCTTGTAAGGGGATCTGGAATTGTCTCTGACATGAAGTTAGTGGCTGGCTTTTGATCACCTTCCCCTGAGTGGGGAGCAGCCTTACCAGTCCACAGAGGAAGACACTGTAGCCAGTCCTGATGAGACCTGATAGTCTAGGGTCAGATGGAAGGGGAGGAGGACCTCCCCTATTAGTGGACTTGGGGAAGAGCATGTGAGGAGATGAGGGAGGGAGGTTGGCATTGGGAGGAGGTGAGGGAGGGGGCTACAGCTGGGATATAAAGTGAATAAACTGTAAAAAGTAAAAAGAAAAAAATGGTGCTGGAAAAACTGGATTTCCACATATGGAAGCATGAAACTGGGTCCATGTCTCCTACCATACATAAGCATCCATCAAAATGGATCAAAGACTTGATGTAGGGCCTGGAACTGTGAGACTTCTAGAGGAAAACATACATAAAATACTTCAAAACAGAGACATTGATGAGGATTTTATGAACAGGACTTCATTAGCACAGGAACTCTTGAGAGTTGACAAATGAATTTACATTAAATGAAGACACGTTTACACAGAAAATACACGCTGATTAGTCAAAAGGCAGCCTGCAGAATGGGAAAAATGCTAGCTGTACATTAAACAGTATATTAATATTTTGAATACAAAAAACTGCAAAGATTTCACACCTAGTCTCACAAAATATCTAATCAGTATCTAATATCTGATGAGTTGATGAACTGAATAGACAAGTCTCAAAAGAAGAAATACAGTCAGTAAAAACTTGGAAATGTGTTTTTCATCCTTAGCTATTAGAGAAAATAAAAATTAATTGCGTTTGAGAGTCTGAATCATCACAGTCAGCACTATCAGCTAGAAAACAAATGTCAAGTGGTGACAAAGATGCTATGGAAAAAGGAACCCATATATACACCGTAGTGGTAGGAATGCTGACTGCATGAAAACAACTGAGACCAGCATGGTGTTTCCTAATGAAACCAAAAATGTAAGTACCAAGCCAACTATGCTATACCACGGAGGTATGCACCTAAACCTCTGAGCAAACACAGGGTGGGAATTCTTGTGCCTTCTTGTTCATTGTTGTGCTAGCAACAATCAGAGGGACATCCCAGGTATCTGTCAGCAGGTAAAGACAAAAGTCAGTGGCTCTTCGATCACCTAAAGACAAAAAAAAAAAAAAAGGAGCATGTGTGCAATGTACAGAAAAGCAAGCTTCTCTTTGCCATCAACAAAACTCCTCTGTGTAACAGAAAACACAGCCAATCAAAACGTAGAGTCACAGAGCCCTGTCTCCAATTGATATTGCTACTAAACACTCCTGTAGCTAACACTCGGGGAACATTGCAGAGAGAGGGTGGGAAGATTGTGAGAGGATCAGGTAGTTTGCCAGGAGACACACCATAAAGTCTCAGCGACATAACTTCCCAAAGCTGAGCTGAACAAGGATGGCATCAGGGGCTCCAGACCTACTCAAGGAACTGTAGGCAACGGAGGAAAGCTGGGAGTGGAGAGATGGTCCTCCCGAGGGGAGAGCATATGGTTACCGAGTGCCAAATAATTATTCCTGAAAACATACAAAACAGGTTATATTTAGAAATATATATATGTATATACAAACACATAATACAAGCAGTAACAATTATTAAGAAAGGAGGCCATGAATTTGAAGGAGAATGGGGTAGGGTGTATGGGAAGATTTGGAGGGAGGGAAGAGAAGGGAGAAAATTTGTGATTAAGTTATAATCTCAAAAATAAACAACAAAAGGATAAACAAAAATATGGCAAATGTAGGGAAATGAAAGCAGCTGGAGATCATTACATTAAGCAAAATAAGGCAGATTCAGAAAGACAAATACTGCATGTTTACTCTCATATGCGGAACCTAAATTTAAAATTATGTAAGTTTAAAATCGTGCGTGTCTTCGTGTGTACAGTGTGTGCGTACATCTTTGGGGGTCATGAAGCTGGAAAAAGGATTATGAGAAAAGAGGAACGATCTTAAGGGAGGAGTGAAGGAATAGAGTGGGAACTGGAATTTCGGTAATAAGTAAGTAACAGGAGGACTAACTAGAGGAAGACAGCCTGGGTGTGCAGGGTAGAAGGGAAAGGACTGAGGAAAGGGAGCAAATTACAGCAAGTTGTAATGATGTAACGAAAGCCATTGTCTCAGTGCGAACCTAAAACTCCATTTAAAAAGAAATGCACCAAATACATATGTGTCCATCTGTTTGCATACCTGTACACACACATTTGTATATACATACGCATAATTTTTGAAATTTTATACTCACAATCTTTTTTGTCTTTTTACTTTTACCTTGCCTTACATTAAAACTTTACTTTTCTTTGTGTGTGTGTGAGTGTATGCCATGTAACTGTAGGTGCCCAGTGAGGCCAGAAGAGGGCACTGGATACTTTGGATTTGGAGTGGGTATTGGAACTGAACTAGGGCCCTCTGCAATAGCAGCAAGCTCTCTTAATTTCTTCCTTATCCCTCCAGCCACTGATTAAAAAAAGAAGAGTTAGGTCTAAAACCCAAGGCCTGTATGCATCCCAGACAAGTCCTCTACCATGGAGCAAACCCTAAAATGTTCTTAAATTACCTTTATACTAATGGCTTTGGATCCATCTGACTTCAATTAGCAACTGCAGCTTCCCCTCATTATTTAGGTCCCATTTGCCCAACTCGGCAGTTTCTCATGCTATTCTATATCTTGCTCTACATTAACATTCTCACGTCACCTTTCTGTTATAAACTATGCTGCTTTGTTTTTCTTCACCTTAACACAAGCTGGAATTACCTGGGGGGAAGAAGCTTCCACTGGTGAAGTGCCAACAGCACACTGGCCTGTAGACAAGCCTGTGAAGACATTCTCTTGATGAGTGGTTAATGTGGGATGGTTCAGCCCTCTGTGGGCAGTGCCACTTCTGGGCAAATGGCTCCTTATTGTGTAAGAAAGATAGCTGAGCAGAGCAGAAGTAGGAAGCCAATAGGCTGGCAGTTGTCCATGCTTCAGTTCCTGCCTCCAGGTTTCTGCCTTGACTTCCTGCCTTGGTCTCTCTCGATGAGTTATAAGCCATAGTACAAATAAACCCCTTATCCCTCAAGTGGGTTCAGTGTTTTTCATCTAAATGGAAAGCCAACCAGGACCTGTGGTTGTACTGCAAACTTATTGAGTGAGATGTGCTCTAGAGGGTGCAGTGGCAGGAAAACGGCGGAGAAACAAGCATGTTATCCATGTTAAGGCAAATCTCAATAAAAGGTTTGCATACAACTCATTTATGAAGGGTGAGTGGTTAGGTATAAAACATGCCTTTATTGCTCCCTTTGTGTTTTAAATATGTAGCAAATCAATAGTTTTGATAGAGAGATATTTGGAAATTTGAGAAATAAATTGAAGTTGTATTTTTATGAACAAAAAATGAGGCTTAAGCAGTCATTCATTCCTCAGATGAAAAACAATCTTCTAGAAAATCGACATGGGTATCTGACACCATAATGTACTTGCAGCCACCCAGAAATATAGTTCTGATTTGCTATGTATCAAAAGTCTCTTGAGGATTATATCCACAGTTTTAAATTTATGAGGATAACACAGAAAAACAGAGCATCTGTCAGATTGTTGTAAACTACAGGCTTGAGGCAGTTCATATTTCAACATGGGATTACAGCACATTTCTTACAATGATGTCACATCTTTATGAAGCTGGTTATCATTGGTCGCTGCGATGAAAATCAATAGAGAGCAGGAATTGAGGTGGCAGTGGCCACACTCATTGTCAGGCCTGGAAGGTTGCAGAAGCCCAGTCAGTTAGGTGTCTAGAAATTTGAAAATTGTGGTTGTTTGAAAGTTAAAGAAGGTAGTAATTTTCTCTTAATTTATTGGTGTTTTTTTTTAAAGTTTACTACATTCAGAAGCCATGAATTATTAAGATTTTGTTTTTGAGGCCCTCTGTGATAGGCGCCTGTCCTATTGCCTGTTTTCTCCCTCTTCCACTATCCCTCCTGTTTAACTTCCTGAATAAAGATTTAACATCTTACCTCTGAAAGACTCTACCCAGCAGGGCATCAAAACATATGCTGAGACTCATAGCCACACTTTGGGCAGAGTGCAGGGAATCTTCCAAAAGAAGAGAAAATAGAAAGACCTGGAGGGGACAGGAACTCCACAAAGAGCAATACAACCAAAAATCTGAGCAAAGGGGTCTTTTGTGAGCCTGATACTCCAAACAAGGACCATGCATGGAGATAACCTAGAACCCCTGCACAGATGTAGCCCATGGCAGCTCAGTGTCCAAATGGGTTCCCCAGTAATGGGAACAGGGACTGTCTCTGACATGAACTGATTGGCCTGCTCTTTAATTACCTCCCCCTGAGGGAGGAGCAGCCTTACCAGGCCACAGAGGAAGACAATGAAATCAGTCCTGATGAGGCCTGATAGACTAGGATCAGATGGAAGGAGAGGAGGACCTCCCTTATCATTGGCCTGGGGGAGGGGCATAGAAGAAGAAGCGAGGGGGTGGGGTTGGGAGAGGACAAAGGAGGGGCTACAGTGAATAAACTGCCATTAATAAAAATAAACTAAAAATTAAAGATTTTGTTTTTGGCATGGCTAAATTTTAAGCCTGTTAGAACTGGCATGGGGTTGTCAAATGCAGTGAAAAAAAGTATTACTGGTGATCTGAGGGCCAGTGAACCAGGGACGTTTGGAAACCTCTAAATCATAGCATTTGCTTTCTGATGCAAGTGATCCTTTAAGTCTGTTACTTTTTCTTTATAAACAATAAAGAAAAGCTAAGTGCTACTTTAAGAAATTTATTTGATTTGTCTACACATGGACACAGATGATAACTGCACTGTGGCTAAATCCTGTAGTTTCTTAGTTTCCCAGTCATTAACCCAACATTGAACTCAGGAATAGTTTTAATTAGGCTGTTGAGTAGCAGGTGAATCTATTCCATGATTAATTACCACGTCTAGAATTATATTTATAAGGCTACACTTTGGTAAACACAGACTAAAATCCCACTTGAAGGAACCTTCTGGCCACTGAGTCATGAGAAGCTCAGGTATCACAAGAAGTGGAGAGCCATTTTATTTTTCTTGTGAAGTACATGCTTTCAGTGTGAAATAATATTCCTGAATCAGACCAACAGTCTGATATTTATCTTTAGCCATGTTTTCAATAAGTATCATTAAAGTAACTTGGATCTTTTATTTATTTATTTATTTATTTATTTATTTATTTATTTATTATTCTCATTAGTTACATTTCGTTAATTCTTTTTTTTTAAGATTTTATTTTATTTTTTTTTGAATTTTATTTTTTTCTTATCAGTTACATTTTATTAACTCTGTATCCCAGCCGTGTCCCGATCCCTCAATCCCTCCCAGTCCCTCCCTCCCTCATCTCCACCATGCCCCTTGCCAAGTCCACTGATAGGGGGGACCTCCTCCCCATTCATCTGATCCTGTTTTATCAGGTATCTTCAGGACTGGCTGCAAAGCTCTCCTCTGTGGCCTAACAGGACTGCTCCTCCCTTGGGGGGTGGTGAGGCCAAAGAGCCAGTCATTGAGTTCCTGTTAGAAATAGTCCTTGTTCCCCTCACTATGGGAAACCAATTGGTTACTGAGCTACCACAGGCTACATCTGAGCAGAGGTTCTAGGTTACATTCATACATGGTCCTTGGTTGCATGTCAGTCTCAGAAAAGACCCTGTGCCCAGATATATTTAGACCTTGTGGAGCTCCTATCTTTTCCTCATCAGACTAACTCCCCTTCTTTCTTATGATTATATCCCAGCTGTATTCCTCATTCCCTCCCCAATCCCACCCTCCCTCCCTCATCTGCCCCTTTCCAAGTCCACTGATAGGGGAGGACCTCCTCCCCTTTCATATGACTCCGTTTTGTCAGGTATTTTCAGGACTGGCTGCAAAGTCCTCCTCTGTGGCCTAACAGTACTGCTCCTCCCTTGGGAGGTGGGGAGGTCAAAGAGCCAGTCATTGAGTTCCTGTTAGAAATAGTCCTTGTTCCCCTTACTATGGGAAACCAATTGATTACTGAGCTATCACGGGTCACATCCGAGCAGAGGTTCTAGGTTTTATCCTCTCATGGTCTTTGGTTGAGTGTCCATCTCAGAAAAGACCCTGTGCCCGGATAGGTTTCGTCCTTGTGGAGCTCCTATCCTTTCCACATCAAACTCCCCTTCTTTCATATGATTTCCTGCCTCAAGACCCAGCTATACCACTGCTAGGCATATACCCAAAATTTGTTCAAGTATGCAATGAGGACATTTGCTCAACCATGTTTATAGCAGCTTTATTTGTAATAGCCAGAACCTGGAAACAACCCAGATGTCCATCAACGGAGGAATGGGTACAGAAATTGTGGTATATTTACACAATGAAATACTACTCAGCAATCAAAAAAGAAGAAATCATGAAATTTGCAGGCAAATGGTGGGATCTAGAAAAGATCATTCTGAGTGAAGTATCCCAGAAGGAGAAAGACAAACATGGAATATACTCGCTTATATAGACCTAAAAGATATGATAAACATAATGAAATCTATACACCTAAAGAAGATAATCAAGAAAGCGCACACGAGGTATGATGATCAATCTTCATTTAGAAAGACAAATGGGATATGCATTGAACGTATGGCAGGAGTCTACCGCAGAAGGCATCTGAAAGACTCTACCTAGCAGTGTTCCAAAGTAGATACTAAGACTCGTAACTTGGATCTTTGAGACAGCAAATTATCAACTACCTCTCCCTTTACCTCAAACAAGGAGACTCCATTCTTTACATGTGAAGATAAATGTTGAGTTCCTTCCTAAATCTTTTTCACTATCCTTCATTCAGTTCATCAGGATTGCATTTATGAATTCATTTATATCACTATCTCGATCACAGGAAATGTTAATCAATTGTTCTATAATGAGACAAACAACCTCAGGAGTAGCTCCAAATTTTCTCCTTTTGTGGAAAACATATATTAACAGATTTTGATTGTTGCCAATTGCAGCATTTGTTAATCTTATTCACAGAAAAAGATAACACATTACCCAATGGTGTCAAGGAATGAGGCCATACTTGGTTTGGCCTTTCTCAAATTAAAGAGAAACCAACTGAGCATCGTGTTAGGCACTAGTAAAATTGTGCTCTGACATGTCAGCGGGTCAGCAAAGCTCTGTTGTAGCTGGGCCACACTAACATCCTTATATTGAAGTTGGAGGACAAGGGGTGGCCCGACCTTATTGTTTTACTCCACTGTTTGAAAACCTCCTGCAGCTATCTAGCACATTAAGAATACAGTATGAACCACTCACTATGGCTATGCACTGAATGCTATTGATTTCCATATTTCATTCAACTCAACTATTCTACAGATATTCTTTGAGCACCAATCATATGCCAAATATTTTAGATACCTTAGTGAAGAAAATTAAGATCTTTATCCTCATGGGGTTAATATCTCAATATGAAGACAAAATAAAAGTACATTATTATCTAAATATATACAATAAATAACAGGTTCAGGTTGAGAGATAAAGAGAGTGACAGAGAAAGGGAGACAGAGATAGAGAGAGAGCCAGAAAAAGTGTAAGAGACTAGTACCAACCAGAAGTTGGCAGTTGTATGTTTCAACAGGAAAGGGGGCAGTAATTGTTTCTCTATGGAGTCCAAATGTAACTTGAGCTTTGTGGGTCACAGAATCTCAGATGCAAGGATTCCCACTATTCCTGGTTCTAAAGAAGCACAGATAACCTGTAAGCAAATGACTGGACTTGGCTGTGCTTTAACTGAACTTATTACAAAATAAACTTCTGAATCTATTACACACACACCCACATACAAACACACACACATTTTGTTTGCTCCTGAACCAGAATGCAGGGGCTGCTGGAATGCAGTATTAGAGGATTAAATTCTCTTTGGGGGATGCCTCATTGAGACACAGGATTTGGGAACATCGTTGAAAGATATCTCCTTCTTGCTTAGCTTCTTCAGGTGCACAGATTTTAGTATGTTTATCCTATATTATAGGTCTAATATCCACTTATAAGTGAGTCTATATAATGTGTGTCTTTCTGCTTCTGGGTCACCTCACTCAGGATGATCTTATCTAGTTTCCACCATTTGCCTGCAAATTTCATGATTTCCTTGTTTTTAATTGCTAAGTAGTATGATCCATCCTCATTCAGAAAGACAAATAGGATGGACATCGGAAGAGGGAGAAAACAGCACAGGACAGGAGCCTATCACAGAGGGGCTCTGAAAGACTCTAACCAGCAGGGTATCAAAGCAGATGCCGAGACTCATAGTCAAACTTTGGGCAGAGTTCAGGAAAAAGGGGGAGATAGAAAGACCTGGAGGGGACAGGAGCTCCACAAGGAGAGCAACAGAACCAAAAAATCTGAGCACAGGGGTCTTCTGTGAGACTGATACTCTAACCAAGGACCATGCATGGAGATAACCTAGAACCCCTGCACAAATGTAGCCCATGGCAGCTCAGTGTCCAAGTGGGTATCCTAGTAAGGGGAACAGGGACTGTCTCTGACATGAACTTAGTTGCTGGCTCTTTGATCACCTCCCCCTGATCAGGGAGCAGCCTTACCTGGCCACAAAGGAGGACAATGCAGCCAGTCCTGATGAGACCTGATAAGCTAGGTTCAAAGGGAAGGGGATGAGGACCTCCCCTTTCAATGGACTTGGGGAGGGGCATGGGAGGAGATGATGGAAGGAGAGTAGGATTGGGAGGGATGAGGGAGGGCTCTACAGCTGGAATACAAAGTGAATAAACTGTAATAAATAAATAAATTAATTTAAAAAAGATTGCATGCTGTCTTTCTAGGTCCACACTGCCATTCTTTTTTTTAAAATTTAATTTAATTTAATTTATATATTTATTACAATTTATTCACTTTGTATCCTTGTTGCAGCCCCCTCCCTTTTGTGCTCCCAGTCCCACCCACCCTCCCTCTTTTCCTCTATGCCGGTTCCCTAGTCCACTGATAGAGGAGGTCCTCCTCCCCTTCTATCTGACTCTAGCTTATCAGGTCTCATCAAGGCTGGCTGCATCCTCTTTCTTTGTGGCCTGGCAAGACTGCACCCTCCAGGGGGAGGTGATCAAAAAGCCAGCCACTGAGTTCAGGTCAGAGACAGCCCCTGTTCCCATGAGTAGGGAACCCAGTTGGAAACTGAGCAACCAATGGGCTTCTTTTGAACAGGGAGTGTAGGTCCTCTCCATGCATGGTCCTTAGTTGGAGTATCAGTCTCTGCAGGCTCCCCTGGACCCAGGTTTTTTGGCTCTGTTCTCCCTGTGGAGTTCCTGTCCCCTCCAGGTCTTTCTATCTCCCTCTTCTTCCATAAGGATTCTGGCACTCTGCCCAAAGTTTGGCTATGAGTGTCAGTATCTCCTTTGATAACCTGGTGGGTAAAGTCTTTCAGAGGTTCTCTGTGGAAGGCTCCTGTCCTGTTCCTAGTCTTCTCCTATTTCTGCTGTCTGTCCTGTTTGTCCTTCCGAATGAGGATTAAGTGCACTGCCGTTCTTACTGCGTTTCATTGTGTATAGAATCAGCGCCAAGCTTGATCCTATTTTTGGCCTTGACATTAGCTGTTCTCAGATCAATATCCACCAGCAACACTCCCCTAGATTATGAACCACCTTCCTCATGTAGTGCTCAAGTCTATGTCACCAGGCAAAATGCCATCCTACACGACATTCCTGACAATCATATCCAAACTACTGTCCCCTACATAAATTTCTTTTGATCCTATTGGCCCTTATGGTCTTGATTGTGACATCATTACCAGGCATGCTTCCTTTATGCTTTGGTTTTATGTCCCCTAAGTTTTATGAGAGTAGCCATCAGGTCTCTTGTCTAAGTCTCCAAGCTATGCTCAGAAAATAAAGTGTCTAGTGTACAGTAAATATTCATAAATACCTGTTAGATGGATGAGAATGAATGTCATTTTTGAAGAGTTGGCTAGCATTCAGTTAATAATAGCAGTCTGTTACTGTGAAAGTTGTAACTAAAATATGAAATTTCCAGGGAGGATAGAAATCCATGTGTATATGTGAAATTTCTAAGTTTAAAAGGTTAAACCATAAGTATAAAAGATCTTTTTATTTTTGTCAAATGTAGTGTATTTACAAGCTACTTACATGGGATGTGTGCTGGGTGCTTTCAGTGATAAACAGCTGAGTGAGTGTCTTCTGAGCTTCACTATTAAATGTGATTTTATTGTCTGAATTTTTTGTACATACGATATATTTTGATCATAATCTTTCCCCTTCTTTAACTCCTCCCAGGGCCTCCCTTCATACCCTATCCATCCAACTTCATATTTTTTTCACTCCCCTTTTCTCCTTCTAAGAAAGAAAAAGAAAAGAAACCAACCAACCAAACAAACAAAGGTCACAGTAGGCAAACAAAAAGTGCACACGCGCGCGCGCGCACACGCGCGCGCGCGCACACACACGCCCGAAGCACAACACAAACCCACAATAGCGTCTGTTTTGTTTTTGTCAAGCGCTCTTTGGCCCATGGCCTGCCCTGGAGAGCAGTGGATATATCTCGTCACACCCTGCTGAAGAAGTCTGGTTGCTCCTTTCCAGCAGGCAGCAGTCATAAATGGTTTCTTTAGTAGAAGTGGGACTTCGCATGCACTTCCCTGTCTTCATGTTGCGACTCCTCTGGCTTGAGTCTGTGCAGGCCTGTACATCCTGCCAGTTTCTGTGACTTCCCGTGAGCCTCAGCCCTGCTGTGTCTGGACACCGTTTCCTTGGAGTCGTCAACTCCCTCTGGATCTTAGCATCCTTCTGCCTCCTCTTCCTCACAGGTCTCTGAATGTTAAGTGGAAGGGGAGAAGTTGTAGAGAAAGACAGCCCACTAAGGGCATAGTGCTTTAAAGCCTCTCACTCTCTACAATGTCCAGCTGTGGACCTCCGTGTAAATTATCTGCTACAAGAAGCAGTTTCTGTCATGAGGTCTCAGTGATGCTCTGCCATCTGGGTATAGGGATATGGCATTAGGAGTCATATTATTGCTTTGTTCCTTTAGCTTAATAACAGTCGTGAGTTGAGAGGAGACGTTAGATGACTTAAGGCCGGTGTTTGCTTAACGGCATTACACTTCTTGTCTACAGACATTTTCTTTCGTGATCAAAAGAACTACATAGAGTAAAAGCATTCTTTTGTTCTACAAGTAGCATGTTTCATCTAGGTAAAGTATTGATATAGCTGGTGAATGAGCTTTGGGAAATGATGCCAGCTCATGGGATGTCTTTTTATTGGCAATGCTTGGCTTTCTTCTCTACAGCAGGCTGGAGTTCCTGATTTTGGATCTATGTGGCATAGTTTTCAAGTACTATGAAAGTCAGAAAGATATATTTTATTGAATCAGCAGTGTGCCACTGAGCACTGTATTGATTTTTGGCAGATGTTCAATAAATACATATTGTTTTAATAAATAAATAGAATCTATTAGATCCATATTGATGATGATATGCAGAAAACGTGAGAAAACTAAAATAAAACCGTTTCGTGTAGTTTTTTTATTATTGGAGAAACAATGTTAACCAAGTCAGAAATGTTGAAAATCTAAATTCAAATAAAATAAACTAAAATAAATGCAAATCCAATATATATTATAATAGTTGAATCTGTAATGAATGAAAATATGTAATGACCCTGATTCCCAGTACTGACTGTGCTGTGAAGTGCTAATCAAAGGTAGTTTTTATTTTGATGCTTAATGAATACCAAAATTTTAATACTTAATGTGCATGTTTAAAAAAAAGTTTTATCTCCCATCTTTGCTTATAATTTATATTCCTGTCAAGAGTCACATGGGCAGTAACAGGCAGTATCAGGACAGTATTAGGGCTAGTTTCCAAATTAGGCTCTCTCAAACTACTTTGAGCCTGGTTTGTATTTCAGAGAAATGAAACAAAGAAAGCCCAGCTCTGAGAGGATTGGTGGTAAGGTAATCTCTTTCACTTCCTGTTTCCTATAAAACAGGGTAGCATTGGTTCAGATCAAAGGCTTACCTATCTGTAGAACAGTTAACAGATCTCACCATGTAAATCTAAACACCCTGTTTTGCTTCTTCACATATTTCTGTCTTTACAGTTTCTTCATTCTCTTGGGTCATTTAGGTTATCAGAGTTTCCAGGGTTACAGTAGTCAGTTGGTCTGATATCATCTGGGTTATTAATCTTCTTTCCATGCTGTTCAGTCTCTGTGACTGATGCCTCTATCTTGGCACACTTGATCATATTGAGACACTGTCTTTTTTTTTTTTTTAATCAGTAATTTTATCTGCCAATCTTTAAAATGGTGGCACAGGGAAATGAGTATTAAATCGTTTTTTGTCAAATCACAGGGCTTTGGAAGTAAATAAATATGAACTAGCCAGTGTTACAGTCTCTTGAGCACTTTATTTGTTATAAAGACAAATCCATAGCACACAATGGCATCTTCTTACTTCCAACATCCAGGATTACAAACGATTAGCTCATAAAATGGTCTCAGCTTTTTAATGTGTTGTTTTAGATATTATTGAAACCTTATAAAAACAAGACTCGCTACAAACAGGATTGGTGTTCAATGTATATTAAATGAGGTCAGATAATTAAATTCAAAATAATTTATAAATATTCAGATAAGAAAATTGAAATTACAAAAGCATATTTTGGTCAACATTAAACTGAATTACAACTGTGTGTGGTTAATGCTATATCTACACAGCTAAGTTTTTGTTAAAATACAGTTTCATTATCAAATAGTCTACCTCATTCTCCAGTACAATCATCTACTTCTTGGTAACACTCAGTCCACATTTCATCCAGAAACCAGCCATTTTACTCTAGTCCAGCTATAACTCACACTCTATGTCTCAACAGATGCAGCCCACAAAGAGCCATCATCTCCTGGCTACAAAATAAAATATTTAAAGGCAAAAACTCAGAGAACTTCTGAAATGGTAACCCATTCTCTCTGTATTCATGAAAATAGGCAATCCAACTTGCAGGTTTTCCAACCAATGTAAACTCTAGAAAACTCATGTTGAAGTATGGGGATAGAACTCTGCACTAATATAGTGCGTAACGATACAGTGTCAGACTCGCCATCTGCAGTAAACGCCTCCATTGGACTTTCCCGTGGATTGTCAATTTGCGGCTGAAGATCAAGTTTACTCAAGTCTGTGCGAAATCCTTCATGTTTTCTTCCTCTCATTTTCAAACAGGAAGAGAAGGGTTTTCAGGCCTCTTGGGAAAACCAAACAAAGTAAAACACTCACACCCACAAACAACTTGAAAACAAAATGGCAGACCCAGTAATTCCTGACTCCATGTCCAAATGAAGTTGGGGCACTATTACTTTTGCAGCGTTTGTTTCTGCCCCATGTGTCACACCATGAGATTCCTCAAAGAACTGAGAGTCTGAGAGCTACAAAGAGAAAGCGTTTAAGGCAGCAGTCGATGTCTACATTTGGATTCCTTTGTCAAGTTACATGTCCAAGTCTCCATCATAGGCCAAGGTCAGTGGCTTCTGATGGCGAGGTGTGCTTTGATGTGGTTTTGGCTTCTTGCTGTAAAGAAAAAAGACTTTTTCAAATAAAGGTTATAAAGTTATCTGCCAAAGAGAATCTTGAAGACTAGGAATTCAAGTGGAAAAATTAGAAATGACTTATCTATCAGTAAGTATGAGTTTTCTTTTTTGACTAAGGCATGTAACTCTCCTCTATGGAGATATAGTTGGAGAAGTGCACTGTGGGAAGTTACCATTGTGTGAACATCATAGCTCATACTTTCCCAAGCTAAGGTGATAGTACAGGGGTAATTATACGGAGTCAGCAGGATTAGAAATTGCAGTGGTTTTTGTGTCTGTATGCCTGTATTCCTCAACTTAGCTCTTTTAAAATATAAACCACCATATTTTCAAAAAACATAAAATGGTTTAGTGGATTGAAGAGAAGAGTCGTCTTCTGTGTTTGTTCTTGTCACACACAAGAAGAGGCATCTGCTGCTCACTAATTCTTAAGCTACTGCGACCTCCGCATCCAGATGTTTGACAATTTGAGCAGGTGGAGCAGCCAGGCTCCTGTGTCTTGCTCTGGCCTTGATTTTAAGCAAATGTATTCGTGCTCTGGCCTGAAACCTGCTATTTTGTGCCAACCCACCGTAACCTGTAACCCAGCAGAATGAGTTTCCCAGTTGTCTGTAAAACACCCTCTCCTGGTCCTGTTTTACTGGTGCCTGACAATTTTGATATGCAGAAGGAAGCTGCTTTTCTTGTGCATAAAGCACCTGACATGCAAAGTCACATGGACAGCCGCCATGTTCTTCCCGTCTTATTTCTTACTTATAACTGAACTTTTGTCATACACCCCCTGTCTCCACACAGACCCCCTTCTTCCCAGAGCCTGGCTGAGCCAAATCTCCAAAGGCCAGGGGATTCTTTCTCTCTCCTGCTCTCATGTTGCTATGGCATATAGTGTACTGTGGCATCTATTATTTATTTTTATTCAATGCAGCCTGAGTGCCAAGTCTGAACTAAGCATTTTATATTTATTTTTTCAATAAGTCACGCAACTGCTTTGAGAGGGAGTTACTTGTTAGAAGTGACATTCTTCTTTGCCTGGAAAAGCAAACTGAATTGTATATCCAGACAGAATTTAAGTTAAAACCAAACATTTTGCTTATAAGATGCAGCAGTATCATTTACCGCTGTGTCATCTGCTGTCGTTGTCATGGGGCATCTTCATCACTGAGCAGTGGCCCCTGCTTCTCCTCTTGTGTCCCTGGCAACTGCTGAGCAACTTTCTGCCTCCAGGCATCTCTTGATCCCAGATATCTCACACAAATGAAGTCTACAGGCTGTGGCCTTTTGTGTCTAGCTTTTTCACCCAATGGTTATAGTGGGGAATTTCCTGCTATCTGAATTTATTTGAATGTGACAAGTTTGACAGAACCAGTTATAGGAAGGATTTCCTAATTCAAAATGCCCAAGTTCTAATTTAAGGAGCAAAATTAATTTTTCTGATTAATGTCTGAGGCAAGCCATATGAGCTAAAGAGATACAGATGATTTCTGAAACTCTAATGAATGGAACCGCACATCCTCTCAGGGGTCCTCACCCAGCAACTGGCATGGAGTGGGCCCCACTGAGGGTCTGCTGAGTGTCGGGCACAGGCTGCAGGCAAACAGTTTCTGCAAAGAGAGCCCAATTTTGGGATACCCTGCCTTCCAGGCCCTGTTCAGTTCTCAGAGGGGTATTGCATAATTATTTAACCGGCATCCAATTCAACTTCGTCCACTTGAACCACAAATACATTCCAGAGGCTTTCTTTGCAGCTGGATGGAACTTCTATAAAGGGAAATAAACCTGGCTTCAAACAGGTTCATGGCATGCTGATCCATACATTTAAAGGAGGTAAGAAAATCAGAGATGTTGGGACCTCCAGGAAATGACATCTTTCTTCTGAAGTCATGATAAGGATGCCATCCTATCCCGGCTGTGTGAGAAAGAATGGAATAAATAGAGAATAGATCGAGAATTGTAGAACCTACAAACAAGTTTTGGCAGTCTGCCCTTAGTTTGCATGTGCGACATGCTCCAAGGTGAAGAAAAATGAGAGCTGGGGACCTGGGAAGTGAAGACCAGGAGCAGGCACAGGCTAGATTTGTATGAGGAGATAAAATCATTGCCTGGGAGACATGTAAACTTAGCTAGGCTCTACGAGTGGAGCCTGAAAAATTCTGCTCAAAATGAGGGTTTTATGTCTGCTTCCATATGCTCAGATTTCTGAGCGTAATGTCCACCTCTGAGACAGTGGAGGGCTGGAGACCTCGGTGGGCCATGACAGCTTGCTGTCACTAAGCTTAGCACTGCGTTCTCTGTGACTTATTTCATTTGTGAAATCTATGAGCACTATGAACCCAAAGGTCTTAACTATGAATGCATAGGGTCTGAGAAGTTCTGCAGTATTTAAGAAATGAAATTCCTCCCTAATGCTAGTATGGAAACCCTCTAATACAGGTCCCTGGGCTGCTGTGGTTTGACAAAACTTCTAGCTCAGTTAAAAAACCTTCTGAAAGGGAGGGTGAGGCCATAAGCTAAGAGGCCTTTGGAGTTCTTGGCTCCCCTTCTCCTGCTCTATTGAAACATGTCTTCTTTAAGATAAATGGCTCTTTTTTCCCTCCCTACACTCTGGTGTTAGGAAAAGCATGATCACCGTTTTGCCTTCAAGCAAAAGCAGGAAGCACAAAGGCCTGCACATAGGCTATCGCCGCCACCGGTGGTGCCCAGCCAGCATCTACCCCATCACGTCACTCCGCACAGCCACTCCTGCTCAGAGAGTCACAGCATGAGACCATGCTGCTGTCCTGGCTGGGAAGAGAGGTCATTGGAGACACATTTTAAAGTGACAACTTTCAAGGATGTCTGTGTTTTAGCAAAGGGTGAGAATACATTTATCCAGGAAAGCAGACCGACAGGTAAGCGGCTGACACTCTAGTGACTTGGAATGCAACCCACAAGGAATGTCCCAAAATGAGCGGAGTTTGGGAGACAGGATGGTACTCTCAGTCGCAAATGAAGAATCTTTGCCAAATGTGTTGGCAGGGTGGGATATTTATGCAGAGTGCCTCCCAGGCACGATGCCCAGGCTGACCACAAGCTCACCTGGTGAGCAGCTTCAGCAAATCCCTATCTGATGTTTATTCCCAGGGGACCTGAGCAGGGGAACCTTTCAAAGTCCCCAACACTGATGGTGGGTGCTCAGAAGGTCACTGTGGAGAGGAGTGCTTATGGAGACCGTGTTTCTGCTTTTCTCAAAAGTCCTTCCAAGTTTTCTTATAAAGTGCTAACCTTTAACGTATAAATCTAAACCCTGGCATACGATGGAAATTTTTCTACTATGAACTTTTTTTATTTTGGTGGACAATATAACTTCTCCACACTGTCATCCTTTGATGCTCCCACCAGCCATTTACTAGAGTGAGCCATGAAAACATGCATTTGGTTTTCTGTAGGCAGCTCCTCTGAGACAGTGACGAGCATGTCTCTCAAGGGCCGGAGCTCACTCACTCTACCTGTAAAGTGCAGGATGTCTAAGGTGGAAACCTAGGACATCACATCGCATGTGAAAAACCTGCAGGAGAAAGTTGGAGAAGGTTGTATGGTAACGATACAAACACTTACCTTGTCAGTATGAAGTAAATGCCACAGGGCAGGAGACACAGACAAGTTATGCCAGGCTCTTAAAAAAGGAAAAACCTTGGAATTTGACTTTTACTGGAAGGGTTGATAAATGCCAATAGCCGGTCAGATTTTTGTTTTTTATGCAGGGGTCACGAGACTTAAAGTGTAAGAAATACCTTTGTTACATGGAAATTACAAATAAACACACATGAAGAATACAATGGCCTGAGGAATGTGAATAGATAGAGTTGGCTGTTGGGATAAAACATCTGAAATGATGACCCATATTGACAGACATGTATGTCAACCATGTGTGTGATTTATGAGTATAGTCAAGAGGAAAGAATAGTCTTGATTGCCAAGGGAGGAGCTGATGGAATCTCAAAGTGGCAGGTGTGAAGGCCCACGTGAATGCTGCATTAAACTGTTAGTTACTACTGTGAAATGAGAGAATCCAATACTTTAAGCTAAATATTAATATATGGCACAGGCTTTGGGACTGAGTGTATGATTAAATATATTAATTAAATACTTGCATAAATTTCTAAAAATTTAATCTAAATAGAAAATATTTAAGCTGGTCAGATTCTATCTATCTATCTATCTATCTATCTATCTATCTATCTATCTATCTATCTATCTTTTTTCTGAGACAGGATTTCTCTGTGTAGCCCTTACTTGCTTTATAGACCAGGCTGCCCTTGAACTCACAGAGATCCACCTGCCTTTGCCTCCTGAGTGCTGGGATCAAAGGTGTGCACCCCATGCCTGGCTGGCCAGATTTTAAAACACACTTTCCTCTGTAAGAGGACAAAACGATTTGGGTCAATGTGGCACAAGTTAGTCATCCAGGGTCCAGGGAACAGCAGAAGATGAAACTAAGAGTTGTTTGGGTTCTGGTCATGAAAGACTTTAGGCAGCTGGACAATAAAATATGACCTGACTTCATCAGTAAAATGAGACATTGCTAATGGTTTAAGGAAGAGAGGTGATGATCATTAGAGATGTGCTTTAGGAAGACTAATGTTGCCAGATAATGAAGGAATAGTTTGTAAATCCAAATCTGGATCTTTTATGCCACGTAAGTTGGTCATGTAAAACATAAGGGAGAAATTTTACCAGTATTTTATAAAAATGTGAATTCTATTGGTATTTTGTAATTGGAGCTTTTCAGCAAGCATGGTGTTATACCATTAGTCTCAGGGTTTGGGAGGCTGAGTCTGGAAGACTGACCGTAGTTTACATCAGCCTGGTCTACTAAGGCCTAGGAGAAAGAGAAAGCAGGAGGAAGGGGAGAAGCAGAGAGGGAGTTAGGAAGGGAAGGGGAGAAGAAGGAAGGCAGAGAG
This sequence comes from Psammomys obesus, assembly GCF_907164565.1. Classification (NCBI taxonomy): domain Eukaryota; kingdom Metazoa; phylum Chordata; class Mammalia; order Rodentia; family Muridae; genus Psammomys; species Psammomys obesus. The sequence goes on along the minus strand of NW_026585504.1, from coordinate 68,492,848 downwards.
AGAGAGAGAGAGAGAGAGAGAGAGAGAGAGAGAGAGAAAGTTCAGGTCAGGAAAGGGAGAAAAATAAGAAAGGAAATAGTCATGGATCTACATGAACATTTCTTCATGTAGAAATATTAGAACTTGCATGCTAGTTTTTAATTTCGAGGGTACAAGAGGGCAGAGGGAACAACAGAATCTAGATCCGGGATGAGGCTCTTAGTATCGAGGAGTCACTTGTCTTTATATCCCCATCAGTGATCTGGAATCCTCCTGTCTGTGGCTTGAAGAGCCTTGTCTCATATACCTTAATTACCTTCATGTCTTTTACTATGACTTCCAGAGCGTCCCTGTTTCTAACCTTTCCTGGTGCTGGGTACCTTGGAAGACTATGAAACTCCTAGAAGCGTTCAAGCTCACATTTGTTCATTATGACTGGATGTCTGCAGTACTTGCCAAACTTATCAACCGGAACACTCTGGCTGGCCCAATCATTTGACTGCAGGTGATGGCTGCTGGAGACAGTGCTTTCTGCTACAACACTCTGGAGATACTAGCTGTGTAGAAATCTTATTTCTAGGAATTCAATTTTGGTCACTACAGGTGGCAAAGGGGATAAAAGTCATCTGATTTTCCACCAATTTTAACTGACAAAAAGCAAAGATTTGAAAGTCTGTGTAGCCTTAGAAGTAGCATTTAAAGATAAATATACAGATTTGAGTTAAGACTAAAACTGAGTAAAAATTCTCAAGAAATATTTCATGAGACAGATGAGGAATATAAATATCTCAGTTGGGAGGAAAAAAAAGCCAAATAACACTTTGATCTTATACAAAAAATTCCTTGAAACTGTTGCTTTGGAAGCTAATATAATATTATTCACGTACTTTAAAATATTCAATGTGTTTATGTGTATATAGTCTCAAGAACTGCTCATCATTCTGTCCCATAAACTAATTAGATTTCCAGAGAGTAGGCAGTAAGACTAGAAGTCACTTACAAAGCAAAGGCCTGGCATTGGCAGCGAATTAGGTGTGGAAAATTAATATTATCTTTGCTATTTAAAATGCATTAACAAGGGGAACGGGTTAGGGGTTAGTTAATTTACCCCAACTTTTCAAAACAGACAAGATTAAGAAGTAATAATAATTAAGAATCATTTAATAACTAGAATGATCTAAAGCAGTGTTCTCAAATTGGCAACAGATCAGAATTATCCCCGGGGATTTTGTATGTGCGGAAGTCCTGGCCACTCCCCAAAGTAACTAATTTCACATCCTGTTTAAAAACAAAACATTTAAAAATGTTCTGTTCAACATTCCACACACAAAAACACGGCGTATACAATTTTCATTCTTTGGTACTTACCAAACAAGATAGGAAGTAAATACTAGGAAAATCATGATAAGAAAACTGCCACCTGAAACGCCATAAACCCAAATTTTTACTCGGCCATCTGTTTAAGACAGAAATAATATAACAACTTTAGCACACAAAGTCTGCAATGTTTAGGAGAGCAAGCACACACACAAAACACACACACACACACACACACACACACACACACACACACACAGTAACCTAATGTTTGACAACCTAAAGCTGATGATTATTCTAGACCTGAAACCGGCCCCTAAGCTAGCTGATCACTCAATGCGAGAAGTTAGCCTTGTTGTGGCATGATCTGTGAGCTGCCCATGGAATCAGGTGCTCTCTCCTGGGCATCACAAGAATATGGGATTTATTAGAGACAACTGCAATAACAATTAATAGCAAATATAAGCCACAAACTTGAAAAAGAGCAAGGAGAGGTATGAGAGAGGATTTGGAAGGAGGAAGGCAAAATAATATAATATGCTAAATTCTCAAAAAAATTTAAAACAACTATATTACACAACATTATAGGGATTGGTGTGAACTTTCTAGATATGAAGAGTTTACATCATTCTAATTTTTAGCAAATTAACCCTTAAAATGTTAGGTGGCTAGCCAAGTGTGAACTCAAGACAACCACTACAGGCTGGGGGCCATCTTTGTCTCGGTAAATGAGCAAACAAACAAGCCTTGAAGGTTGGAACTGCATTGCAGTAAACACATTTCTGGCTGAATAATTTCTTTTTCACCTGAATTCACAAATGCCCATAGTTGTAAGCTGCACATTGGTGACTGTTATTACACATAAAAGAATAATGACAGCAAAAAAGAAAATAGAGTAAAAATAGAAACGAAAATATAATAACCCAAGTTCCCACTTACAATGTGAGGTGCAAACTATCATTAATTCATCAAATCTCCTGGAGGGGTTTTGAGCATGTTTGAAGATGCTCAAAGTCTTATACATGTCACATGAAAACACCACCCAACATTCTCACAACATAAAAAAAACCAAAAAACAACAAAAACTGCAATTAAAAAGATTGTCCACACCTCGCAACTCATTCTTTTGACCTGAATGCAAAGAAAACCAGAACACACATTGCATCTTTCTTCTGGATGAAATGAGGGGAATGAAAACAATCGGATGGGTTATCTGTATCACAGCCCTTCTGTAAAGGTCCAGGGCGCATCATGGAAGAGGAGGCAGAAGGAGCTGCTGAAACTGTCTTCCCGAGCTTTGCTTTTGTTAACTCCATGAGCATGTGGGAGGCTGTGGCTGTGCATCTGCGGAACAGTCAACATTCTGGGCCCAGAGCCCGCCCCGAGGGGCTAGTGACAGTTAGGGATGCTGGGGAAGTGAGTCAGGTTTGTTAAAGAGATAAACTGTGGCAGGCCGACCACACTCGTGGCTGGTCTCACAACCATGTGTGGAAAAGTATATATTACATAAAAAATACATACATCTACTACTGTAAATTTATGGCCAAGTGTATACAAGAAAACATCATTTTAGTATACTTACTGCAGTTAAATGAAACGCATTAGTCAAGTAAATATTATGGGCGATTTGTGACAATTTTCTTTGTAGAATGTATTTTAAGAGAACTAAGATTTTCAATACTACAACAGAAATTGTTTCTGGCAATTTAATTTTTTTCTCCATTTAGTGTGAGCACATGCTTAACTAGATTTGTCTGATAAAGGCAACTGTTAGTATCCCAAAGGAATGGCGTGTGTGTGTGTGTGTGTGTGTGTGTGTGTGTGTAAAATCCTCAGGGATTTAGATTCAGCTCGCACTAGGTCCACAGTATACACAGTGGCACCTTAAGCTAAAGTAGGATACAATCCACTAGGTCGTTTTTCAAGCCTCAACTAGACATTCACTTGAGAATGCGGATCAGTGAAATTATATCTTCCTATAGTCATAAAAATATTTTAAAAGTTTAAGATTGTTTTGAAACACTGGCATTGAAATTCTCCGTTCTGAGTGTTTTCATTGAGAATCTGAGCATAATGTTCCTGAATTCTCTTCGTCCACCAGACCTCAGAGCTCAGACCCTGAGATGGCCCGGTGATCTTATTTCACTGTAGATGAATGTAGTAGAACAGAATGCTATTTTACGGTGAATCTAATAATTAATTTAATACATGAAGGTAGCACTATCATGCGTAGACTAAGCGTTCAGACTATTTAAAGGGATGCAGGTGAAAACGTCGTTAGCCCCCACTTCTCTTGTGGGAGCTACCTGTTCCCAAAGTCTGTGAATCTTTTCAGTTTTGATGGGGCAGAATCTGAATGCACACACACACAGAAATGCATACATGATTACAAATAAAACTGTGTGAGTATTGTTCACTGGCAAGCCCTCTGGTTTTCATTAACTGCTGTGGGGATAGTCCTTGTTCACGCAGTTTACCTAATCTTGTGTACCTACGAGACACTCACACACAGCTGAACCATGTTCTTGTTTTTACATTCCATCTCTGGGCTTCTCACTTGCCTCTACTCATCTGTTAAAAAGCAGTCTCGTAAACAGGAACCATTTGCACACTATGTGAATCTATGTGCAGGATTCTTAAATGGGAAATTTCAGATCAAACTGTGTGGCAGCTACCGTGTTAGGACGGCTTCCACGCGCCCTGAGAGACTATGCTCTAACCTCAGAACCCAAAAGTGATTGTAAACTGACCAGGCTAAAAAGAGCTTTGGGGAAATTGGTCTGTGTTTGCAGCAGATACCACACAAGGAGGACTGGAGTTCAGCCGTCCAGCACTCGCATAAAAGCCAGGCAGGACTGGTGGCCTGACTGTGATCCCAGGCAGAGCCAGTAGAGCCCCAGAGCAAACTGGGTAGATAACTAGCTGACGCTGACGTGGCGAACTCCAGTTCAGCACTGCCGCAGTAGACAAGGCAGAGAGCAACAGCAGAAATGCCTGAAGACAACCTTGGGCCTACACACACACACACACACACACACACACACACACACACACACACACA
>NW_026585504.1:68348529-68488481 GCF_907164565.1 Psammomys obesus | reverse complement strand
ACACACACACACACACACACACACACACACACACACACACACACACATTTTAAAATGCCTTTGGCATATAAGGGACACAGAGGTTGAGGGAGAGGTGTTCATCCAGAAAATCTCTAATTGGGTTCAGCATCCTTTGTGCCTGGGCTCTGTGTTTTACTTTATTTTAATGTGCCACCAGGGAAAGTTAGCTATGAACCACAGCTTTAACCCTGAAAGTTTCCAGCCCAGCTGCTCACAGTTTGTCTGTCTTCCCTAGCATTCCCTGTCAGTTATGTGGCTTTGTCTGGTAGTTTGAAGTGTTTCACTTTGGAAAAGAAGTTAGTGTGAGAGGCATAGAGATGCCTGCACATTTCTCAAACTGCCTCTCAAAACTCACCCTTGTCACTTTCTGGTGTCATCCTGGTGAAATTACCTGGTGCTGCCAGTTTTGATTTTCTCTTTTTCTTTCTTTCTTTCTCTCTCTTTCTCTCTCTCTCTCTTTCTTTCTTTCTTTCTTTCTTTCTTTCTTTCTTTCTTTCTTTCTTTTTCTTTCTTCCTTTCTTTTCTTTCTTTCTTGCTTTTTTTTTAAGACATGGTTTCTCTGTGTAACTTTGGCTGTCCTGGCCTCTCTGCAGAAGACCAGGCTGGCCTTGAATTCACAGAGATCTAGCCTCTGCCTCCCCAAGTTCTGGGATCACAGGCGTGCGCCACTGCCTGGCCAGGTTTGGTTTTCTTATCTCTCCCGCAAGGCTGACAGCGTCTTGCAGGCACTTGGGTGGCATGCAGCATGTTTTCTTTCCTGCTCGTAATAGACACTAATTTCTGAGACCTGGAGGATCTCAGACCTGGTGCTGGGCGTGCCCAGGAAAAGGCCAAAGGCCTGTCCTGAAAAGTGGGCACCGCTCCGCTGAGTTTCATAGGTAAAGGAGCAGAGGCAAAGGGCTTATGAAGTCACACTTGCTTGAATGCAGATGGCTCAAGCCACAGTGCTTGGAAGGCCCGCTTCTCGTGGGAACTGGGTCTCCTTACCCCCCCCCCCCAGTGTCTCTAAAACCACAAAAGGTCTGTGGGCATTTCCTGTAAGGTTTTGTGGTTCTATTCCAGTTTCCCCTTTAATTTTATTTAAATGTACAAGTCAATTTACAAGTAAAAGACATTTTCCCAAGATACGGCTTTGTTCCTTACCTCACTACCTCTTGGACTATGACCAACAGGCCATCAGCATCCATGAAAACACTTTATGCTTACATAGGACTCTGATTCATGAAACACTCAGATCTGAGAAACTGAGATAACTGTATGTTTTGTCCTTCTTCCCCATTTCTTCTGTTGTGAGAGATGGTCACAGTTAGAGCTCCCTGGAAGAAAATTTGTGTCCCTATCCACAGCGGAAACACACCTGGATCGAGAGGCTGAAGAGACCATCCTTTAAATATATCATGTATTTTGGAATTCACAGGTCTATTTTTCCCAGAAAGGTTTTTCACATCAGCTTTCTTATCCTCTGAGCCAGGTACCTTCATGCAGTAATCCAGGAAGCCACTTGATCTCATTATCTCTGTGTACCCTTTCTCACAGCCACAGACTCCACCCTGCAGCACAGAAAAGACATGTATAGTGACATAGGAGTTGTGAAAATGAGTGAAGAAGTATTCAAGCACCATGAAATCACTTAGTATTTGCTTTGATATGTCTTGCAAATGAGGGGTTTCAGCAGCTGATTTACCAGTGGGATAAAGATCAAATATGTGATTCAATTTTCTTTATCCCAATGCCAGCATTAAATAACTTGCTGGGTCTTTTTAATGTGTTTCCAATTCAGACATTTTCCAAATATGACATCATAACTCTTTGAGAATAGACTGTATTAGTATGCCGTCTCTTCTCTTTTAAGAGGTGTTTATGACATAGTATCACATTTTAATCTTCAACTTTCCCTCACTGGTTTCAGATGCTGACACAGGTTTCGATTTTCCCTTCTTACTGCAGAGGAAAGGCACAGGTTTGTGCACAGGTTTGTGATGCACACCTGCTGTCATTATCCCAGATACCTGTTGCCACTCTCACCCTGTGTCACTGGTGCTTAACTAGTGACTGCCTTTCCACTCCTAGATGGGAGGTCCAGGTGAGGGAAAGGCGCTTTGCTGAAATCCCAGGTAGGAAAAAGACGCTATCCCTCAGGTAATCTTCACTGCAGTCACACTGTACACATCCCTGCTCGCCATCATGACAATGTCTCCTTTAGATTACATCTCTTGTTAGGCTGAGAGAAGAGTTGTATCCAGGCAGTTGTATGTGCCAAGCGCTTAGGGAAGAACTATTTATGTTTTATTAACAAGAATGTCCGTGAGGTTAGGTAATGGCAACTTATATTGTGAGGCCAAATAAATTTATTTATTTTGTGTTTGTTTCTATTTTCTGCAAGCCTGCCCATGTCTTTTCTGTAGTAAAGAAGTGATTCATCTTGAATGAGAAGATCTATAAGATATGATTGAGTGCCTAAATGACTTTTCTTGCATTGCTTTTGGGATATACACACACTGCGAGAAGAAAGCTGCCCCTTTAAGATATGCAGCACAGCTTTAAGATATTGTATGTGCATCGCAGCTGACGGTATTAGTTCCCAAGCAGGAGCACGTGGAAGGGTGAGGAAGAACAAGAACCCTGCACTGCAAAGCAGAGACAGGTTCATGCCCACCATCCCCAGACTCCCCCTCCCACGTACAGACACACAAGCTGATTCTTTTGAGCCATGGTCACATGCTTTACTTACTTTTGGGTAGTTAAACCTTTACACACTGTATAAATATTGCAGCACAACAAAGTTTACAAAATAACTTTTTGACAAATATGAACCACAGGTACGTGTTCAGAACATCTCAGCTGTAGGAAATGTTGAAAACAGAGTGCATACGTTAACTAAAAAACAGTTATTGGTGGATGGAGCATTAACTAACTAGACAGGCGAAAGGCAGATTTGATGAGCTGGTCTTGATAATTGTTGTTGTTCTCCTTCCAAGTGCCCCTAGATGGCGATATAGGCACATAAAATTGCTGCCTGGCCTTCGCAGAGGCGCACTGTCTCATACCACAGATCTATGAAACCCTGAGATTGTAGTGCGGGGGGGGGGGGGAGCCCGGCACGTGACACACCTGTGTGCAGTAGGAGAAAGGTTTCCTGCAGGCTGGGACGCATTGCCGAATAGCAGCAGGGCGTGCCTGGGGGGAGCAGCCACCTACAAAGAAAACATCCCTGTCATTTGCAGGCTTGTCTATGATAATCACATTGAAAACTTCGCCGTTTCCCCTCATTCGGGCGACACAGTTACCACTGCTCCCACCACTATTATTCTATCATGGATTAAATGGATATGCCAGCCATGTGCTACAATTCTAGCTTATTAATCACGCCAGGATGTGTTTAAAAGGAGATGTTTAGTTTATAGTTTCCCTATATTCATTGGCACTGAGAGTCTATCATGTGTTTATAACTGAGGGCAAAGCCTGTGAGCACCGGACCAGTACAGAATTGATGAAATCTCGTTAGGTTCAAGAGCAGCGAACAGCACTGCTCAGAGACTCATTCCGTGCATATATTATGTCTACAGCTCCTGGGTGACACAGCTAGGTACCAGGCTGATTCCAAAAGCCTCGTAAAAGTAGGCCACCGCTGCTCCATGGGCCACAGGGCCAACCACTGCGGCCAGGATTTTTCTGTGAACCAGGCACAACAAACACACACAGTCACACAGGACCCCCCCAACATGTGTAGAGAAGCAAAAACAAAGTCTAGAGTGGACAGCCCGATGCCCGGCACAGCACTCGTAGATGTGTTATGTAGCCGAGTACACAGAAGAGTGAATGGTGCGTGACAATCGTTTTGCCTTCCTTGACTCAAAGTGCTAATAGACGTGAACTAGGTTCTGAGGTAATTGGATTGAGAAGTTGATGTTCTTAAGGGCAGTGTGCAAAGTGTACTCATACAATGTCAATTGGATTTATGGGCTCTGGTCTTCGCAGTGCAGTAATTGTCAACCAATCACACCTATGGTGCGCTGACTGGCACACGGGCTTCAGGCTCAGGGCTACGTAGGAAGAGCGCAGCTTAGACATTCTCTCGGAATGAAGCAGCTGACTGGCACACGGGCTTCAGGCTCAGGGCTACGTAGGAAGAGCGAAGCTTAGACATTCTCTCGGAAGGGAGCAGCACAGTTGTCACGATTGCTCAAAAACAGGCAAATAACAGACACCAAGATGAAAACCAAACAAAAGAAGACAAACCACAAACCACTGCAGTCTAGAGGCAGCACCTGGAGTTGAAACTGGTCCTGCAGACGTCGGTGATGACAAGCACACGGCACCTGCCTGTTTCGCTATCATGTCTGGGGAGAGGATACCCACTCTTGAAAGCACTGGGCTCCAAAGGGGATTACCCCAACCGCACAGATTACAGAACATAGTTTTTAACTTTTAAGAGTAAGATTGACTCTGCTTATAGTCATCAGATGACGCCCGTAGCCCAAACTTACTTGTCTGACAGCCTCAAGCCATGCACCGTGTCAGCGTGGCCCTCACCACTGAGTGAGCTCTCTGCCTATCATGGCCTGTTTTGGTTCCAGGCTAGGCATGCTTACAGAGTACTTAGTTTTAACAACTTACAAAAGGAAAAAAGTAGCTCAAAATAAATTACTGTCTGGATTAAACTGTGGATGAACACCAGTAATGTAAAGGCCTGTAAACAGGAAAAGGGAGGGGCCGCATTCCCCCCTGCTGCTGCGCACTTCTCCCAACCCAGCAGAAGCTGTTTGTCAGTTGCAGTACTAAAGAAAAATCAATGTCGATTTAATTTGCTTTGACAAGAAGACATCAAAAAATCTTTAAAATTATTGAGAAAACCATTTGTACAATCAAATCGTACCCTCTTTTAAGAATAAGGAATCTTTCCTTCAGACTATTTTTAGGCATTAAGTAATTGCCTTAACCAGGAAAACATTCAAAATCAGCCTGAAATGGGTGAACATGAACAAGCACAACCTCTAAATTTTTCTTTGCATCATTAACACAACATTTCAATTTTAAGCTCGTGTGTTTGTCAACACTTCGTTTCAGCTGCAGAGAAAGAAGAGTGTAGCCTGAAGCACGCAGGGCAAGCTTCCGCTGAGTGGGAGCCTCTCAGTGTGTTACAGAGAGGGCAGGGGTTGAGTGGAGAGAGCGCCATTTTAATCTAGCAAGCCTCTTCTGAGATCGCCAATTTAGGGCTGTTTTATTGTGTTTTCACTCATCCGTTTGGCTTATATATTCTACGAATCTTCACAGAGAATTGTTGATTTCAAAGATGGGAGTGAGGGTCTAGTGAAAACCTGCCACGCAGACCATCCAAGCACCTGCTCTTCAAACTTTCTCCAATTTGTAAGTGAATTCCTCAGTAGGAGCACGCTGTGAGCCATTTTGAGGGCTCCACGTGAATCTCAGGAAGGAATACCTGTGACATTAAGGCCATCTGAGCGCTGGCACCACACAGTCCGCTGGTTATTGTTCCAAAGGCCCACTTTCCATAGGTAGCGATAACATTTGCCTCCTGTAGTGAATATGAAAACAGAATTTTATTACATCTCTCTTACCAACAGAATAAGCACTGGTCAATCCAAGTTAGAGCACTGGAGAACAGCACCTGTGCAAGGTCGTGTTTCTAGAACCTGTTGGGGGCAGCTGTCTTGATTCTCGAAAGACTGGATTACGAACGTCCTTGACCGGGATTGGCGGCCCATGGTCTCAAAGCTTCTTCCATCGATGCAAGTTAACTCACACTCGCTCCACTCAGACCACGCGGTTATGTGGCAGTCTCCTGGATATCACACAGTGCAGGACGGGAGAGGCCTTGTGAAAACATGTGCTGGTTATCAGTGGCAGGAAGGGAGGGGCATGTCGTGGAGTGCGGAAACATGGGCAGGTCCAAATACTGACAGTTTTTCCATGCTGGAAGCACTAATATTGGTGAAATAATTTATAGTTTACTTTAGCAAAAGGCTGCAAAAGTTAGTGCCATAACTCTGCTTCAAGTCATACGTGGCTGCTGGATGGGACATGGAGAGGATCTGGGAGGAGTTTGTGGGAGAAAAACAGAAATCAGAATATAGTGTATGAAAAAGCTATTTTCAATAAAAGGAAAATAAACAAAGATTTAAAAGGAAATGCAAATGTTATGATGACTCGGTTTCTAGGGATTAGCATAACACTGTAAAATGGATGTGCCCAGACACCAGGGAAGAGTTTACCTAAGTTCGCTATGCATAGGCGAAATTGTTTGTAGACATGGACGTATGGAGCAGACACACGGCGCATACTTAAACATTCACACGTCAGTGTACTCTCAACTATACATGTGCACATGTAACATGTAAATGCACATACGTACACGCCCACTGGATTGAGAGGAAATGTTGTAAAACCTCAAATTATTCAATGCAAGTTGAATTGCACTGTTAGCGTCAAAGTCAAATAACCATTTTTTGTTTCAAGTAGTGCCCTTCACATGCACACAGAAGCTGACTGCTTTCAGAGTGAGCCCACAAGCTCCTTGTCTCACTCACATCGGTCTCAAGAGCCAGTCAGTGTCCCGAGTGTCGGGCAGCGCAGAGACGTTGCTGACCACCCTGCCAGCTAGATGCTGACCCACCACTCAGTGAGGCCAGTAAAATGAGGTGAGATTCCAGTGCAGCCTGTGTTTTCTAAGCTGGCACTGTTTCTTTTCTTACTCTGAAGCTTTCAGACTGCTGCTGTATCCACAGTTCAAATGCATCAAATCAAATAAACAATTCAATATTGATATAATAGAGCTTTTTGAGGAAAAATCAGTGTAAATAAAAAACAAACAGGATCACCATGGGGGCTCTGCTCATTGCACACCTGGGCAGGGCACGGAGCACAGCTGCTGCAGGACTCCTTCTTGGAAGGGCACTTCTCCACACAGGGCTTCCTCCACCTGGACAGCTGTGTGGGATACTGAGCCGTGGTGGACCACACAGGAAAAGCTGCGCGCCTGGACTCCTTCCCCACAATCTCCACCCTGAGAGGAGAAAGGATGCTCTCAGAATGAGCCAAATAGTAAGAGTCTCAGAGATTTGCTCTCCAAGGAAACCATGAGGACACATAGCAGCTTCCTTCTCTTTAGAATTCCCTCTCAACTCTTGACAACAAACCATCACTGACTATCTGATATTGACAGGGAAAGTGACGTAGAAACACAAACACAGGCTTTAGAATTTATGCCCCCAGAACAAGACCATTCATTTTGGGACTTGTGTAGGATTGCCAAAATGAGAAAAAAAAAATGTATGATTTCTCTCTGAGATATGAGTATACATGAGAACATAGTCTGATCTACAACTATCTCCCAGAGAACATGCACGTCCCTGGGGTAGGAATTTCTCTTTTATTTTCCTAATTTTTCCTTTGTAGAATTTTGGATCAGATTGCAATTTAAATAAAACTCTGATTTTTCTCTGTTGCTCTTTGAAGTGATTTTCCCAGTCCGGATTCTGTCTTAAGTAATACTCTTTGAGGATGTTTCAAGCTGGTGCCACTCGTGTTCCTACTCTAAGGTTTTGGCAGACACTCACAAGCTGGGTATTGGACCAGTATTTTGATAACGTGTTCGAATTTCAGAAGGAAGCCCTTTGAACATTTGGATGACTCCATCTGACAGCTACATTTCCTCACATATGCTTAGGACGCAGAGCTGGAGGCGAAGCTTTAACGTTAAGGAGGCCCTGTGCCAGAATGCCAGGGGAGGGTCATATAGGAGAGAAGCAAAAGAAGAAGGAAAGCAAACCTGGGGAGCACCTTACACACTGGATTCAGTGTCACATAGAATTACAAATGTTTCTTGGTCGGTCACAGTGGTCTTCCAGATGTGGCTTCCCATGCCTCAGAACTACCCATAAAGGATAAAGAGCCAGAGGTGTTGGGGGAAGGCGTTAATAATGCCGCAAACGCTTTAAATCCTATCTCACCGGTTGGTGTTAATTCCGGTATCAGTTTTCCTTATAACCAAGCTGATTTTGTGTCCATTAAGTCCAAAAGCTAGTGGAGAGCTAGTTTTCTATTTCCTTTTGCTTTTGCGACTACTCTGAATCTGTCTATGAAGAGGCGGGGCAGAGAAAGAGACTATCTCTTCACTTGATGGCAGTCCCACAAACCTCTACGATAGAACTTGGCTTTCATCCCTTCCTTGGTCCTTCCTGTCTGCAGAGGATAGATCCTGCACTGCCTGGTCCTTGGAGATGCTGCCGCTCTTTCAGGAGCAGGAGTGAAAAAAGACGAAAGGGTCAGTTAAAGTAGCCGGGATATTGACCCTGGCACGGAATCGGTGTTCTCTCCGCTCAGCCGCCAGCTGCCCTCTGTCAGGCACGACGGCACACGCTACTGAGTATCAAGGAGGCTAATGGGCCGCTGATAGAGGGAAAGATGGCACAGGCCACAGCTTGGGTGCGCTCCACACAAGGCAAGTCAAGACTAAGGCCATTTGGTAGTTGGCTCAGTTAGCTGTGATCCAAAACGCATCAAATGGGACATCCCAGAAATAAACAATGTAGGTGCTTAACTTATGCATTCTGAAGAACATGATGGAATGTTTCCATTCTGTCCCACGCAGGATGTGAATCACCTTCTTATGACCAGGTCCAACCCTGCACACTGCCCATAGGGCAGTCATCCTGGTCATCAGATCAAATATTTTTATACAACAATGCCTGAGTTCCAGTGCGCATTATTTATTTAATAATGGTTCTAAAGCACAAGGAGCCACTGTTTGCAATCCTTTGAATGTACATTGTAGTACTTGTTCTAATTAATTATAGGTTACTATTATTTCAGTGTGTCCAACTTAGAAATAAAAAAGTTGGAGAAGTTTAAAATCAATCCACAGCACATTAAAACCAAATGTTCTAATAAAAATTCACTACCCCAAATGGATAATAATGATAAACTAAATTTCTTTTTTGGTGGAGAGTGCTCTTTGATAACTTAATATCCCGATGATGGCTTTGTCGAATTTTCTGGGTATATTTTTGTAAATGAGTAACAGGTTTTCGTGTACTTGGAGACAAGCCCAAAGATGCTTCAGCAGATATGGGCTTTGAAAGTCCTGATACCTTCAAGTAATGGGATGACTCGATCAGAGTTTCTTTTGACATTCCATCAGGCAGCTTGTGTAGCAGCACAGAAAAGCAGCCTGCACTGGGATCATCGTAAAAACCAAGGAAAACAGTGATAGGCTCCTGCTGTGTATCCTGGGATCAGCCCATATTCGACCTTAATCTCTTACGCTCTTAAGGAGACCTACATCTGAAGAGAAATCAGCATCAGAATAACAATTCTATTCATGAATCGAGCGCTCCTTTGTACAGAGGCTACACACCACAGTCTGAAAGTAGACTGCAGCCTCTTACAATGAGGGGAGTGTTCCCTCACTCGCCCTCTCACCTCTACTGGGATATTGTGTGCATTAAATTTTCACCTCTACCAGATGTGAACAGGCAGATGACACTAATAAACATGATCATAGTTTCAATCAAATTTAGGGTAGCACATACAATTCACTGAGCTCTTAATTTATGTTAGCTACTGTGCCAAGTATTTCATATAAGTTATATATAGAAAATATCTGCAAGATTCAATGTTCTTCAATTTCATATTTGACCAAAGATTAAAATTTTTATAGAAAAATACTTCCAGACTAAACACGCCTAACTTTTCTTCCTGTCATTATTCTTTATGGCATATAATAAAGCAAATGTTTCTATACCACCTACTTCCTGATAATTAGCATTACAATTAATGAAGAAATACTAATATACAGGCAAATGAAGAATATAGGTTATACACATTTTCTATGAAGGATTGGATCCTCTGAAGGTGCTGGAATTGATGCGGAGGGTATCTGAGAGTCAGTCTATCTGCTACTTAGACAAGCCAGATAAGGAAATGATGCTTGGAGTGTTTAGATAATTGGCAGGAAAGAAAAAGCACACAGCTAAAACTTGCCAGAACTGCGAGCAACCTTATGCTTGCTAGACTCTAGGATCTCAACTCTTCATGAATTGGCTTGAGTGGCTGAGAAACTCGGGGAGTGCCAACACGGTTCTGAAGGTGAACATTTATTTTTTATGTTATTATTTTCTTCTTTCTTTTTCTTTCTTTCTTTCTTTCTTTCTTTCTTTCTTTCCTTTCTTTCTTTCTTTCTTTCTTTCTTTCTTTCTTTCTTTCTTTCTTTCCTTCTTTCCTATGTCTTTCTATGAAATATAGAGGCGGACTTGTAACATCCACAGTGTCATTTGAAAGCCTCCATCACTATTGCCTGACACTTCCTCAAGTCAAGCAGCCATTGACATACCGACATGCTATTGCCACCATCAGTGACAGACACCAGTGGGTTGGAACATGCACAGACAGGGCAATCGGGGAAGCTCTGGGGAGGGCCAGTCTTTCTTTGTGTCAAAGGCCATTTTGAGCAGCAATACCAACATCTTAGTTATATACTTAAGAAAAGACAGGTCAGGAAAAGTATCCCTAGTACTTATTTCACTAAGAATTAGCAGGCTGCAGGAAGGTCAGATGCATCTAGAACTCAGGACAGTCGTCCTAGGGATAGCCACAGTGGCCTTTCTCTTGTTCCTCTGCTTTATTTGTATCTCTATTTTTGAGCTATCTTGTTTTGAGGTGACTGACTTTATCAACCAGTAGGAGAATGTGGCAGCTAAGAGTTTGTGATGACAGGGTCTTTATTTTAGTTTTTCTGCTGTTTTTAAAATTTAATTTATTTTTTCATATTATTTTTTTCATCCTAACCATTGTTTCCCTTCCATCCTTTCCTCCCAATCCTCCCTCCAACCTCAAGTCCACTCCACCTCCATTTCCCTTCAGAAAAGGACAGGCCTCCCAGGGATATCAACCAAATATGGCAGATCGAGTTGCATTAAGACTAGCATCCTCCCCTCATATTCAGGCAGAACAAGGCAACACAGTAGGAGAAAAAGGGTCCCAAAAGAAGGCAAAGACCTTAGAAAAAGACCCTGATCCCTCTGTAAAGGAGTCTACATAAACACCAAGCTATACAATTATAACACATATGCAGAGGGCCTAGGTTAGAACCATGAAGGCTCCCTGATTGTCATTTTAGTCTCAGTGAGCCCCTATGAGTCCAGGTTTGTTGATTCTTTGGGGTTTTGTGTTCTTGACCCTTCTGGCTCCTAAAATCTTTTCTCCTCTTCTTCTACAGGATTCACTGAGTTCTGCCTAGTGTTTGGCTGTGGGTCTCTGCATCTGTTTCTGTCACTGATTGCAAGGTCTTTAACCAGCCTCAAATCCACTTCAAACTCATGGGAGGAAGCATTGGCTACCCATGTGTAGACACTCAAGCATGATGTGAAACTACAGTAAGTTTTTTCCTGAGGACATGGCGTGCGAGCGGGTAAGAGTCATCCTGCAGAATTTGAAGCAGTTTTGCTATTCTCTATCCCCATGGGTGCCAGGGGCCTCTAAATCAGTGCCTCAGCAGGAAAGCCACCACCCTGCACCCACATCAGTGCCCCCACAGATCACGGTCACACTGCTCATCTTTGGCCTGTGATTCTGGCAGAAGCTGAACATGACAGCAAGAGATTCCGTTGGGCATTTTTCCAACATGATTCTGTGAGACAAGTTGCTGAAGTTCATCAGAGACTAAAAGGCTGCTGATATTGGAGAAGAAAAAGGAAGGTGCAAAGGCAGAAGAGGAGTGCATGCTGGGTAAGACTTGGACGGCAGGCATTCTCTGTCACTGAGCCTCTCCCTCTTTCTCACTCTCTGTCCTCCGTTTTTGTTAGCTTTCCTCTCCCTTACCCCACAGTGGCTCATTAAACTCTTTATTTACTCTTTGAAAGTTGTCCTAAGTATAAGGGAAACTATTTTGTCTCCTTTCTTGGTTTCAGTAATTTCAGATCAGATAGCACTTCTAATTGTCAAAGACTTCAGAGAGATCTTTAGATAAGTAGACAAAGTTTAAGCACTAAGAACTATTAGGTTATTTCTGAATTCATCAATTTGTATGACTATCTTGTCTTCAAAAAAAAAAAAACCCTAAAACAAAACAAAGAAAGCAGCACTGAACAAATGTGCCACATGATTTTGCTCCTCTGAGACCTATTACAATGCACGGGCATTTAATTTCTGCAGGATTACAAAACTGCTCAACATGGCCATCCTGACAGGGGCAGTAAACATCTTTATGAGAGTACTCTGAAGATTTCTTAATGTGTAATCAAAGTTACTGTTGCCTAATTAAAATATGCTTCAGAATATGAGCTGAAGGATAAACTACTAAAAGACAAATAAAAACAATCAATGCATCTTTTCTTAAGACAGAAGCCAGACATAACAGGTAATAGAAGATTGTTGCTGACCAAGCACAGGCTCAGGGTCTGTGACATACGATGACATCACTGGGTATTTTTATTTCAGGCCAATAAAAATGTAATTATTGAGGTAAGGGCAGCAACCTTGGCTCATGTAATAATGCTGGAATATAGCTTTCATCCACTTTTCATCTTCTGCCCATATGCAAGGCATTGTTAAAGCTAAAAGTTAACTTTTAAGAAAGACAACCAAAGCAAGCTGAGCATTTCTACAGAGTCAGGGTCCTGCTTAATTAAATAATTCATTGCTATTCTCAGCAAGCAAAGAAAAAAAAAAGAAGCATAGGAGTCTTGAGGATGCCAAAGAGATCGGCAGTTCTGTGACCCAGCTTATTATAATCAGTGCCTAATGAATGGCTGTTTCTCTTAGCATGTCACTCTGTGTGAGGCTAGCTCACTCGCTTGCATTTCCCACGCTCTCCATTGTGTTAAAGATAATGTGTGCCAGAACCTGGCGCTGTGTAATTTATCCAGTCGCTGTGTTTGATGAGACAAGTGCTTTGAACACACTGAGGAGCACTCTCTAAGTGTCGCTGTGCGACCTACCTCCAATCTACATGCAGACCAGTTGCCGAGGACCCAGCTGTAGCAGGGCGTCGCTGGGCAGGGTTTCTGCTGGGTGAGTTCTGCGGGGCACCGCCGTCCTTCTCCCTGGGTTGGCATAATGATAAATCGAGACCGGCTCATTCGCCCTGAAATAAGGGAGGTGGCAGTTATTAAAGTTTGGCTTGGAAATGGAGCAAAGAATTGTATGTGTAAGTCCTCATGATATGACACTGAACTCTGTCCTGCCCCATTCATTCTCCAGTTTCTGCCATTTCAATTTAAATTTCTACAGACACAAACTATCTCAATAGTGACGTTTCAAAAGATCTAACATTCTGTCCATCTTCTACAACAGTCTTCAGGTCTGAATTCTGTGTCTGTCAAACAGGCTGATTTTATGAATGCTATAATCTGTTGTTATAAAAACAGAAAATTCCAAATCATTTGATTTTTACCAATGAAGACTCAGGAGCCAGATGCTGGGGTGAAAATCTGCTCAGAGAGGAACAGAAAGCACCCAGCTGACCTTTCACCTCAATTCATGTCCCAAAGGGGGAAAAAAAGACAAAAACCCAAAACCAAAAGCTAAAAAACAAAAGCCCAAGGCCAGCATTTCAGCTGACAAGCCAGGAGGAGAAAGCAAAAATTCTTTTCTTTTCCAAGATGTCTTAGACACCCTTCAACTCAAAGTCTCTCCTGTCTATCCCTGCTCCACTTCTTGACCTAGGGTTAACTTTATTAAATGCTGTGTGCAGAAAGTTCTTGGATTAAAGGTGTGTTTTAGGGCTGAATCACACTAAACCAAAAACAGGTTTTTAGAATTCTCAACCTCAAGGTTCACAATGGGATGAAATTTCCTGCAACAATAATGACAATTTCCTTAAAAAATATTTATTTGTTAATCTTTATTGTGATCAAGGCATCTTGCTATGTGTTAGCTCTAGTGGTAAATATTTACATATTCTGCTTCTAACAGGGGTACAAATATCAAACACAAATACAGAAAGTGGTATGTTTTTGTCAGTTAGGGTCTGAATTAGTGAGGTATGAATGTCACATAGCCAAGGTACTATAAGACATTATAGTCTGCAGGAAGGTCACTTCCCAGGTTCTCACAGTTTTCCTCAGTTAATTCAACACAGATTCTTCCTAGAGAGTGTGGATCCATTTCTTCCTTCACTGAGCACAAGGAAAACATTGTAGGTTAATTTATACAGAGGAACCAACAATGCTTAAATATATATATACATACTTAAATATGTATATATTAATTTATATATATATACACACACACTCAAATAGAGGAGGGACTCCATGTCACAGTGAAGTAAAAGGGTGGACTAATGAGTGGCTGAGGAAATAGCCGTGTTTCTTCTCATCACCAAAGCACTTCATGATAAGCTCAAAGGAAATGTGAATGAAGTGACCACGCTATTCAGTCAAATGCCTTCTCTTCCCATGGTCCCTTTATTACTAGTTTTCTTACTGGTGAGTGTGAGACAGATTCAGTTCACTTATTATCTAATATCACTTATCTTCTTGGTGAGTGTGATATCATTTCTTTGTTATGAGGGACTCATGTGAGTATATTTGACACATGTTAAAGAAAATCAGAGTTTTATGGGAGTATGCACTGAAGCACCCCCTCTTCCGCCCATGCTCAATGAATTCGAGACAATTTCCTTGAGAAGTTGAACTTGAAACAGAAGAGCTATAAGCAGAAGTGCTGTGAGAGGAGAGTGCTGGGATAGAGGGGAAGGCTGTCTCAAACTCTAGGGAATGAACCAAACCCGAGGACCTGACCGCAGCTGTGGGGCGAGGACAGCTGTGAGGAAGGGAGACCTACAGAAAATTCTGGGGTCTTTTAGAAAACATGAAAAGATCCTACATGTCTATCCTGAGAGAAACAGAAGGATGCTTTCATAGCATTCACTTGAAACCCTAGGGTAACTAACATACTTTCATAGGACCATATCTTTCACTGTCTGTCAGAATATTATCATGGACTTTAGTGGTCAAATAAATCTCTTTGAAGGAAGTTGAAGAAAACCAAGTATTTCCTGAGAATCTAAGTTCTTTGATGATTGAGCCTTGTCATGAACATTGTACTCTTTCTACATTAAGCACTAATTGAAAAGAGTACGCACTTATAAGTGAGTACATACCAGGTGTGTCTTTCTGCTTCCGGTTACCTCACTCCGGATGATCTTTTTTAGTTCCCACCATTTGCCTGCAAATTTCATGATTTCCTTGTTTTTAATTGCTGATTAGTAGTCCATTGGGTAAATGTACCACAGTTTCTGTATCCATTCCTCAATTGAAGGACATCTGGGTTGTTTCCAGATTCTGGCTATTACGAATAAAGCTGCTATGAATATGGTTGAGAAAATGTCCTTGTTGTATACTTGAGCATCTTTTGGATAAATGCCTAGGAGTGGTATAGCTGGATCTTGAGGAAGCACTATTCCTAATTGTCTGAGAAAGCGCCGGATTGATTTCCAAAGTAGTTGTGCAAGTTTATATTCCCACCAGCAATGGAGGAGGGTTCCCCTTTCTTCACAACCTCTCCAGCATGTGTTGTCATTTGAGTTTTTGATCTTAGCCATTCTGATGGGTGTAAGGTGAAATCTCAGGGTATATTCTCACTTATAAGTGGATACTAGACATATAAGATATGATAAACATCCTAAAATCTGTACACTTAAAGAAGATAAACAAGAAAGAGGACCCAGGGTAAGATGATCAATCTTCACTTAGAAAGACAAAATGGCTGGACATTGGAAATAGGAGAAAACAAGTAACAGGTTAGGAGCCTACCACAGAGGGCCCCTGAAACAGTGTATCAAAACAGATGCTGTGATTCATAACCAAACCTTGTGCAGAGTTCAGGGAATCATATGAAAGAAGGGGGAGTTAGTATGACCTGGAGAGGACAGGAGCTCCACAAGGATCAAATATATCTGAGGGGTCTTTTCTGAGATTGTTTCTCCAACCAAGGACCATGAATGGATGTAACCTAGAACCCCTGCCCAGATGCAGCCCATTGCAGCTCAGTATCCACATGGGTTCCCTAGTTAGGGGAAAAGGGACTGTCACTGATATGAACTCAGTAGCTGGCGCTTTGACCTTCCCCCTCCCCGAGGAACGTGCAGCCTTGCTAGGCCACAGAGGAAGACAATGCAGTCAGTCCTGAAGAGACCTGATAAGCTAGGGTCAGATGGAAGGGGAGGAGGACCTCCCTCATCAGTGGACTTAGAGAGGGGCAGAAAGGAGATGAGGGAGGGAGGGTAGGATTGGGAGGAAATGAGGGAGGGGGCTACAGCTGGGATACAAAGTGAATAAACTGTAATTAATATTAAAAAATAATGACTTAATTAAAAATAAAGAAAAGAGTACTAATTGAGGGGGCTGTGGGTATAGCTCAGTAGAGCACCTTCCTAGCATGTGCAAAACCTTGGGTTCTGACAAAAGAACAAACAGCATCACTGAAGAGCTCCTAACTGGGTATGTGTTTATTTTATATTTGTAAACAAAATATCTACATTACATTATGCTATCTAAAAAGTATGATAATATAAAAATTGAAGGCACTTATTCAAGTGGTACCAGTACTTGTCAATATTCTAAGCAACTTACATGTACTGACTCAGAACCCTGGAAAAAATATGTTTTTCATCTGTATTATAAGTAAGAAAAATAAAGCTTAAAGCACTGAGGTCAGATGGCTGAAGTTAAACACCAGTCATGCAGAGAATGAGAGTTGTACCTACGATACTGTCGGGCTCAAAGTGTAAGAGATTGGGAGAGCTAATTACAGAGGAAGATTATGGGAGATATCAAAAGAACTATTTTCCATTTGACAATGGAATCTGTATTTGTGATAATATGGGACTGCTGAATCACTGTGCATCTCGAGCAAAAAGTCCCTGTATATGCATTTGGACATTTCCCAGAATCATTAAAATCAAATTATAACTCAGGCACCATCATTAAATGCTATCTATAGCCTATGAACATATTTGGCTTAAGATTTCATATGACTCTTTGATCAACAGCTCCTAAGGTTTACATTTTCTGTCTATTTTATTGGCCAAAATTCATATTACCTAATGTAATATACACTGCCTTCTGGTTTTGTAATTATATTTATAATTTAATGACAGAAGACTGTAGTTTATTATGACAAATAACTCTGAGCTTTTCTCAGCTTGATGGTGTGTTGATGGCCAGTGCTTTAGAATCATTTTATTTATTTCCATTCAAGTGACAGATATTTTTTATTGATGAAAGTGGAAGAAATTTAATAAGTGCAAAGGAAAAGTTGATAGTGTTATAGATGACACAAATGGCAAAGGTGGGAATAATGGGCAGGAAACATCAGGTGGGGAAAGCGATGGGAGAGTAGGATGAGAGAGAGGAGGAGTTAGTGGAATAACTAACAAAAAGGATGTTTGGAAGAGCCATTTGGAAATCTACTAATTTGCCAGCTTCACACACACACACACACACACACACACACACACACACACACACACACTATTTATATGCATATAACAGTGTTTAATTAAAGTTAACATACACAGTAGAAGTGTTCCTTCCAGAAACCTATGTTGCCAAATAAGAAGCTCCATGCCAGATGTGGGCTTTCTTCCTTTGAGTCAGGTGTGTCCCAGAGACATCCCCAAATTATCCGGATGACTGCCACTCTTCTTATTTGCCTACTAGAGCTTGATGGTCAGAGCCTACACATTGCTGAAGATACTACTCATGTTGGCTATAGGACATGGAGAAATCGAGTTGGTACTAATCAGGACTGTTTCTCCTTGTTGGTTAGTTTCCATCGTATTGATTTTAGAAGATGTGTAATTTGCTGGAGGAGCAGGGAGAAAGGTCATCAACAGTCTTACTCAACTGCAAACACCATGATCTACACTAATAATCAATGCAGCAAGACTTTACCAGGGGGTATAGTGGCATGAATATTACAGGGGGGGGGCACTACTGCTTTCTGATTGGATTTTAGGCCCACTCCACAGGAAGAAACATGTATGTCCTACTGTAATTCTGGCCAAGGACCAATGCTTGGGGAGCTTTCAGGCCCAGATTATTCTGCTAAATAAACATGGTAAGTTCATATCTCTCTACCCACAGATTAGTGCATCTCTCATATTTCATCAGTGAAGATGTCAAGTGAGTTATGGTGGTTCATGCTGAACTCACAAGTGATCAAGGTGCACCGAATAAAGTGGAGTGTCCGACCACAACTCTGACATCTATATTACACCTCCCCCTAGTGGTCATGAACACTAAAGGAATCATGGGAGCCAGAGGTTAGGGAGGATCGGAGTGATCCGGTGTCTTCTGGGCATGACAGACTTGTGCTTCCATGAACTTGGCGCAGCAGTGGTGGTCTGCATTCAAGCGACAGATCAATAGCACAAAATCAAGCTGATCAATATTCCAGCAAGGAAGGAAAAGTGCTCTTGAGCCCCCATCCCACCTGAGGAGCCACGGATGCTCCTAGGAAAGACAGAGTTAGTTTTCTTTAAGGGTGTGTTCCCTGCTAGGTCAACCTTGATCCAGTAATAGCCCCATAATACAACTCAAGTGTACTTGTGAGTTTTAAAATAAAATAAAGAGGATATGAAGTTGGGGAGTGAGGAGGTGGGAGTGGATTGGGAGGTGTTATGGAGAGGATGAGGTGGTAGAGGTAAGGTGGGAGACATTATAAGGTTAAGGGATAAAGGGATGGGGGCTGACTGGGAGGCATTACGGGGATGAAGGAACTTGAGTGACAAAACACATTGTATAAAATTCTCAAAGATTAGTAAAAGTATTATAAACAATGAAGTTGTTTTTTAAACAGTGACACCTTAAGGCCAATCATCAGGAGCCACAACCATAGGGCTTACCCTATTTTTTGCTATCCAGATGAAAACATAAAATTTTCAAATGTGCCCATCCCCAGCAAGAAACATAGTGTAATTATTCATTCAAAACACCTTTTATTCAAGGTTGTTTAAGGTTCAACCTAAATTTGTCCAGGGAAGACAGGAGAGTGTGAACAGACCTGGAGATTCCCAGGCAATTCTCATCTTCTATCATGTCATTTAATTTTTAAAGATTATTGTTTATCATATTGAATAGCCAATGTAGCCCTGAAATTAAAGGCTCACAGATTCTGAACTTTCAAATAAAAACAGCAAAATGAAATGCAGATGGTACCATGATGTGGGCCTGCTCCTCCCATAACAGCAATCCAGGGTTCTCAGGATCCTCTTCAAAATGGATGGAACCCTCTGCCTAGCCAGTTTCTCTTAGCAGAGTTTATTAGAAACCACAAGCAATAGGAGTTTGGACGATCTGGTTTGTGATTATGATTTTTTTCTGGGGGAGGGAAAATGTGGAAAATATAGTCAAACTACAGGAATTAAAAAAAATCACAATGGGGATGGAAGAAGATTTTAAAACAGAAGAGGCTCAGTGGAAGGAAATGGGACTGGGCACCAGCCACCCATAGTTGGAAATAGTTCTTTCAAATTAGCAGCTAGAAAATGATGTGACTGTATGAAAGTAATTTGAATCCTCTGAGCATGAATTTCCTGTTCTGTAAAATAAAACTAAGAATACAGAAGGACCTTATTATCTGAGGATAATTCAGGTTGGGGAAAATGTCATTTAAAAGTGAGTATCTTTTAAATGGAAATGAAATTATTTTTAAGAAGTACTAAGAATGTTTAAATGGGATTCTTTTTCTGGAACTTAGGAGTCTGTAACTGAGTTTATCCAATGTCGAGTACCATACAGATCATAATTAGACTGTGTGCTCACCATCAGGATAAGGAATAAATCAGCCATGCAGGTTTCTTACATACGTTTCTGATTACACTATGAAAATACATTTTTCCATGACTGGTAATTATAGCATGATCATAAAGTTTGATATTTCAGTCATTTGTGTGTGTGTGTGTGTGTGTGTGTGTGTGTGTGTTTGGCTACTTTGAATCTTCAATGTGAAGACCACATGTTTCAATAATGCCTTTGTATCAGTTTTAATACCCTGCTGGGTAGAGTCTTTCAGAGGCCCTCTGTGGTAGGCTCCTGTTCTATTCCCTGTTTTCTCCCTCTGCTGATGTCTATCCCATTTGCCTTTCTGAATGAGGATTGATTATTTTACCCAGGGTCCTCCTTCTTGCTTAGCTTCTTTAGGTGTACAGATTTTAGTATGATTATCCTATTTTATTAAAGCAGATACTGAGACTCGTAGCCAAATTTTGGGCAGAGTACAGAGAATCTTATGAAAGAAGTGGGAGATGAAAGACCTGGAGGAGGCAGGAGCTCCACAAGGAGAGCAACAGAACCAAAAAAATCTGGGCCCAGGGGTCTTTTCTGAGACTGATTCTCCAACCAAAGACCATGCATGGAGATAACCTAGAACCCCTGCACAGGTGTAGCCCATGGCAGTTCAGTGTCCAAGTGGGTTTCCTAGTAATGGGAACAGGGGCTGTCTCTGATAGGAACTTAGGGGCTGGCTTTTTGATCACCTCCCCCTGAGGAGGGGACAGCCTTACCAGGCCACAGAGGAAGACAATGAAGCCACTCCTGTTGAGACCTGATAGTTTAGGGTCAGATGGAAGTGGAGGAGGACCTCCCCCATCAGTGGACTTGGGGAGGGGCATAGAAGGAGAAGAGGGAGGGAGGGCAAGATTGGGAGGGGATGAAGGAGAGGGCTACAGCTGGGATACAAAGTGAATAAATTGAAATAAATTAAAAAATAAATTAAAAAATTTAAACACACAATCAAAAATAATGCCTTTGCTGTGGGTCCCCATGCCACCTGCAGCTAGGGATTAAGATATTTCTTGAATAATGGTAGAAAGCTCTGCTAACAGAGGAAGCCTCTGGAAAGGGTTTCATAGGCTCATTAGCATCCTAATGTGCAAGCATATAGAGTCCTAGAGAGCCACATCAAGAAGGTACGGGTGAGGAAGACACAGATTACAAGAATACGCTAGATAGATACACCTCACACTGTATATGGACATCCTACGGGGTAATCTAAAATACAACAAACACTTGTCAAAATGTTTACATTTTGAACTTTTGAGATTATATTCATAATTATAACATATTATAATATATTACATATATAATATAATTACAACATTTCTCCTTTTCCTTTCCCCACATCAGAACTTTCTATCTACCCTTCCTTGGTCTCTTTCAAATTCAAGTCTTTTTTCATCAATTATTGCATATATAGTACGAAGATATGCGTCTATATTCCTAACTATAACGTGCTTTCTGTGCAACATTACTTGTTTGCATGTTTCACATCGTGTCTGAGAACTGCCCTGCAAACAAGTCACAAACCACGCTTGCTGTTGCACCTGCCCCTTGTTGCTGATGGAGTGCACACAGCTATGGCATTTGGAGCCTGCCACATCCCTTCTCTTCTGGCCAGGCTTCCTCTGTTTTCTAGGTGACAGCAAACAGTGCTGCCATAGGTTTCCTGCTTCCAAAGTGAGGGGGAAACCTGCCGTGGTCATGCTCTTGCCTTCCTTGCTTGGGCTTACATTTCTCAACATAAGCATGAAGGAAGACTCTGGACATCCGAGGGAGTGTGGACAGCATGTCTAGTGACTGGCATTTATGAGACAAAGGGAAGGAGCTGATTTTTCCTTGTTCAGGTTCTGCCTGTAAAATGAGCTTCCAGTTTAAGAAGGACCTAGGTCACCATGGGCCAAGTCTATGGTTAGTTGGCAGTTTACCTCTCTGAGCTGTTTTTTGTTTTTGTTTTTCCTTCCTTTGGGAATACCAAGACCTCACTGTAGCCAGCATTGGTACGGAACTTACTATCTGTCAAACTAACAACAGTTATTCACCATGAATAAGAAAAAGATTGCATGGCAAGACCTCCAGAGACAAATAAGGCATATGACGCTAGTTATAAAGGTAAGCTGAAAACAGTGACAGACAATCCTGGTACTTGCACATGGATTTGAAGTATATATTGGCCTAGTTCACATTCCCTTTGAACTTAGCAGTTCTCAGACTGCATAATGAGGTTCCACCGACACGGTGCCTGAGAGACATTTTAAACAAATTCTAAAGACCTCAAAGCTGACTAAATACTTGTCAAGATTTTCATACAGAAATGAAATTAATATAAAGATTCCTTTTTTTAAAAGCTTGTCTTAGACAAAGAGAGCGCAGATACAGCAACTGGCCATTCTGATCGTACAACCAGATCACAGTGGCCATTATGTCTGTCCCTGCAACATGCATCAAATTAGAATTCTTCTGGGGTTGGCACAAAGTTGCTGAGTTAGCTGTTTTGGATAACTACAGACAGTTTGATATGATTCAAGATAATAATATAACGGGTTATGTTTGTATAGGTAAGGGACGATGGATAGAAAACCAGAATAACCAAAAAGAGCATTGAGAAGATGTTGTGATCCTCCAACAGTTAACTCTAGGAAACTGAGCAATCAGAATGAGCACACTGCCCGAAGCCTGGGCAGAGTGTGGAGATGTAGTCTGTGAGCTGAGCATGAAGTGACCTGGCCTTCCAATGTGGTTCTGAACGTTTCTACTTCTGCCTCACTTTCAAGTGAGGCATATATATTTTTAATATGAGCTGAGTTATTTAAGCATATGCTGCAATCATTGGTGTGGAATGGTCATCCGGAAGTTGAAATCTCCAAGGAGCTAGTCAATTATTATTTGTAATAGGGGACCATGTCATGATATTCAGGGTAACACTGGATTTCCTTGATGGGCACCAAAAAAAATATAGACTATTAAACCGTGCTTCAAGTTTCTCCTTTCTACTTCCACAGGTTTATTCTTACTTTTTGGTGCTTGCTTACTTATTACTGCTTAGTAGCGTTGCTAGCAGACGGAAAGACAAATGAGAAAGAAGCAGATAGACAGCCATGTAAGACTTTACTCATGTCTCTCTGTGGTCAAGGGGTTTTCTTCAAAAGCTCATCACTGAGAGGGTATTCTTTGCTATAGAGGGAAGGACTGAGTCATGGCTACCTTGTGCTTTGATACAGGGGTGGTATGCCTGTTCTTGTTTTACTCCTTTCTCTTCCTTGTTCTGTTTCCATTCCCCTCACAGTAACACTCCAATCTGCATTCCATCAGCTCAGCAAACCAAACACTTCAACAGGACCTTGATCTGGGCTGCATTTCAGAAATTATTCAAGACTAATGCTATCTTATTTAAGCAATGATTAATTGAAGCTTAGAGAAGTTAATTGTTTTGCAGAATCACAGTTAGCACCAGGTTGCTTTACTCCAAAAGTATGTGCTTTCCAGTATGTCTCGTCTGGCCCTTGTCATGGGTTTTGGGTGCTAGAATTCAGTTGCTAGGTCTTTGGAGAACATTTGGTATTGCAGTTAGCCATGTCCTTTGCATTCCTTGAATTCATATACTCCATAGTTTCCTTTAGCAAAAACTAACTGATAGTAACGGGCCCAGGCTTTTCTCCTATAAAAAGTATTTGCGGTTTTATCTACTCATCCTAGTAAGTTGGCAAGAACAGTACAAAGTTTCATTGCATGTGAAACACTTCCTTTCAGGTAGGTAGACACATACTATGATGTGATTGAAGCTGTCCTTTTAAACAAATATCACCTACAGTTTTTGCATTAATTTTAAATGCAGATATTGCTGGAGATGAATTTGTGACCAAGGCTAATGTCTGACAAGGTAGAGAAGTTAAAGTGCTGAGCAGTGATTTGAAGCCAGCTGCTGGCCATACGCTGGGCTTTGTTAGAGACAGAGATGTGGGGCTGCATCTCCACTTAGAGCTGTGGCCTACAGGCTTATTTTCTGGAGAAGGTCCTTGGGTCACCTGAAGATTTCTTGCGGTTCCCAGGCATCTTCTATCCTAGAGACCCTCAACACAGACAAGATGAGGACTTTGGGCTCGGCCGGGACTGTCTGCCTAAGAGAGAGGCTAGTCACTGAAAGACGTAATAAGGCATCGAGAGGTCAAGACAGGCCGTGTTATCAGAAGGGATCTTTGGAAGGAAGATGATTAAGTGCTGTTGCGCTCTGCTCTGTGGCGAGCCTGTGGTGGCAGGCCGTGTGTCTGTATTGAGCTTTAGGCGTCAGTGGTAGGCTGTGTCTCTATGGGTTAACTGCTTACCCACTGTTCAGTGCTCACCATCACAGCAATTCTCTTAAATACCAATGGACACTGTCACTGCTCTGTGATGCACATAGACAGTGTAAGTACTGAAACGAAGAGATCCCATAGGGTCCAAGATGAAAAGGTCACAGAGAAGGATTAGCAGTCTTGGAGCTACTCTGCTCATTCTTTTCTGAAAAGAACATCAGGGTCATTAATTTCCTGTCTATAATGTTAATAGCTACCATCCTAGACATTACATAATATTCAGGAGACTACATTCAGAGGGATTTCTTTCTTTCTTTTTTTTTTTTTGGAAAAATAATTCTTTGGGAATTTCATATAATGTGTTTTGATTATATTCACCCTTCTTCCTGTTTTTTCAAAGCACTAATGTTTCTGTGTTCCAAGCTAAGATAGAATTTCTCTGCTTATTCTGGCATATACGTGTGGATTATAAAAAACTTCATAAAGTAGTGTAGCATCAAACCAGGAGCATCTGCATTGGGTAACTACGGACTATCAAAGCAAAGGGCTACTAGGAAACAAAGCGGACTTTGCAGCCATCTGCTACCCGGTTCCAGTGCGGCCTTCCACTGGGACACTTTGTCTCTGTGCTGGCTATGTTACCGCCTACTACCCAGCTGCACATTAGGAGAATACATGACTCAACCAAGTTAGCATTTCAAGGCTCTAAAATTTGCCTCTGGAAAAGCAAGCTCTGAAGCCAAGGTCCTGGGCCTTTGTGCATAGTCTTTTCTGTAGCTTCCTGAGTTCCTGTAATAAGAACCAACTATTCCATAGAGTAAATGAGTATGAATTGTTACAACTATTAGTCTTGTGCCTAGTCAAGAATTCCACACCAGTCAAATTTTATGCAGGCACCAAAGTAAAGGTTACTGATTTGCCTTGACATCCTGAAACATAAAATAACAACAACAACAATAATAATAACAATAACAACAACAAGAAGTTTTCATGTATGGAGCTCATATAAATTAGTATTTTTCATTATGGTCTAGAATAGATGGAAAAAATTGCATATGATCTGCGAACTACAAGCAGCAGGCTGGATTGTATAGCATAGAAAAATAATATCAACTCATATACACTGAGTGAATAACTATAGAAAAAATCATAGTCTGGAATTAACATTTTCAGAGTCTTACTGGTTAAGTGATAATTATGAATAATTCATGATATGCTAAATATAGGGAGTTCTACATTCCACTGAGTGGATCAAAACTCAATAGACAAAGAACATGACTAATCCAAATATTAAGCTCTTCTATTACTAGCTTTGATCTAAAATGATTCCCTCAGTGAAACTGAGAATCAGCCTCTCTCTAACCTGAGAGAAATTGGATTCAGATCGTTCTGACCTTGAAATCGTTAACACAATTAAAAAGTATATGACAAGCTCCAGGTGTGCACTAAAGTGGCAGCTCACAGGCTTGGAAGATAAAGTCAGAACCCATTTCGAGATTTCCCTCAGATCAATGACAGTCCGTGAGTTTGATGGTGAAGCGTGGCGCACCGGGCCAACAGTGAATTCCTAAACAGACGTAATCGTGTGAACTTCGGCGTTTGATACAGCAGCCAGCCCCAAGCTGCAGGTGCGGAAGGCTGGCTCCCAGGTAACTCCCGCACCCTCTTTAATGTGACTGTGTACACTTTATCTCATCTTATCTCTCTGTCCCCTGGCCACAATCAGCAGGACAAAAGAGCAGCTCCTACTGAAGGCAGACGCTGGCGCACTGCTTAGCAGAGACAAGCCGCCTGCAGATGTTTCTGAACGATAGCGTGTAACCTTTTCCAGCTCCAAGAATAAGTTTGTGCCGTGCATGCCTGCGTTTGATGGGTGCTGCTTGTTTATTGTTTCCAGGCGGGGGCATGTGAGGATGAAGGCATGACTTACATACAGAATTTTCACAGTTTGGAAACAAGGAGGAATGATGCCCCAGAAGGCTGCAACAGTGGGGAAGGCGGGAGGGGCTGGGGTGGGGGTTCCTGTAACCACCATTCCTTCGCACAGTCTGAGGGAAGGTGTCTAGAAAGCCAGTGGCCACACATACAGTTCCCCTAAGTACTAGGCTATTCTCTAATTGAGGCCAGGATCAAGTATATAGAAACGGAATGATACTCATTTTCACATTTCTGTCTGTGGGTTGTAATCTAAATCTTTTAACACAAAACGTTGTCAACAATGCTTGAGAGATTAAAATTTGAACATCCTTAAGATGGCATCACTAGTTTTAAGGCACATCTTGCTATTCAACTTTGGCATAATATCAGCTCCTCAGTGTTGTCCTCCCCATTCTGACAGAGTCTTGTAATTTTCCATCAATTTTAGTTTTACCATATCACTTAGCATTCCTAGTTCCTGTCTTGATCTCATCACTCATGTTTCCACTGAGGTACTGGTTTTATGCCTGATATCTTACCTGTTCCATGCAGCTTATTCTGAACTCCTGGGAGGGGGCCTTGCACTCAGGATGTGTCCAATGAGTAAAATACATGATATAATTTATTTCCCACCTTGACAGTGAGAGGGGACATCAGGAGATACCAGGATAGTAGGCATTAACTTTTCAAAACTTTTTCACATGACCAGAGGAATGACTGAACATATCCACATTTTGAGTATTGGCAGGATCTCTAGATGTCAGAACTATGGAATTTTTATAAACTGTATTTTTACACTTAGCCATTTAGAACATAAAGATTACGGAATTAATCCACAGATTAAGGAATGACACCCCCAGAAATTATCCCATTTATGAAAAATTAGCTTGAGCTAATGCCTAAGTGATTCCATACTTGTGTGGCTTCAGTTTAGAAAATAACTTTCCTCCTGAAAACTTTGGTCTTTTGTCTTTGTTTGTTATTAGGAACTTGAGCTCCAGCTGAAGCTGTAATTATCTAGACTTCTCCAACTGTGGGGCTCAGGTTTGGGATGTTGGTTGGTTGGTTTCTAATAGACAGCGGCAGTGTGATCAGTCCTCGGCATCAGCAGGACTGCTTGAAGACGTAAAGCGACGTTTAGTCAAGCATTTGCTTTGAGGTTGTACAGATGACGGTGAAGTGCTGGAACGGCGTGATGGGCTGTCGTTCCTCAGCCACTATGGGCTGTTATTCCTCAGCCGCTTGTTACAGTGGCACAATTAGGCTTTGCAGAAAAAATAACAAGAAATGTATTTTCTGCCTCCACCTGTTAGACACATTTTTGGGTTTGGAGAACAAAGAACTTCATTTCGTAGGCAGAGAGAAAGGAAAATACCGAGTGATAGTGGCTGGCTGCTTTAAGACTCAAAATCCAGGCTCTAAACTCTTCTCCCTTGAGTTTACTTTTTGTGGTATGGACAAATGACAACTGACATTCTTCCGGAAACCCATGCAGTGTTCTGCATTGAGACAGAGGAGATAAGCCCATGAAGAATCTAAACAGGGGTGGTAGCCTCTGGGGAAAGACGGACATGATATTCAGGAAATATCAGTGGTGGTGATGGGGAGACGGTCTGTGTAAGGGAACATGCCTAGATGGGATGGCATATAATATGATCTGGAAAGTGCCAGGAACAGCGTATGCTGAAGTAGAGGAGGCAACACGGCAGGGGCAGCAACAGAGACAGACAGTGTGGGCCAGCTTTCTCCCTTTAGGGTCACCCTCACAAGAAAGGCCATCCTTTAACCACTTTTGCATGTCACCTGTGACTGCTCAGGAGCAGAGCATCCCAATACGACCCTCAGTGAGACTGCAATGCATATGGTTGGTGTGCATCGCCTCCGGGCTGAAGAGGGATGGCCGTGGTGTTAGGCATCAAAATGTGAACAACACTGTCACCTGTGGAAGCCTTCATCAGTGTGCCCTGGCCTCTGCCCGTTTCTCTATTGTTTGTCCTCCAGCAAAACTGCTGACTTGGGCAAGATCAAATGCCTGAAAGCCAGCTGCATGTTGAACCTCAGATTGATCTGACTTTGAGGTGGTCCCTCCTGGAAGCTGCCTCTAAGGCATGTTTTAGGAACTGTGTAGTACAATCACTAACTCCTCATCCTAAGACAAAACATTTGTTTTCCTGGGGCTTTTGTTTACATTTATGTAGATTATGGTATGGTAACTATCATCATAATCATCATCATTATTATTGTAATCTAAGATTCCCATACTTTCATTATGAGTGATGTTCTTTGTAAAACAGCTGTTGCCCTTAGCTGCATTTTCTTAGTGCACATCATGGCTGCTGTTTTCAATTCTCTGTCATCTCACAGCTGAGTTATGAGCTCTTGTTGAATTCTGGCTTCTTCCTAGCTCCCCATCAAGCCAGGACTAAGACTAAGAGTGAAGAACCCCACTATCCTTATTTGTATGGCTTAGAAGGTAGCTTATAGTCCAGTCTCAGGACTTCTAGAAGAGAGCTTCTGAGCATTGCTGGTGAGCAATGAGATGCAGATCTTAACGTTTTCTTCCACCTGATCTTTGATTCCTCCAACTTGAAGGTCCTTCCTTCTCCTCCTCTGCTTGGTGACTAACCACAATGCCATGATATCTTCCTAGGTTTCTGAAAGTCACCTGCTCATAAACTATAACCTATCAAGACTCTAGCTCATCCTATGTCCATTGTATGCTTTTCTTTCATGGCCCTCTCACCCAAAAATAAATGTTAAGACTCCTGCTCTAGCTTACTGGCTACATGCCATCTTTCTTCGTTTGCCTAACTTCCTAGAAGTACCTGGCATTTACATCTCCTGCCACTGTGTATACTTATATACCAAAGTCCTGAGACCTCACAGTGTAGTTGATAGTTATCTATTCACCGAGACTCATATTCCTCTACATCATAGTGGGAAAGTTAGTAAGACCCAGCTAGCCATCAAAAACTACATTTCCTGTCCTAACCTTCTTGCCCCTAAAATGACTAAATTTTCTCTCAAAGAATTCATCAGGAAGAGAGGTACACCACACTTCTAACATGGCTCATAAGAACATGTCAAGGATGTCAACAGGGAAATGGTGCTGTGAACATTCCATGGTCTCTGTCAGCCTATGTGCTTGATGAACTCTTTGAAGCAGAAGCAAGTCCTTTCTGTACAAGGGTAGAATCAATCTGTAGTCATTGTGTCCAGTTATACTGACACAATATACAGTCTAAGACCATCATGGCTGCATATTTTCAACTGATAGAGTTTAGAATCTTCAACAGGATACTGACCCACTGGTGAGCCACTCTCCTGTGATCTGCCACTGTTACAGTCATTTCTTCCGTCTTTGCTGAGCCCTCAGCACTGTTTAGAGGTCTGTTCTCCTTTGGGTCAACCTTGTGTTAGCCTCAGCTACTAACTACAGTTTTTGGCCAGTTATTAAGATACTTTTAGTAGTAGGAACAAACAGAAGAAACTGCATACCTCCTTGGCCACAGGACTGTGAACACTCTGTCCATGTTGTCCATTCTGAGAGCTGACAGTTGACCACACATTCCACCAGACAGGGAATACTCATCCTCTGGGGCTTTTCCAGATTACGCTGCAAATGCAGTGAGACACACCTTCAACACTAAACCAGATCACATGCTTTTATAGGCAAGAGTGCCCTTTATTCTGTAATAAATGACCTTTTCACATTGCGGTGGGAGAACAAACATCCATTGTTTCATAAATAGGTAGCCACAAAGATGACTGTGGTTATTTCACTGTGGATATTTGGTCAGTCAGAATTTTTTGTTATAAACTCTGAACTCTAGCCAAGGACCCAACACCCAGGTGCTGGGAAAGTTATGAGGTTACATGGCACTGAAATCGCCCATGTTACTTAGCAACAAAGTAGGAAGACATGTCATCATTCCATCCAGATATCCTGGGATGGGCTGCCAGTACAGTGAAAGATCAAAATTAGTAGCAAGGCTAGGAGCACACAGAATAGAAACAAAGATAAAATAAATGTTTCATCTGAAACTCCAAGTGCCCAGCTGGACAGTGTAACTACAGTTCTAATATGGAGACAAACTGCTGAGACAGTTTATGTTCTTCTCTGAAATCAGCATTTAGACAAAATGTGTAAATCATATTATGACCAAAGTAGAAGATATCTCAGTGAAGGAATACATTACCCAAGAATCAGAGAGTGAATACTGAGGTCTGTGCTGTGTGGCTCAAACACCGATTATATGTTTAATTAGGAAAGCCTTGGTACCCTACACATGTTAAATATCATTAGCACAACCATCCACGCTAACATTAGTTATGACAGCATGACAACTGTCTAAGCAGGTAACACAAAAAGCACCGTAAAGGAACTGGTGTGATATAGATATTAAAGCTAGGTTAATAATTCAGGGCTTCTTTAAATGAATACTCATTAAATAGAGGTTTGATACATGCCATTTAGAAAACAAGGAAACTGATTTTTATTAGTGAATAATTTACATCTCTTGCATCAAAAGAAAATATTTTTTTGCACACATAGGCAGATCAAAACTGATAGCTAACAAGATTCATTCATAAACAAAACAAAGCTGCTGACAAAATAAAGTCAGCAGCTCCTCTGAACTGTGACAGTGCAAAAGTACACTTCTGTCAGTTAAAACACCCTTATATGGCTTCTCACTGTGCACTGGGAAAGAATATTTTAACTTCGTGGGGACAGCACTGAGTGTACCCATTGTTTATCTGGAAGACTAGGTAGGTAACCTCTTTCCTGAGACAGTCAGTGTATTAGAGGCAGACTAAGTGAAATTAAGTCTTCAAATAAAGCAATGGCAGTTGGCCAACAGTCTTCTCTGTAAACCAATTTCAGGATGCTATCGATTAGAGCACCCAGTCTTGGACAGGCTGGTTCACAGCCAACAACAGGGCTGATATCTGCACTACTGGTTAGGGAGCAATTGTGACGATACTTAGGTTTGGTTTAGAAGTGGTGGGGAAGTCTTTGTCTTAATTTCTGCTTACTTCTCCTCTGTTACAACTGAGACGGACCCTTGTCCACCTGTCAACATATTGCAGACATTTCTGTTGCCTCTTGTGATTACTGGCATCCTATCTTCAATCCTGAAGCTTGTTTCTGTATGCCTACAGTATGAAAACATGACCGTTTCTGTTGAACTGCCCCTGGAGTGCTGAACTTACATCTGGGCAGAGAATACCCAGTTCTTTAGAATATGTCTGATGGTAGTTTTTCTTCAAGTACCATAAAATTAGAAAAGTCCAGAACCTCCTAAAATGGAAATTGATGCGGAGGTCTTTTCAGGTTGAGAAGAAGACAGTCACACTATTCGTCTGGCAATTATTTGTTGAGAAAGTCACCACTGCAGTCGACATTCAGGGTCAGTGTCTTCTTATGTGAAAAGTACACGCTTATCACACAACCAGTATAGGGTCGTACAGGGGTCAGGCCACAATTGTGAAGTCACCAAGAGCTTTTGGAAAGTAAGTACATTTTAACAAGTTCTTGGAAGTACTGACTCTAATTCTTTCCAGTCCTATTTTTTTTTTTTTGGTGCAAAATGACCTTTCTCCACTATTTTGAGTAAGTCCAATAGCCAGTGACATAGAACTATTGCACAAATGTCTTCAGTCAGTGTTGTAATGTCTATTAAGTGTTGTGAAGGTTGTGGACTAAGGCTGAGATCCCATCACACACGGGTTACCTGCTCACAGTGGTCCATGCCAACTGGCTTGCCATCGCTGCGCACACAGCTCAGCAGGCGAGTCCTCACCCCCTGGCCACAGGAAGCATTTTCACTCAGCTGGCATGCGCTCCACTCTATAGGCAAAGGATCATAAACACCGAGTTTTAAAGGTCTCAGCTTGTGAGCCAACCACATCCAAGCTCTGAAAATTTGCATATGTGGAAGGGTAAGTCCGTAAACAATTTTCCATATTCCTATGTAGCTTTGGAAAATCTCATACAATCATTACAATCATTGTGTCAGAAGACAAACAAACATGTAAACAAAAATAAAACAAATGTACTGATTTAATTTCCTGTTTGCTTTCTAGAGGTAAAGCAAAATAAAATAAACCCAAATGGTCATAGTAAGCATTTGGCAGGATGGGAGAGACACTAACTAGAGAGTAAAGAGAGAGAAGTTTTAGGAAGCTGTTTGTTGTGGGTAACACAGGGAAAACAATCAAGGCCTACCACCAACTCTATGTTTGTGCCCCACCTAGTCCCATGTCCCCAAATCTTAACTTCCAAGGTTGTAGAAGTAGGGAGTGGAAACTTTTGATGGTGATTGGATCAAGACACTGACAGCTCAGAAATGGGAGCTTTGTGAGCTTGTCTGGGGGACATCCCGTGAAAGTGCTCAAAGGGGCTATCTCTGGGCAAAAGAGTTTCATGGGGCTGCCTAAGGTGTTATAAACCGACCATGGCCATGCTAGGTGATTCCAGCCACTACCCCCATAATTTGACTTAAAACAACAAATTTTCCTTATAGGTGTGGGAGTGAAAGATCCCCAACCATGTTAATAAAAACCTCTTCAAAATTTTTTCTATATCTAAGAGTTTAATGACAAACTCATGTACAGTTAGAGAAAAGTCAGTCTTAAAATATATACTTTTTCAATAAAACAAAATTACATAGTATTTCTGAAAAACTACTATAAAAACTAAAGAAAAAGACCCAAAGAAAAAGGGTGACTGCATCATGCTGTCAGAATCTACAAGGTTTTTATCAGCGGGGAATCTCAGCTGCTCCACTGTGCACAGAAGAGAGGTTTTTGGCAAAGCACGTTGCTTTGTCCGTGCAGGCATATGGCACTGACTCCAGTGCTTGGACCTA
Source organism: Psammomys obesus (assembly GCF_907164565.1). Taxonomy (NCBI): domain Eukaryota; kingdom Metazoa; phylum Chordata; class Mammalia; order Rodentia; family Muridae; genus Psammomys; species Psammomys obesus. The sequence goes on along the minus strand of NW_026585504.1, from coordinate 68,455,580 downwards.
ACATGGTTGTACATTTGGTGGCATTTTTGCACCGCCCCTGTTGGGGGCATGGTAAGAAGTGGGTAAGTGCAATAGCAACATTCTCTGGGCTCTTCTGTGCATGTTTGGACAACCGCAGTGGCTGAAAACGTCATCTAATATGATTCTCGTTGCCTCTCTAATACCCCTGACCGGCTCCTCAGGACTCTTCCCCCCCTTTTTTCTGTTACCTATGGGAAAATACATCATCGACTCGAGTTACTAAATTAATGAAGGGCATGAGAAACTCAAACTCCACTGTTGTGTTTTCTTTAAGCCACACTGTTCTTCAGAGATTATGGGTGGCCTCGCTGCATCCACATGACATGAATGGATGTTTGTTTTCATGAAGGCCAACTGCCAATAAGTTCTCAGCTTTCCATGTCCCCACATACACCATCCTTTCCATTACTAATGCCAGGAAGGGATGCACACACAAAGGTTAGTCAATGTTCAGAAAAAAAATAAGACATGGTGGGTTTCAACTTTACCTGTCAGATTGTACTGGAACTGGAAACAGTTTTCATTGAGGAGGCAGGGTCGCAGCTGTGAGTCTTCTCCACAAGTTCTTGAGTTCATGGAAGGCCTCAGCAGATGCCGAGTTCTTCTCTGCATTGCATGAGGGTCACATGACTATAACAATGGAGAGCAGGCACAAGGACACGCAGTGATTGATGAATTCTGCAACTGTGTGTGCGTATGCAGACATAGAAAGCTACAGAAAGGGAACTGTAGCTACAGCAGTGAGGCCGAGGCTACACCTGCGAGCGCTACAGCTTGTGGTTAGAGGAGAGACTGGCTCTGTGATCCACAGATGTCATTTTCATTTCATCTGACAACCAATATAGTTTCTTTTACGCTATTTTTATTTTTTATTTACTTTACATCCTTGTTGTAGTCCCATCCCTCCTCCTCTCCCTGCCGCACCCTTCTTTTCTTCCCCTCCTCTCTCTGCTTTTCCTCAGAAAAGAAAAATGGTGCTCCCTTTCCCATCCACCCCCGCTCATCAAGTTGCATCAGGACTGAGCGTGTCCTCTTCCCTTGTGGCCTGGCAAGGCATTTCCACCAGGTGGAAGTGATCAAAAAGCTGGCAAGTGAGTCCTTGTCAGATGAAGACCCCACTTCCCTTACTAGAGAACCACATGAAGCCTATGCTGTCCATCTGCTACATCTTTATAGGGGGTGTAGGTCCAGCTTGTTCATGGTCCATGGTTGGTGCCTTAGCCTCTGCAAGCCTCTCTGGGCCCTGTCTAGTTGGCTCTGTTGATCTTGTGGAGCTCCTGTCACCTCCAGAACATTTACTCATTCCTCCCACTTTTCCACAAGATTCTCCACACATCGTTCAATGTTTGGCTACGAGTCTTGGCATTTATTTTGAGGCGCTGCTGGGTAGAGCGTCTTAGTGGAAAACTCTGTCAGCCTCCTGTCTGCAGGCTTAGCAGAGTATTGTTTATAGTGTCAGGGGTTGGCACTCTCCAGGACAGCGGGTCTTTGGCCGGGAATTCCCTCAATCCCTGCTCTATCTCCTCTATCATTATCCCTGCACATCTAGTAGGCAGGGTCAAAGGTTTTGTGGGTGGATTGGTGCTTCAAGGCCCAGAAAATATTTTTGACAACCAATATATTTTCATCGTTAATGAAATAAAAAATTATTTCAGTCACCCTTGTTCAACAGAAATAGTCATACAGAATATTAAAATGTGATAACTATTTTTAAAAATCCCAGGAAAAACAATTACATATAAGTATAAAATTATAAAGTTAATATGGATGAAGTAAAGCGTTCTTTTTATTTGGGAGCTCTCTGACCCAAGGTGTGAATCCTGTAAGCTTGTCTACCTTCCCCAAAGTAAATATACAAATGCAAACTCCAAAAGTTTCCTGAAACCCACGATCACCTGGGACCACATGTCCTCTCCTAGTATTAGACCATGTGATAGAGGTCGAGCTAGATAAGTCTACTTGCCACATCTTATGCAACTGGTCTACCCACAGAAGAGCTCTCAGCCTTGTACAACCACCTTTCAAACGTCCTTTAAACCTCATTCTTCACCTCCCCAGACACCTAACCACTGCCTCCACCACCCCCACAAGCTGACCTCCAACAATGTTAACTTCTTTTCTGTTTTGTTTATTAGAAAAATTCACTTATGTCCATGGATTTCTCTACAGATTTAGTTCTAAACACATATGTGCATATGATACATCTGTCCTTCTGCTGATACTATTTCTTTATTAACTTGTTCCTTCTTTTTAAAAAAAAATTATTAAGGCATGATGGACAACAGATTCTGCTTCGATTATAACCTAGTGAAATCCTGAAAAAAAATCTATGTAAAACAGTTGTCCAATAAATAACATGAATATTTTTAGAACATGAAGTTTCAGACCCTGAAAAATCTAAGATGGTTTATAGACTAGGAGAACAAAAGGCTTTGAATTGTGATCACTAAATCACCATTTTTGAGAAGTCATTTTATTTTTTCCCCTCCTTTAGCCTTTTCAGGCATCACAGTAAGAATATTACCTGTATACCAAATCTTGGCTGATTCATAGTGTTGGGTTACACTGAACTATTGCGGAAAAATTCACACATTTTTCCCCATAAAGTTTAGGTGATTGAAACACCTTTGCTATCCATGTGATTTCACACTCAAATAATCTGTCAATACTTTAATTTTATATTTAATTGTATTACATTGCATCCAGATGATCAAGAAGGAACAAACAAATAATTAATTATATTTACACAAACCCCATGTTACTGCTATTTATTTCTATTTTCACAATTAATTTGAATTCTTGTACTCATGGGGAGGAATAAAATCTTAATGGATTTGTCAATGAAGGAAAATAATAGAATCCTGGTAGACTTTCTAGATTAGAGCTCTGCTACATTTGTTTCTCATAAAGTGATCAATCCGTGTTTGAGATATGTACAAGGACCTATGTGTCTGCTTAGTCTAAGCCACCAAATAAAAGAGAAGATAAAACAGACACACAAATCAATTTTACTGTGTGTGGGGTCAGCAGTACTCTGATTTGGACAGTTTTCAGACGTCAGAATGTTTACACAGGCTTTAGGGGTCGGCATCTCTACTCTGAAAATACAAAGTCTGAAACATCTCAAAATCTAAAACCTACATTTGGTAAATTTAACAGTCACACAGAGTGAGGCGGATGGATAGTAAGGGGCTGTGATTTGACAACATTTTTAGGATTTTGGCCATCAAATCTCCTAGTGTGTACGCTTGTTTAACATGGCTTTTCATTATCCTCTTTGCTTTAATTTCATGTTCACACAATCTAGATATATTGAAATCAAACATTAAAACTCTTGCTAATTCCTTATTTATATCAACAGTTGAAGAGGAGCTCATGGGTGACTGGATTCATATAATCAGTACAAACTCTTCTTAGATATTTTTATGAAAGAAGAAACTTGTATGAAACTCTTCATATGAAAATTATCTTGATATTCAGAAATGAGAGACTGCAGTTTTCTCTTATCTCTTTCTATTAGCTTCTTGTCAAAATTCAGTGGTTGCATTTTTAATCACTTCCGTTTCTAAAGCAGTATTCCAAAAACGACAAATTCACCACTAATGTGAGAACAAGTGAAGAAGCAGAAGCTTCTAGGTCAGCAGTTTTCAGCTCCCCAATGCCGCAGCCCTTAATACAGTTCCTTCTGTCCTGGTGACTCCAGCCAGACAGTTATTTTTGTTACTGCTTCATAACTGTAATTATTCTGTTATGAACCATAGTGTCATGAAGTGTGATATACAGATGGTCTTATGCAATCCCTGTGAAATGGTTCTTTGACCTCCAAATGGGTCTCAACCCTAAGGATGAGAACAGCTGATCAAAGTCTTGATGGTTTCTTCATTGGCTCAAAACTCCCCAGACCAAAATTTCTTCCAGACAGAATTTATATTATTTGTATAAGGACATAGGATCCATTCCCTAAATAGGCAAAAATGATGCGCAGACAGCTAACTCAGAGTTAACTGAGGACTAATTTTCTTGAGAAGATTAAAGCACACAGCTGACGGCTGTTTTCTAGGTAGCCTGTAACTGGTGTAACCAGTTCCCTTCTAGATCCTGAACCTTTCAAATGGATAGGCTTTATAACCTAATACCTTTGTAAACTAGAATTTCTTTATGCAAAGTCCAAGTTTTCCTTGCCACATTGTATCGCCATGCCTGTCATACCTTTTGTTCACTACAGCAGCAAGCCTTCTTCCCTGACCTAAATTCCTGTGGTCATCTCAAGGCAAAATAGATATCCCACCTGGCAACTCCCACCCACTTCTTCAGACCCTTCAGCTGGAGGGCATTTCTGCTGGAACTGAGCACATACTGAAGTGTGTCTGTGTGATTCCCCTTGGTTACCTGCAAAGCCCATGCCCTAATATTTTGCTACTATATCTAGTGTGGCAGAAGTGTTTGTCCAGTAGGAAGTTGGTTATCTTGGGCAATCAGGGCAGGTTTTATAAACCATTAGTAAACAAATGATAAACCGTGGATAAAGGTCATTTTGCCTAATACAGACTTTCTTCAAGGTTCTGTATATCCAACAAGAATATTTCATTACTCTTACTCTCATATTTCTTACACAATCTTGACAGAAGCCATCATTAACTTAATGAAACATATCAATAAATACATTTAATGAACCCATTATCTATGGAATAGATAATAGTTAATTTAATACTTTCAAAATAAATTTAGATAGAAGGCATTATTTGAGTTCACTGAAGTATTAAAGATTACAGTTCAGCAAAACCAGTGATTGGGCCAGGTATTTGTGATTTTATATCACTGCAGATTTCTTGCTTGGAAATGAGCATGGCTTCAGAGTCTGTTCTTGCCAGCTCCCATCAGCTAAGGAAGCCAGTGCAGTCACAGGGTCACTGTTTACCTGATAACTAACAGAGGGCTGCTCCCTCAGCTGTCCAATAGTCACAAGGTCAGTGGATGCATGCTCCTGGACTTCATCTTTCTTATTCGGACAAATGTAATAAAAAGTGTGTAAGAGAATATTGTAATGCTTTGTACAATTTTTAAAAAGGAAATTAAACCCTGCTTCAAAGGTTAAGAAAAATCTGGGCCTAAAATATTTCTTATTATGCCTTCCATGAGATCACATAAAAATGGTTTTGCACATCAAATACACAGAACAGCAAAGTCAACACCAACAGAGAATACTGAAACATTTCCACAAGCCCAAATAGTGAGCCAGTGAGGGGCAGTGGGGGATCAGACTGTGTGCCGGGGACATGGGAGAACATAGCAGGGTAAAGCAGAACAGAAAATGCAACATGGAGGCAGAGCAATGCCACAGACAAGAGACTGAGACAAAGAAGGTCTGTGCGAAGGGATGGGAGCACAAACTGCCACAGGAGCACTCTGGGACTTCCTCCTCCTTGCTCTTTAGCTTCTTGCACTGATAGGGCAAAGCTCCTTCCTGAATGCTCTCTATACAGTCCTTCACCACACCGCTGAAGACAAATAGGTTGTTAGATCTTCAAACTGAGAAAACCAGGGAGAGCCACGTCAAAGGATCAGGTGCATCTGTCTGGAGCAGCTGGAGAGGAGCCAACACCGGGAAAGCTCAGGGGAGCAGACTTGGTTTTGGATAGACCCTTCTAAAACTTCATGTAAGTAATTTTACAGAGCAAGAAACAAAGCAGGAGACAAAATTTGAATTCCTCCTGAGAATCCTGAGGAGAATAACATCCCACAGCTAAGACGGTGAAACAGATACACAAGTGGGAAACCAGATAGGAAGAGTACTTTCAAAATGAACCAAGCTAGCTAGGGAATGACACAGGAACACAGAGATGTAAACATGAATAAGAATTATAGGGACTCAGAAAATGAGTTACTAACTCCAATGAACAATTCAAAATAAAAGGAAAAGTCATTTTCAGAAATGAAAAAGAAACGCAAGACTAAGAAGTGTAACAAATCATATCTTTATAGACATGAAAACAAAACAAACACAACAAAAAGCTGAAATAAAGCACCAAAAAGAACTGGGAGAATTGAGAAAAACTGGTGAATAGAGAAAGAAGGCAAAGCAGATATCACACATATAAGACTTCATAAGAAACCAAAACAGAGGCACAGAATCTAATGATTTAAAAAAGAAACTTTAAGGAAACATAACAATAAAATAAAACAAACAAATAGATTTGAAACTGCCCATTTAAAGGAGCACGCCAGAGTCATCAATCCTGAAGAATATTCCTGTACAATTATTTAACTTTGAACAGGAGGGAGCAGTAACTTTGAATATCTAGGAGAAGGTTCCAGATGGCTTATAGAGGAAACAAAATCACATTGCCATATTGTGATAGGGAAACTTCATGTTAGAAAGCATAGAAATATAATAAAGATTCACATTCGGAAGGATCTAAAGATATACTACCCAGCAGGGCTGACCTTCAATTTCTAAGACTGAAGATGAACTGTTAGTAACATACAAGTACTTAAGCAAAATTGCTGCATGAGTACAATCTTCAGGATTTATTGGAGACTAACTTAGTTTGTTCAAGTGGCTAGAAAACATTAACGTATAGATATGAAATGAGCCAACCTTCTATGTAAAACATCTGTAAAGGATGAGTAGTCTACAGATACTTACACAATAGCAATGCAAAAGAATAAAGCACATGCAAAACTGCTCAAAACTTCAAGATATCTATATTTAGATATCATTATCACGAGATTTTTTCCCTTGTGACTATGGAATAGAGAATGTAATTACAATCTGTGCTATGTCTATAATCACCCATTGTCCGTGGTAACTGATTTATGTTGCGGATAAGGTGAGATACAAATATTAGAAAGAATGCGAGTGAGCCCGTGTAGTCCCACGCGTAAGCGACAAACACTTCATGAAGTAGCTTTACATTTTCATCTTCAAAGAAAGGGAATAAGGAACTGCATTTCAAAGTCCTGCCGCCTGAAGCGGCTTAGACACAACGACACACTGATGTGTGGGCGATCAGGCAAACTGTGAACCTTTAGAAATAATCCCTTATTTTTCATTTTAAGATTATGCATAATTGGACATGTGTATTATTAAAATCAGATGCATTGTGAGAAGGGGCTTGTGCATTAGAGAACAAGGTTATAAAGCTTAATATGTCAGTCAGAGCAAAGAACCATCCTCACGACAGCCCTTAGCAACAATAATTGGGAACAGAGGTCCTTGAGTATATTCAGTCATGTGGCCTGTGGTCTTGAGTGTATTGCCCTCACTTTGCTTTTGAGTAAACTCTCCTTGCTACCTTGCAATTCATGCGTGCTTATTTCAGTTCCCTGAGTAGAATACCAAGAACCTAAAAACACTCATCCATGATTACAACTACCTGTAACATAACCTATATGTTTTATTGGACTCTGACTACAGATTTGAAAAGAAAAAGATGACCTAGAAATCAGAACTTCTTTTTGTTTTGTGGAGAAAGGGAGGTTTAATCACAGGAGGAAGTGGGAGGGTCTTCCAGGGCACTGGGAAGGTTCTTCTTTCTTCATTGCTGTTTTGAGCAGTTAGCTATACATGCATTATGTGTGGTCTTTGTGTTTGTGTTATAATTTGCAATTTTCAAAAGTTAAGTGAAATTTCTTACTATATTTAGAATATGATTGCTTCCATTATGAGATTTGATGGATTCCCATCAACAGTCCTTTTTGAAGTGCCTTGTTTCCTACCGAGTGAATAGATGGCAAGAAACAAAAACAAAACAAAACAAAACAACTCCAAGCCCCCCCCCCCCTTTTAAATCTCCGAACTGCACTGAACTTGTTTGGCACAGTCTGTGGTCACACACTGAAATCCATCCTCTCCTTCCTTCCAGGAACTACACATGTCGGCTGTCCTTATGGACCCATGTGACTCCTGCCCTCACTATCACAGGTCACCCTCCATGTTCTCCCTTCCCTCTAGGGAGGTTCAGTAGTGAATTCAGAATGGCTTTGGAAGCCAAGCTTGAAGCGACAGCTTTTTCATCCTATCTGAGGCCCCAGATGACTCCATGGAACCGACAGTGTCTTTTCCAAACCTGAAAATCCAGTCGGGACTGCTTAAATTCCTTAGGATCTAATTTTAGGTAATTTGCTTTTTACAAATTATCTGTTTTTGCTATGCTTTCTACTGGGCTATTTACAACTCAAAATTTAAACATTTAAGCTGTTCATGTAACATTTTGTATTACAGATTAAAAGACATAAAGGAATACTAAATTCCATGTAAATTGCAACTTGTTAATTTATTGTCTATGACTTTCTTAGAGTACCTAAAAACTCACATTAAGGTCTCTATTTTAAACAAATGACATTTAAAAATTAAATAGAAGGGACTACAACAATGAATAAAATAGCACTGCATTGAATATTTTTTATAGTCTATGTTTTTAAAGGATCATAACTTGCTTTCCCCAAAGAAACACAATTATATTTTTAAGGAATGTATTAGGAATTTTTTAAAAATAGAGTGCCATTTCATCTTTCATCCTCCAAAAGAAAAGTACGTGTTAAATTTGCTTTAGAAAAAGTTAATTTTACTGATGTCTTGTAAATTGAAAGGAAAGACAGCAGGTATCTTAGGTTTTTTTTTTGTTGTTGTTGTTTATTTGTTTGTTTTTCCTGTAGCTGTGAGAAAAAAAAACATTAAAAACACAATTCAAAGGGTATGTTTCCCTCAACATAAAACCAGACACACTAAATTGGTTAGAAGAAAAAGTGGGGAAGAGCCTAGAACTCATGGGCTCAGGAGACAACTTCCTGAACAGAACACCAACAGCACAAACTCTAAGATCAACAATCAATAAATAGGACCTCATGAAACTGAAAACCTTCTGTAAAGCAAAGGACACCGTCATCAGAACAAAACGACAGCCTACAGACTGGAAAAGGATCTTCATCAACCCTATATCTGACAGAGGGCTAGTATCCAGAATATATAAAGAACTAAAGAAGTTAAACAGCAACAAATCAAGTAATCCAATTAAAAAATGGGGTACTGAGTTAAACAGAGAATTCTCTGTAGAGGAATATCGAATGGCAGAGATACATTTAAAGAAATGCTCAATGTCCTTAGCCATCAGAGAGATACAAATCAAAACGACCCTGAGATTTCACCTTAAACCCATCAGAGTGGCTAAGATCAAAAAACTCAAGTGACCATACATGCTGGAGAGGATGTAGAAAAAGGGGAACCCTCCTCCATTGCTGGTGGGAATGTAAACTTGCTCAACCACTTTGGAAATCAGTCTGGTGCTTTCTCAGACAATTAGAAATAGTACTTCCTCAAGGGCCAGCTATACCACTCCTAAGCATATATCCAAAAGATGCTTAAGTATAAAACATTTGTTCAACCATGTTCATTGCAGTTTTATTGATAATAGCCAGAACCTGGAAACAACCCAGATGTCCTTCAATTGAGGAATGGATACAGAAATTGTGGTACATTTACACAAAGGAATAGTACTAAGCAATTAAAAACAAGGAAATCATGAAATTTGCAGGCAAATCGTGGAAACTAGAGAAGATCATCCTGAGTGAGGTATCCCAGAAGTACAAAGACATACACGGTATATACTCACTTAGAAGTGGATACTAGACATGCAATATAGGATAAACCTGCAAAAATCTGTACACCTAAAGAAGCTGAGCTAGAAGGAGGACCCTGGGTAAGATGATCAATCCTCACTCAGAAAGCCAAACTGGACAGACATTGGAAGAAGGAGAAAACAAGAAACAAGCCCGGAGCCTACCACAGAGGGACTCTGAAAGACTCTACCCAGCAGGGTATCAAAGCAGTTGCTGAGACTCAGAGCCAAACTTTGGGCAGAGTGCAGGGAATCTTATGAAAGAAGGGGGAGATAATAAGACCTGGAGAGGACAGGAGCTCCACAAGGAGAGCAACAGAACCAAATATTTGGACACAGGGGTCTTTTCTAAGATTGATATACCAACCAAGGACCATTCATGGATATAGCCTAGAACCCCTGCTCAGATGTAGCCCATGGTAGCTCAGTATCCAAGTGGGTTCCCTAGTAAGAGGAACAGGTACTGTCTCTGACATGAACTCAGTGGCTAGCTCTTTGACAGCGTCTCCTTGATGGGGGAGCAACCTTTTAAGGCCACAGAGGAGGACAATGCATCCAGTCTTGATGAGACCTGTTAAGATAGGTTCAGATGGACTTGGAGAGGGGTATAGAAGGAGATGAGGGAGGGAGGGTGGAATTGGGATGGGAGGTGGGAGGGGGCTACAGCTGGGTTACAAAGTGAATAAACTGTAATTAATATAAAAATACAGGAAAGGAGCCTACCACAGAGGACCTCTGAAAGATTCTACATACCAGTGTATCAAAGCAGATATTAAGACTCATAACCAAACCTTCTGTAGATTGCAAGGAATCATATGAAAGAAGGGGGAATTAGTATGACCTGGAGAGGACAGGAGTTCCACAAGGACCAAATATATCTTGGCACAGGGGTCTTTTATGAGACTGTTTCTCCAACCGAGGACCATGTATGGATATAACCTAGTTCCCCTGCTCAGATGTAGCCCATGGTAGCTCAGTATCCAAGTGGGTACCCTAGTAAGGGGAACAGAGACTATTTCTGACATGAACTCAATGGCAGGCTCTTTGACACCCCCCTCCCCCGAGGGAGGAGCAGCCCTGCTAGGCCACAGAGGAGGACTTTGCAGCCAGTCCTGAAGATACCTGATAAACCAGGGTCAGATGAAAGGGGAGGGAGGAGGTCCTCCCCAATCAGTGGACTTGGAAAGGGACAGAGAGAAGATAAGGGAGGGATGGTGGGATTGAGAGGGAATGAGGGAGCGGGATACAGCTGGAATACAAAGTTAATAAACTGTAACTAGTATTAAAAAATTAAAAAAGAAAAAAAAAGTAAAGCATATTGACCATATGTTTGCTTTAAGGTATACTTGGATGAGAAGATCAAGCATAGGGAAATTTCAGTGTCGTTTCATATCTAATTGAGTGTGTTTGGAAACTGCATTGTGTTGACGTCATCTGACAATAAAGGCACTAGAAGCATTATCAAAAAGTTAATTAAAAAGGGTATGTTTCAGCACACAGTTCAAGGTAGAGTCAATTATGATAGGAAAGTAAAGACAACAGGATTCTGAAGTAGCTGATTATATCACACCCAAAGGAAGGAAGAAGGGGGTGAGAAATATATTTGTGCTCAGCTTACTTTCTCCTTTTTATATACTCCAGGATCCCAGCCCAGGGACTCATCCACAAAAGGTGGGTCTTCCCATCACGATCATAAGATCACCTAGGGTAACCCAGTCACCACAGGCATGCCAAGAGGCCAACTTAACCTAGATCACACCTCAGCAGTCCGCCTTGAGCTTCTTCTCTTGGTAAGTTAGTCATGTTGAGATGACAACACTAACCAAAGGGAAGGAAGTAACATTGTTTCCTAAGGAAGTGCTTTTCAAACTCCAAGACATTATACAAATGGCTTGTGAGATAAACATTTTAGTAAACACTTTTATAATGTTTCTAGGTACCAATCTCTATTAGGTTCTTTAATTCCATCCATATAATGCTTCACTCATATTGTACATATATGGTGAGTCTCATATTGATGGCATAGAGAGATTAAATAATTCCATCTACTTCACACCATGATAGTAAGGAATAGAGCCAAGATTCAAATCCCAGCAGTCTTAAAAGTCCATACCTAAAATATGTTTTCTTTCAATTTAATGTATCAACACTGGCAACTAAAAATAATATGGTACAGTATAGAAAATGTGTCTTGTGCTTTAGAAAAAATATATTATTTCATAGAACTTTTATTTCTGCTATTTATACTCAGTCATGAACTGAAAATATACTCTTCAAGTAGGCTATGGTCAAAGTGTTTCCCAGTCAGCAATCTAATTAAGCACCTTTATCAAAAGAGCCCCCTTAAAGCCCATGAACATTGCTTTAAAACTATTTCCTTACACAGATTTGTTTTGTTTGCCTGTTTAATTTTTGCAAGAACTATTTTCTCTCCACCATATTTCCCTAAAGAGTAAAAACTGTTTTCTACTTCCTAATACTAGGATTAATTTCATGATAAAACAACTATTGGATTAAGCTTGTACCTAGGAAACACATTTATTTTCAATTACATGGGATAAAAACTATAAATGCAGTCCTCACATGTTATCTCTTCCCACAGGCATATCTCTTCCCACAAGAAATGCTATGTAAGTGGTTCCTGCATCATTAAAAACTGCTCCTAACCACAGAGAAGATGGAAAGGGCATCTCCTTAACTCTTCCTGTGTTAGAAACGTAACTCTGTTTATAGTACAGAAGGTCCCTGGCTTGCCTTTATAAAATTTAGACTTTTGAATGGTGCAAAAGTGGTGTGAATTCAGTAAAATCTGTTCTTAGTGTTTGAGCTTGGATTTTTTTTCAGGTGGAATGCTCCGTGGTAATGCCAGGTAGAGTGTTAGCTGCTTCCAGCCGGCTCAACATCATGTGGAGAGTCTCAGCACCCCACAGTAAAGTGTTATGCAGACACAGGGTTTCCTAGGTAGCTCTTCCACCCCCTTTTGGAAGTGGACAGTTGGCATTGATCTCGGGTCCTCATGTGTGCAAGCCCTCTACCACTGAGTTACACTTTCAGTTCCTAAAATATCTGTGGTTTATAATATTTTAATTTTTATTACTCCATAGTAAATCCAGGACCAAGTGTGTTCATATATTAGAGAATATGAGGTGAAGTTAAAAATTAAAAGTTCAGACAAGATCTGGTTCTTTCTGGGTGGTATGAACATGGAAACTTACTACTGTAGAAGCTTCTTAAATATTTATACATAGATAAAGAGAGTTTAAATGGTGTTAATCTATAATGGGAAGACATACCATAAGTAATCACTGCATGCTAGCAAAAACAAAACAAAAACAAACACACAAGAACAGTACCAGGAACTGGCCATCTCATCTGAGTTATTGGTCAAGAGGTTTCCTTCAATTTTAAAACACTATACGTTTTGTCAACGCTCTTGGTTGCTCTCCAGGATGTGGTTGTAAAACCCTGCTACTAGACACCACACATTTGAGTCATACATTGAACATGGGAAACATTCTGTCTAGTACTATGTGGAAGCTTCATCCCTACTAGCTAGCTTTCATAATACTGGAGGATGCTATGCATGCTACCAGATGAGCAAAGTACTCAGCATCTCTCCTGGCTATGAAGCCTATTACCTATAGTAAGGACTGACTGGCCCAACAAGATATGCCCCTGCTGCAATGTGCCATGGATCTATGGGAGTCAGAATCATTCTCTGAGTAGATGTGTACTGGCTGCGAATTGATACAAGCTACAGTTACTGGAAGGAGGGAACCGCAGATGAGAAAACGCCCTATAAGTTCTGACTGTAGACCATTTTCTTAAGTAGGGGTTGATGGTGAAGGGCCAGCCCATTGTGCATGATGCTGTTCCCGGGTTGGTGGTCCTGGATCGTATAAGAAAAGTAGGCTGAGCAGACGTTAGGTGGAGCTTGGCAATCCTGTTGAAGAGAGGAGGAAGGACTGTAGGAGCCAGAGGGTCAAGGACACCACAAGGACACCCACAGAATCAACTAGTCTGGGCTCTGAGGGGCTCATAGAAACGGAACGGCTAAACGGGAAGCCTGCATGGGACTGACATGGGTCCTCAGCTAATATGTTATAGTTGTGTAGTGTAAATTTGGGGGCCAGATGTAAATGCTGTTTTTATTTTCTCAGATGAGAGGATGAGGCAAGAGCTATGTCCATACTGGGCAAATACATGGCCAGTATTTCTTTCTCTGTTCTAACTATCTCTAGGCCTGGGCCTAGAAGCTTCTAGTTTTGGTACAATCTAACCTTCTGCAAACCCAGACTTTGAAGGCTTCAGCTTCCAGTCTCCATCTGCTCACCTAGGCCTAGAGTGTTTCAGTCTCTGAGACTTAATGCTGAACAAACTCTGGCTCTTTCTGAATTCTCACTAGCTGATTCAGCTCAGCTGTTCTGGACAAAACTTCTCTCTAAGCTGACTGATTCGATCTGGCTTCTCACTGAATTGCTGTGCTTGACCTCAAATTAACTCTGGCAATATATTCTCTCTCTCTTTTTTGCATTCTTTTTTATTATTATCATTTATTCAATTTGTATCTCAGCTGTGGCCCCCTCCCTTATCTTCTCCCAATCCCACCCTCTCTCCCTCTCTCTTCTTCCCCTATGCCCCTCCGTTGTTCCACTGATAGATTAGGTCCTCCTCCCCTTCCATCTGACCCTAGCCTATCAGGTCTCATCAGGACTGGATGCATTGTCTTCCTATATGGTCTGGTCTCTGGTAGGGCTCAGTTTTTATGGCTCTGTTGGTCTTCTTCTGGTGTTCCTGTCCCCTCCAGGTCTTTCTATCTCCTCCTTCTTTCATAAGATTCCATGCACTTCTGCAGTATAGACTGTCAAAGCAGATCCTGAGCCTGATGGCCAACTGATGGGCAGAGTGAATGGAATTTTATGTAAGAAGTGGGAAATAGTAAGAGCTGGAGGGGACGGGAACTCCACAAGCAGAGCAACAGAACAAGATAATTTGAACACAGGGAACTTCCCAGAGACTCATACTCCAACCAAGGACTATTCGTGGAGATGACCTGGAACCCCTGCACAGGTGTAGCCCATGGCAGTTCAGTGTCCAAGTGGGTTACATAGTAATGGGAAGAGAGACTGCCTGACATAATCTGATTGGCCTGATTGTTGATCACCTCCCCCTGAGGGGGGAGCAGCCTTACCAGGCCACAGTAGAGGACAATGCAGCCACTTTTGATGAGAACTGATAGACTAAGATCAGAAAGGAGAGGAGAACCTCCCCTATCAGTGGACTTGGGGAGTGACATGCATGCAGAAAGGGGAGGGAGGGTGGGATCGGGAGGGGAGGAGGAAGGGGCTTATGGGGAGATACAAAATGAATAAAGTGAAATAAAAAAAAAAAAAGATTCCATGCACTCTGCCCAAAGTTTGGCTATGAGTCTCAGCATCTGCTTTGATACCTTGATCAGTAGAGTCTTTCAGAGGCTCCTGTCTATCACATTTGTTCTTCTGAATGAGGATTGAGCATCTTCTCTAGGGTCTTCCTTATTGTTTAGCTTCTTTAGGATTATAGATTTTAGTATGTTTATCCTATTTTTATATGGCTCATATCCACTTATGAGTGAACATACATCATGTGTGTCTTTCTGCTTCTGGGTTACCTCACTCAAGATGATCTTTTCTAGTTCCCACCATTGGCCATATGTTCTTATCTTCTGTCGCCTTTTCATTGTCTGGCTGGTTCTCTCTCTACCCTGTCTCTGTAGCACTGTCCCAGTAAAACTCCCCCACACACTGTTTTTACCACCAGTACTACTCTGCGCTATCTCTATCGCCTCACATGCTCTTAAGTAACCTCTCTTTCTTGTGCGCCTCTTAGGAGAGTTGGATGTATTCTATTTTTGACTATGCGTCATTTTTTTTCTCTGATTCATCACCTTGTCTGCCCCTCAATTAGATGTCACTTCCAAACATCACTGCTTTCTTCTATAAACTAATCTTTCAGGGTTTGGGATTAAAGGTATGTGCTAAGGGCATGTCTGTATTTCGCGGGGTCCTATAAACCCAGAAGGTCTTTAGATGTGATCCTATGTTGCTGGTTTAAAATTCCTTTATTCTTTTTTTTTTTTTTTCTTTTTTGGGACTCTTAACACTGGGAGCAGGGGCAATCTCTGACTTTTTTGCCAGCTTCTTTTGGGACCCTTTTTCTTATGCCGAGTTTCTTCGTCCAGCCTTAATATGAGGGGAGGTGCCTAGTCTTACTGTAACTTGCTATGCCATGTTTGGTTGTTTTCAATGGGAGGCCTGCCCTTTTGTGAAGAGAAACAAAGGAGAAGTAAATGGAGATGGCAGAGGGGAGGTGGTGGAGGGACTTGAAGGAGAGGATGGGGGCAGAAATTGTGTTTGAGATGTAAAAAAAAAATGAATAAAAATAAATTAAAAAAGAAAGAAAGCAGGCTGAACAAGTCGTGATGAGCAAACCAGTAAGCAGCACACTTCATGGCTTCTACCTCAGCTTCTGATTCAGGTTCCAGCTCTGCTTGAGTTCTTCTAGTTTTCTCCAGTGAGGGACCACTGTTTACCTCTCTAATTGGCAGTGTGAACTTGGAGGATGGAGCATAAAAATGAGGTGCACTAAAGTCTCATACAGTAATAACATTATTCAGATATCAGACAATTTATACTCTGAGGATTGAAAGATCAGGGAGATGCAAATCAAAACAGCACTGAGATTTCACCTTACACCCATCAGAGTGGCTAAGATCAAAAGCTCAAGTGACAACACATGCTGGAGAGGATGTGGAGAAAGGGGAACCCTCCTCCATTGCTGGTGGGAATGTAAACTGGTACAACCACTTTGGAAATTAATCTGGTGCTTTCTCAGACAATTAGGAATAGTGCTTCCTTAAGATCCAGCTATACCACTCCTAGACATATATCCAAAAGAGGCTCAAGTACACAAAAAGGACATTTGCTCAACCATGTTCATTGCAGCTTTATTTGTAATAACCAGAACCTAGAAACAACCCAGATGTCCCTCAGCTGAGGAATGGATACAGAAATTGTGGTACCTTTACACAATGGAATACTACTCAGCAATTATAAACAAGGAAATCATGAAATTTGCAGGCAAATGGTGAGTACTAGAAAAGATCATCCTGAGTGAGGTATCCCAGAAGCAAAAAGACACACTTATCAGTGGATATTAGACATATAATATAGGATAAACATAATAAAATCTGTACACCTAAAGAAGCTAAGCAAGTAGGAGGACCCTGGGTAAGATGTCCTCATTCAGAAAGGCAAATGGGATGGACATCAGAAGAGGGAGAAAAAAGGGAATCAGACAGGAGCCTACCACAGAGGGCCTCTGAAAGATGCTACCCAGTAGGGTATCAAAGCAGAGGCTGAGACTCATAGCCAAACTTTGGGCAGAGTGCAGGGAATCTTATGAAAGAAGGAGGAGATAGAGAGGACTGAAAGGGACAGGACCTCCACAAGGAGAGCAACAGAAGCAAAAAATCTGAGCAAAGGGGTCTCTTCTGAGACTGATACTTCAACTAAGGACCAGGAAAGAAGATAACCTAAAATTCCTGCACAGTTGTAGCAGCTCAGTCTCCAAGTGGGTTCTTTAGTAAGGGGAACAGGGGCTGTCTCTGACATGAACTCAGTGGACTGCTCTTTGATTACCTCCCCCTGAGAGGGGAGCAACCTTGCCAGGCCACAGAGGAAGACAATGCAGCCAGTCCTGATGAGACCTGATAGGGTCAGATGGAAGAGGAGGAGGTCCTCCACTATCAGTGGAATTTGGGAAGGGCATGTGGGGAGAAGAGTGAAGAAGAGAGGATGGGACTGGGAGGGGCTAAGGGAGGGGGCTATAGCTGAGATACAAAGTGAATAAATTGTAATAAATAAAAAATAAATTTAAAAACTTTAAAAAGAAAATCCAATTACAAATATAAGTCACACATGGAGGGCATGTGTGGATAAGCAGAACATGGTAAAAACATGGTTTTCTACAGATAATAATAATAATAGCCAGTTATAATGAATAATCTAAGACAAACTCACTGGTATTTGCTATGCCTGGGAGGTGCAGGAAAGCACATTCCAAAAGCAATTGTGCTTTTGAGGAACCTGAAGTCACAAGACTCCTGTATTGTTTTCTTGGGGTTTTCTCGTAAGCACTCAGAATTCCCCTCACTTGACTCCATTCTTGGATTGTGTTCTAACAGACTATAATGTGGAAGTATAAGCCAAATAAACCACATCCTCCCCAACTTGTTTTTGGTGTTTCATCACAGCAATAGGAAACCCTAACTAAGACAAGACCTGAGGCCTGATCCTCGAGCTGGAATTATAACTGGCACTGTTAACAGGATCCAAAACCTATTGCCACACAAGTCTTTGGCTCCAGGGAAGACCCTAACACTACAGTTCTGTTAAGTGGATATACTATTCAAACAACTTCTAGTGACTTATTGTTATGCCTATAAAGCAGCATAATTTTCAACCGTCTTCAACAAAGCTTTTTCTTTCAGTAGATGACAGTTATCGTAGAAGCCTTCAACTTGACAGCATGCAGACAGTAAGCACCTGTAGGGTGCTCAACCTGAAATGGGATGTATGTATCATCCCCTTTTCCCATGGCTCAGGGATCATCTCAGAAGAGGTGGGCAGGAAGACTGTAACTTAAAGGAAACTGCTTTCCAGACACAACAGGGCAGTTGACATTTTAATTGTTACAGCATGCATAAGACCTGTTCATGGTCAATCCAGAAAAAAACCCAACATGGAGGGTTGAATGTGGGCATGAAGCCCTCATAGACAATAGATGAAGAGCTATTGTCTGGGAAAGGGAGAGCCAATTTTCCCACTTCAGTTCCTGCCTTCTGGTTCCTGCCTTGAGTTCCTGCATTGACAGTCATTAGTGATGCATTATGGTCTGGAGTTGTACAATGAAATAAACTCTTTCCTCCCCAAGTTAGTTTTGACAGGTGTTTTATTACAGCAGCAGAAAGACAATGAGAACACCTGGGATCATTTAGTATGGACCGTGGTAATAACGGAAGGAGGAG
Source organism: Psammomys obesus (assembly GCF_907164565.1). NCBI lineage: Eukaryota > Metazoa > Chordata > Mammalia > Rodentia > Muridae > Psammomys > Psammomys obesus. Next base: position 68,436,875 of record NW_026585504.1, on the reverse strand, counting down.
AGATGACAGTGACATGAAATAGCTCATGCAAGTCAAGATCAAGCAAAATCAGGGATGGGGTGGGAGAGAGAACCAAGGGATAATACATTGAAGGAGGCTTGCTGCTGCCTTTGTGGAGTCCACAATTCATAAAAGATGCTACATCTAGAGACCTGGCTTGTCAGATTTAGAGAGTTAATTGGAAGGAGGAATGCCAGATACATGTCACAGCATAATGGGACTGACAAGAGCAGGGCAGGAGCTATGATCTAATCAAGATGATATAATGTTCCTCATAAGGCTTCCCTGGCCTGCTGTTAAGAGGAAGTTAGGAAAATGCATAAATATCAGTTGAGTTTTGCTTAGCTAAGGTGTTTGAGTGCGGATTTTATAATGGCTAGGGACATCCCTACATAGTCTTTCTGGCTGGTATTTTATGACACTGAGGAGTGGGGACAGCACATATTTGAATCCAATCAGAAGCCCTGGAACACACGAATGATGGATGGCATATCCAATCACAGAATTTTAGGCTGTCAGCTGTTTATATTACAGCTGTTGCTTAGGGATAGAGAAAGCAAAACAACTTGGTTATGATCTAAAATATTGGCCTGAATTCTTCAAAAATGTCGAAGTTTTCATGTTGAAAAAAAAAAGAAGAGTGAAGAGATAAAAGAGATACTGCCATTAAATTCCGGATAGTAGAGACTCACAGTGCAGATCTTATACTAGTAGATTACAAATGCTCTGTAGTAATTATGGAGGGAACTGGGGTCATGGAAGACTGGCCCACAGATCAGCTACAGGTAGAGTGTCACTCTTACAGGCTTCACAATTATTCACTATCTGTGCCTACTTTAAAGAAAATTCTTTCACTTAGAATGCTTGCTGCGTATCAACAATATAGGATGAGAGGGATGCTGGCTGCAACATAGACTCAAATGATACAGAAAAATGAAAACATAATGCATATGTATACCCATATGGGAGGAGGACATGGAAGGGGAGGCGTGTGTAGGAAATGTAAATATTTGTGTTGCAATTTTATGTCAATTTGTATATGAAATATTCCTTTTCTGATGATAGAGAAAGTGTCTACGGCACAAAGTTCCATGTTTGGGAGACAGTGATAGATGAGACTAGCTGTTGTCTGTTTTCCATCTGGAAGGTTCTCAGGTAGTGGTTAGTTTTTCAATCCCAGTCAGGCCTCCTCTCTTCCTCTATATCCTTTTCTTCCTCCTCCTTCTTCCATATGACAGTTCTCTTCCTTCACTCTCAGTCTCACCCTTCCAAGGGGAGACAGAAAGTCCACCGAATCAACAATGCAGCACCTCACATCTTCTGCCTGTGAGGGCTCCAGAATGCTGCTTGTAATCAGAAACCTCCACAGAGCATTAGCGTGCTGGCTCTCTCCCTGATACCAGAATAGTACAAAGTGGGGGCCTCTCTGTAACATTTTATTTTAATATCTATTCCTCTTTGTTTTTCACACCTTGCCATACACCAAAAGGGCCAGAAAGAAAATCCAGGTCGGATCTTCCTTACTTGTTCTCTTCCATGAGAAAACCTGGGCTCTCCCTTCTCAGCTGATTTCCATTCTTGTTTGGTCAGAGGCACCTGACCTGCTCACAGAGATATCAGCAGGACACATGCTCTAGCACCACAGAAGCCCTACACAAGCTCAGCCCTGTTAGCTTCTTTCTGGTTACTACACTGCCTCGGGCCTTCACTCATTCCCACTGGGTCCTTTCCACCTTTATTTTCTTCCTGTTTACCCCTCTACTCTACCTTGCCCAAGTCACTTGTCTCTCATGATCTCTTCCTAATGATGAAGAGACATTGACTCTCACAGGAATTGAGACAATTGTGAGTCGATATATGCTCTCTCAGAATTCTCTGCTTTTCCTCTTCAGCACCTCCTCTGTGGCCATGGATTGGAATTTTTTGCATTCTTCACTGGACCTGAGGCACAGACTTGCTGTCTATGTGGTTGGTGATGATGAAGAGTTGAATAGGTAGCACCCTTGACTTATTCTTGCACAGGTGCACCAGGTGCCATAGGAAGTAATTTGCACCTGTCTATCCTGGCACTGTCCTAGGAGATGTCTGACTTATTGAAGTTACAGTGTCACATAGGAAGAGAAGAGGGAGGACGGGAAGGGAAGTCTATGTGGCTTGTCTCTGAAATGCAAACACTTCATATTATTGCTTCTTCAGCTGTGCTAAGGACGTAACACACACATTTCAAAACAGGTATTAACACTGGGAAAATTGAAAAGATCCTTGCATTTAGGATCCTCTAAACAGGGAAAAAACATCTTGGAAGTGGAATGGTGTTCTTTTCAGAACTGATTCTTATAAACTAATATTAAGGTTAAAAGCAACCACAGGACTTTCATAATTCATTCATATAAATTTTCCACTTATGTAAATGAAAAAATATAGTCAGAAGTGGTGGCTCATTCCTGTGAGCACATGAAAGGCTCAGGCAGGAGAATCGCCACAGATTCCCTGATATGTACTGAGTTGCCTGAGCTATATGATGACAGCAGGTCTCAGAGAACAAACAAACAAGCATGGAAACAAAAGCACTCTGAAGACAAATATATAGAACTAAGGAGTACTAAGATATGATCAATTTAATATAGTCAAATGTATGATTCTTGAAGAAAATGTAAGTAACTTAAAATTATTTACCTTTATTCTTCAAGGTAACAAGTTGCAAAGGATGCTAAGATTTGGTGATGAAATCTGTACAAAGAGGGTGAGGGACTGTGTGCCAGTGTCAGCCATCAGCCCACCACTTTATGCGCAGGGTGACTGTCAGCTGGGAGATGGCTCCACATTCCTTCCCAAATTAACCAACTCTGGGGATTGAAGTGGCATGAGGACAAGTAGGACAGGTAGGCAGAGGATGACCTTCATGTACTCTTGCTACTCAGTTAAAATTCAAAGCGAAAGCCTGGCCTTTTCTTCTCAGGTGTGAAGCAGACATCCGGGATGAAATAGAAACTGCAGGGAAAGTGGATGGTGGAGCGTGCTCTCAGACCTAGTAATACACCACAGTTTGACATGGGAGTTTCAATAACAGCCACCATAATTGGGAAATCTCATTGCCAGTAAGGACAGATGGCCTAGACTTTGCAAAGAAATTGTCATTTAGAAATTTATTTATTTATTTATTTATTTGCATTTTAGGGGCTGGAGAGATGTTGTGAAGTTAAGAGCACTTGTTCTTCTTGCAGAGGGCGTGGGAGATGCTAGTTCTCAGCATCGATATGGTGGCTCAAAACATAGCTCCAGTTTCAGGGCATCAAAAAACCCCATCTTGCCTCACTGGGCACAGTATGTGGTGCACAAATACATATGCATGAAAAACACACATACATATGAACTAAAATAAATGAGATAAATGTTTAAAACAATTGTATTTGCACTATTTTAAAACTTATTTAAAATTTTGTTGGGTTTGCAGAAAGCTATGAGCCGTTAGCAATATTTATACCATCATTGAATTTTATTTCTTAGTTTTGTTTTGAAATTTATAGTTGTGATTTTTGTTATCTTAAATCTGAGATGTACTATGTGGCTAGGGCTAACCTAGATTCAATACGTAACCCAGGCTACCCTGAAGCATGCTGTCCTGCCTCAGTCTCCCAAGTACTGATGTATGCTACCAGCATGCCTACAAATACTACACAGTGCTAATGTCATCAAGTAAGCCCATATCTGACCTTTTCCCGTTTATCTTTTTATTTATTCTTCTCTTGTACAATACATCCTGGCTGCATCCTCCCCTCCCTCCACTTCTCCCAAGCAACCTTCTCTCTCCCCCAACTCCACTGCTCCTCCATTCCCCTTCAGAAAAGAGCAGGCCTCCCCGGGATATCAACCAGACATGGCAAAACAAGATGCAATAGGACTAGGCACTAGAAGTAGTTATTGTATTCTATTTTATAAATCGGAGCTCTACGGAGTGTCAGCCACCTGTCAAGTTCACTCAGCGCAATAAGCAGAACACAGGCCACAATCAAGACATCCGCTGTCTTCTTGGATTCAGCTACCACGTTCAGCACAGTCTCAAAGCACCTGCTCCATGCGACTGCAATCACTTCATTACTGCACTAATAGATACTGAGTTTTCAGGCTGCAGCATTACTAACTGGGCGAATCAACTCTTCCAAGTACCGTGTTCAATGACGCAGATGTTTGTATGTCCAAGGTCTGCTACAAAAGGCACGGATGCTAAGTTAGAGATTTAGCATACTCTGGTTTCAAAGTGATCATTCATAGGCAGCTACATACTAAAGTAAATAAACACACAAATGCACAAAAAGTCAATGTCTCAAGAAATAAGTTTTTTTCTTCTCATCTGAGTTACTTTTCTTTTTCGTGGTGTGAGGGATGGAAGTCCGGTGCTCCTTTGTGACCCACTCATGATCACTCATAAATATTCTCTACATTATCACCAAGGGTGTGAAGATGGAGTGAGGTAAGTGGGAATGTGCTGAGCTGCACCAGTGAGTCTACAGCTATGCACGAGGTTGCCCAGGTTTGCCTTGTGAAGGTGCATGTCGGCTCTGGGGACTGGGAGCCACTGAGGATAAAATCTTCATCTTCACACAGAGGTCAGAGTGAGTCAATCAAATCCCACCCCAAATGGAGAGGGTGAGCTGTGCCTGGTGTGTGCAGAAGCGGGACCTTAGGGTACAGTAGCCCCAGGAACTTCGCATCATAAGGTTCTCCTCCTCCATGGAGCCTAGAAACAGCCTCCAAGAGGACTGGAATGGGTTTCCATGGATTTTTCTCTAAAGCCAAAAGCTCCAAATGATCATGACAATATACTTAGGAGGGAGCAGCCCACTGCAAAGCTGAAAACCAAAATCCAGCTAATAGGTGTGAACCTCAGAGCACTCAGTCACAAAGAGAGTGACTTTGCATCCGATTAAAATGGCTTACCACAGTTGCAAAGAGCTGGGTGTGAAACAGCACAGATGCATGGCTTTCAATTAGGCTTAATTTCAAATATTTGATCTGCAGCTAACAGCATCATCTTTGATTTGTTATTTTACTTCTGTATCATGCACATTACTTACCAATGAAGAAAGGACCTAAGCATGCTTTGGGTTGAGCATTAAACGAAATAATATATACACTCTGGGCAGAGGAGGGGGCATGCCTTTTGATTTAAAACATGTGCTGAAACTCAACATTAAAAGGAGAGGGGCATGCATGAGGAAGGCAGAGGGAGAGTGGGGTCAGGAGGGGAGGAGGGAGGGGCTTATGGGGGAATACAAAATGAATAAAGTGTAATTAATAGTAAAAAAAAAGATTCTTCCAAAGCTGAATGCTCATTTTGCCTCTGATGTATTCTTACACCTAGTGAAATGGATAGTAATTGGAAATCAAAATGTGCCCATGCAGATTCCTGAAAAATATGTGTTTATGTGTGTGTGTGTGTGTGTGTGTGTGTGTTTGTGTGTCTGTGTCTGTGTAGTGGCTGCAGTGTATGTATGGGAATGAGAAGAAGGCAGAGAAAGAGACAGAAGGGGAGAGAGGACAGTTAGAGGAGAATAAGGAAACCAATCTGGAAGTTGGGAGATTGGCACCCTCGGTGTTGCCAAAGCCTGGTGGAGATTTCTGGGAGCTCCAGTGACAGCTTGGCAGAGAAAAGAAAGAAAAAGCCTGGATGGTGAGGCAGCCGTGTGCACAGAGAGTGCCATATGCTTTTTGGTTTTGGTGTAGCTTTTACATTTACTTATGTATCTTTTATTAAGAAAGTACTACTTTATAGAATCAGTTGACAAATTTTTTTTAGCTAGATACTTGCCAATATTCTACACAGAGAGGGAGAGGGAAGGAACAGGAGAGAATCCTGTGAGGTTTTCTTTCAGGGTTGCAAATCATAGGGTTATGAGTTAGACAGATATTTACAAGCTTGGCCCAGACAGAGCAGAGTAATCTATAAATGCTATTCAAGTGATTTACAGAAGGGCTGTTCTAGAACATTCACGGTGTCTGGAAATGTATTTAATTTATTCTCAGGGATGCACATTTGCATTATTCACAACAAGCCATTTACAGAGAAATGTGCCGCCCGCAAACTAAAGTGTCTCTAGTGGGTTTGGAATAGTTGTAACTGTCTAATAAATGCTTCCATCCTGACGGCACAAGCCAAAGTCAATGTTCGCCAGCCACTCTGCAATCACTGTAGTCTATGGGTTGAGGGAACAGTCTGAGGCACATGGCTGAAGACCGTGTGCTCAATGATGAAGAGCCTGTGTGGTGGAGAACCCACTTTCCTTACTGAGATTTTGCAGGAGCACAGAGAAGCCATGCCTTCTTTCAGATCTTATTCTGTAGATTTTCAGCTATAGCTGCATGACCTGATTCAGACTTTTGAGGCTTTCCTAAAAAGTTGATATCCCGAAAAAGCTGGCACAGATGTATCATTGAACTACTGTGCATTCTGCTGGCACTCAGGATAAACACACACATACACATTCTCTGCTTTGGTGCATTGATATAAAATATTCATCTGTGCTCATCAGGAAGTATAGGGTCCTAAGAAAGAAGGCTTTAGAAGGGACCGGAGAGAGGAGACTGGTCCCCCACATAGGCTTGTATTTTGAATACCCAACCTTCAGCTGGTAGTACTATTTGGGGAGGCTGTGGAATAGGAGATGGAAGCTCACTGAAGGAAAGACTCACTGGAGACTGGCATTGAGGTTTTTAAAGCCAGCCCTCTTCCTGTTTACTCACTGATCCCTGAGTAGGGATACTATGTGATCAGCTCCTGCTGCTATGACTCCCCCAACATGGTGGATTGAATCCACTCAGAACTGTGAGTCTAATTAAATCCTTCCACCCTCTATGAAAACTAATTGACACACTCAAGGAAAAAAAAGGTAAGGGAATGAGAGAGGGAGGAAGACAGAGAGCGAGCTCTGAGAGGAAGCACCAAGAGATTTTGTGTTTCATTATCTATGAGTCTCAGGAACCCTTTGAGTAGGAAGTACTCAGTAACTATGCTACAGATGTGGCTTTGAACTTGATTTCTTTCTGCTTGATCTGGGATCAGAGCCATGTGCTGCAACACCAGGGTGCAACTCTAGTGGTTCATAAGAGCAAACAGTGTAACCTCAATTAGATTAAATCTGAAGCAACAAAACTGTGAGTACTTGGCAACACTCCTCCATGCCATACTGTGTAGAGTGTATTTCCTTTCTATACATTTGGACAACTGAGTTTTCCAAAAAAGTAATCATACAAGAAACCAGATTTTTGCTGTTAGTCCTCTGTCCTGGGGTGCCTATAGCTGCTGATTATATGTTCGCTGTCTCTTGGACATTGGTTACCCTTTTCTTTATATTCATGCAACATCGTTAGGGCCCCATAAGCTGGTTCTTCATACCACAGCCACGTGAGCCTTGCTGTAGTGCTAACTGCACAGCTGACTCTCTTCTGAAGAAGAGCATCAGTTCTTTTGCTCACGGAAGCTTTTGGGTGGAGATTCAGACATCTAGCTCAGATAGCCAGCACTCACCCTCTGGCCTGAAGGACACAGAACCAAGAAATCCTAAGTCAGTTATATAGGAGTTTGATAATCCAGGAGGACTCCCATGATTCTTAATTTCATTATAACATGGGTTGTACTGAATACTCTATGTCCATATTCAGTTTGGTTATCCATGACCACATTTATTTTTTAATTTTTAAAATTTATTTATTTTTTGTTAATTACAGTTTATTCATGTTGTATCCCAGCTGTTGCCCTCTCCCTCGGCCCCTTCCCCTCCCCTCCTTCCCTCATTTTCTCCCATGTCCCTTCCTCAGTCCGCTGATAGGGGAGGTCCTTCTCCCCTTCCATCTGATCCTAATCTATCAGGTCTCATCAGGACTGGCTGCATTGTCCTCCTCTGTGGTCTGGTAAGGTTGCTCCCCCCCTTCAGGGAAAGGTGATCAAAGAGCCAGCCACTGAGTTCATGTCAGACACAGTCCCTGTTCCCATTACTAGGATACCCACTTGGAAACTGCGCTGCCATGGGCTACATCTGTGCAGGGGTTCTAGGTTATCTCCATGAATAGTCCTTGGTTGGAGTATCAGTCTCAGAAAAGACCCCTGTGCCCAGATTTTTTGGTTCTGTTGCTCTCCTTGTGGAGCTCCTGTCCATTCCAGGTCTTTCTATCTCCCCCTTCTTTCATAAGGTTCCCTGCACTCTGCCCGAAGTTTGGCCATGAGTCTCAGCATCTGCTTTGATATCCTGCTGGGTAGAGTCTTTCAGAGGCCCTCTGTGGGAGGCTCCTGTCCTCCTCCCTGTTTTTCCCTCCTCAGATGTCCATCCCATTTGGCTTTCTGAATGAGGATTGAGCATTTTATCCAGGGTCCTCCTTCTTGCTGTCACTGAGTAAAGAGTTGTTTAGTTTCCATGTGTGTGCAGGCTTTTTGCTATTTCTGTTGTTGTTGAGATCCGGCTTTAGTCCATGGTGGTCAGATAGGATACAAGGGATTATTTCAATCTTCTTGTATCTGTTGAGCCTTGCTTTGTGACCAACTATATGATCTATTTTGGAGAAGGTTCCATGAAGTGCTGAGAAGAAGGTAAATTCCTTTGTGTTTGGGTTCTGTAAATGTCTGTTAGGTCCATTTGATTCATGAGCTCTGTTGAGTCATTGTTTGTTTAATTTTTGCTTTGTTGCCCTGTCCTTTGTCGAGAGTGGGGTGTTGAAGTCTCCCACTATTAATGTGTGGGGATCTATGTGTGGTTTAAGTTTTATTAATGTTTCTTTTACAATGTGGGTGCCCTTTTAATTGGGGCATAGATGTTCAGAATTGTGATGTCTTCTTGGTGAAATTTTTCTTTGATGAGTATGAAGTAGCATTTCCTATCTCTTTTGATTAATTTTGCTTGAAAGTCTATTTTATTAGACATTAGAATGGCTACTCCTGCTTTTTTCTTTGGTCCATTTGCTTGGAAAACTATCTTCCAGCCCTTTACTCTCAGGTAATGTCTATCTTTGTGACTTAGATGTGTTTCTTGTATGCAACAGATAGTTGGGTCTTGTTTATGCATCCATTCTGTTAGTCTGTGTCTTTTATTAGTGAGTTGAGTCCATTGATGTAGTGAGAGATTAATGACAGGTGGCTGTTAGATCCTTTGATTTTAATGTTGGTTGTGTTTTTGTGCTTGGCTACTTTTAGTTTTGTGGTAGTGAAGTTCTTTGTTTCCTGTGTTTTCCTGAAAGTTTTCTTGGGTTGTATTTTTCCTTCTGTTATCTTCTGGATTTGTGGGTAGGTATATTTTAAATTTGTTTTTGTTGTTGAATATCTTGTTTTCTCCATCTATGATGACTGAGAGTTTTGGTGGGTATAGTAGCCTGGGCTGACATCTGTGTTCTCTTAGGGTCTGCATGATATCTGTCCAGGCCCTTCTGACTTTCATAGTCTCTGTCAAGAAGCCAGGTGTGATTCTGATTGGTTTGCCATTATATGTTACTTGGCCTTTTTCCCTTACAGCTTTTAATATTTTTCTTTGTTCTGTATGCTTACTGTTTTGATTATCATGTGGTGGGAAGATTTTATTTTCTTGTCCAACTCATTAGATGTTCTGTAGGCCTCTTATATGCTTATAGGCCCACCTTTAAATTGGTGAATTTGTTTTCTATAATTTTGTTAAAAATATTTTTCTGGGCCTTGTGGATGGGAATCTTTTTCCTCTATTCCGATTATTCTTAGGTTTTGTCTTTTCATGTTGTCTTGGATTTCTTGGATGGTTTGTGTCAGAAATTTTTTAGATTTAATATTTTCTTTGACAGATACATCGATTTCTTCCATTGTATCTTTCACACCTGAGATTCTCTCTTTCATCTTTTGTAGTCTGTTGGTTATTTTTACCTCTGTAGTTTGTTTTTTTCCCTAAATTTTTCATCTCCTTGATTTCCTTTGTTTGTGTTTTCTTTGATTTTTCCGATTCTATCTTCAAATCTTGAACTGTTTTGTTGATTTCTTTCACCTGTCTGACTGTATTTTCCCGATTTTTCCTTCAATTCCTTCACCTATTTGTTTGAACATTTTTTTTTTCTTTCAGTGATTTAATCATTTCCTCTCTGAAGGCCACAAATTGTTTGGCTGCATCTTCCTGTATTTCTTTATGTATGGTCATAATCTTTTTGAGTTTATCTTCTTTTTCTTTATGCATTTTATTTGTTTTCTCTGTTATCCTCTTCATAAGTATAGATATAAGGTCATCTTTTTTAATTTCTCTTATGTTAGGGTGTCCAAGGCTACTTGCTCTTGGATAACTGGATTTTGGAGATGCCATATTGCTTTGCCTTTTGTTGGTTGTATTTTCATGCTGATCTCTACATATCTGTTAGTTTCTGGTGCCTGCCAGAATCCTGGGGTGGGGAGAATCCACTTGGCAGGAAGATGGTTGTTCCTGAAGGAGGACTCCTCATCTTTTTGGGTATGGTCAACCGAATGGATGTGTTTCTTAGGAATTGCCACAGCTCACCTCAAGTGTATGGACCTGGGAAACACAATCGCTGGTGTGTTAGGGCCCAGAGTTCTGTTTGTTTGTTGCTGTCCAGTCACTGCTGTCCTGCTCTTCAGACACAGTGCCCTTCAGGTGCCGCCATCTTACATTCCCCCATATTATTTTTTTTAAAATTACAGTAATGCATGAATAATGAATCTGTGATACTATAGGTGCTAGAATCAACATTTTTTTTCCAAGTCAAATATCACAGAGTGGCTTCTGAAATATTTGTGAGACCAATGAATTAACATTACTGTGTCCTAGTATTGCATTAGTTACTGCAAAGCATTTAGTATTTCATGACTGATATGTAGTTATTTTGTTTCATTATCTCATGGGATATCTTTGAAAGTAACTTGAAGTGAACAACACCAAGAGAGAAATAGTGCTGATCAATTCACTGCCATTAGACCACAGTACTAAGAACCTTGAAAACAAAACAACAAAAAGAAGGATAGTGAAGACAAGGAGGAGCTGGAGGAGATAAAAGTAAGATAAGCCAGGCATAGTGGCTCACTGCTATAACTATTGCATTCAGGAAGTTGGAGTAGGACTTCCTGACTATGAGACCAGCCTAGTATACATACTAAATTCTAGGCTAGCCCTGGCTACAAAGTGAATTCTTATCAAAAAAGAAAAAAATAAAGACAAAGTATTCACACATTCACACCAGGGACTCCTAGCACCGTTCTTGCATTAATTCAATTTGTGCACTGCTTAACTTGATTGAAGTCATTTTACTTCAGTGTATAATAAATTTAAGCTGAACCACAGACGTAATTGCTTGATATTTGATCAGAGTATGCTTAACCATGATTATAACATTTTCATTTCAGGAGCAATCTAAATGAAGTGCAATTGAAAACCTTTAATAGAAATTTTGACAAAGCTCACCAATGATTTCAAAACTCATACAACATCTTTATTCTGACAACATAAAAATAATTCTTTATTCTACCACTCAAGGCCTTTGTTATCTGGCCCAATATAAATGATTCTTGTTGCCTATCAAGAACTATACTCTACCCAGGTAAGGCAATCCCAGTGTGCCTCTGGGCCAAGGCAGAAGGTGTCAGGTCCTTTGTCTGGGGTGATTTTCTATGTGTTCTCTGTTCTTATAAGCTAATGGCTTTTGTTGGGCATCTTTTGGTGTCTCTGACTTAAAATATTTTATTGTTTTCTTAAGAACTCAGTAACCTGCTAAGCCACCTTTCTGATTGTTCGTATGACTTTTTTTCTTCACTAAGATATCAGTTATTTAAAGATGATTAATGTAATAAAAAAGCACAAAACTATGAAACAATATATAAGTACCCTAAAATACTCCCAGAAAAACTTGTATAATTAAAACTTAGTTCACTTTCTCTTCAAAATGATATTGAGCATTTCTGGAAGTTAAGGGTCAATATTGTAAATGTGGAATTGAACTTTCTAAGACTGATAGTTGAAGAAGTTTGAACCTCAATGTAAGTTCACTAAGAATTTTATAAACAGAACAACTAAATTGCAGGAAAACTTGGAATTATTTTTTGTGTGCCTCCCCATTCCTGTCCCCCTTGGGAAAATATTTATCTGTTGATACTTAGGATTACTGCCTAGCAGTCCATATGCTAAAACTGTGATGGATATTGGGCCAAGGTATTCTGGCATCACTGCCTGTGGGAAAATACAGGGAGAATGGAAATAATTTGATAGATGGAAATACAAAGAAGATGAATAATTTCTATGTTTTTTGAAATACATATAGTTATGTTGAAACCAGTAGGTAAACAAGAAGTATATTTTTAATTATTTTTTTATAAATTACAGTTTATTCACTTTGTATCCCAGCTGTAGCCCCCTCACTCATCTCCTCCCAATCATACCTTCCCTCCCTCATCTCCTACCATGTTCCTCCCCAAGTCCACTGATAGGGGAGATCTTCCTCCCCTTCCCTCTGACCCTAGCCTATCAGGTCTCATCAGGACTAGCTGCATTGTCTTTTTCTATGGCCGGGTAAGGCTGTTCCCCCCTCAGAGGGAGGTGATCAAAGAGCCAGCCACTGAGTTCATGTCAGAGACAACCCTGTTCCCATTACTAGGGAACCTACTTAGAGACCTAAGCTGCCATGAGTATTAGTCTCAGAAAAGACCCCTGGGCCCAGATTTTTTGGTTCTGTTGCTCTGCTTGTGGAGCCCCTTTCCCCTCCAAGTCTTTCTATCTCTCCCTTCTTTCATAAGCTTCTGTGCACTCTGCCCAAAGTTTGGCTATGAGTCTCAGCATCTTTTATACCTTGCTAGGTAGAGTCTTTTAAAGACCCTCTGTGGTAGGCTCCTCTCCTCTTCCCTGTTTTCTCTGTCTTCTGATGTCTGTCCCATTCGCTTTCTGTGTGAGAATTGATCATCTTACCCAGGGTCCTCCTTATTGCTTAGCTTCTTTTAGTGTTCAGATTTTAGTATCCTATAAACATATCCTATGTTTATCCTATATATGTATAATATCCACTTATAAGTGAGTATACAGAGAATTCTCAATAGAGGAATATGGAATGGCAGAGAAACACTTAAAGAAATGCTCAACATCCTTAGTTATCAGGGAAATGTAAAACAAAATGACCCTGAGATTTTGCCTTATACACATCAGAATGGCTAAGATAAAAAACTCAAGTGACAACACATGCTGGAGAGAATGTGGAGAAAGGGGAACCCTTTTCCCTTTTCTGGTGGGAAGGTAAACTTGGACAACCACTTTGGAAAACAATCTGGCTGGTAGGAATAGTGCTACCTCAAGATCCAGCTATACCACTACTAGACATATATCCAAAAGATGCTCAAGTACACAACAAGGACATTTGCTCAACCATGTTCATAGCAGCTTTATTTATAATAACCAGACTCTGGACACAACCCAGATGTCCCTCAGTTGAGAAATGGATACAGAAATTGAGATACATTTACACAATGGAATACTACTCAGCAATTAAAAGCAGGGAAATCATGAAATTTGCAGGCAAATGGTGGGAACTAGAAAAGATCATCCTGAGTGAGGTATCTCAGAAGCAGAAAGACACACATGGTATATACTCACTCATAAGTGGAGATTAGACATGTAATAGATGATTTGACTTTCAAGGCCACGTGCATGTTTACATTATGAAATACTGCAAAGTAATGAGTCCATCTCAAACACTGGAAAGATGTTACCACAGAAAGAATAATTTTTGCATTAGTAAATCCAGCACAGCAGTGATATATAAGGTTTGTGTTTTAAAGATAATTGAATGCCTGTACAACATGAGGGAAAATAAGAAAATGAAAATAGCAATACAATTTTACCTGCAGCAATATTAAAAACATGCACACACAGTAATAAATTAAGAGACTTATGACCTCTGTAGGAAAGCTGCGAAGTTTTGCTGAAAGACCTTGGCAATGGCTCTGCATACCATGCGTAGGGGTTGGGTAGCTGTTTAGAAAACAGTAGCCCTGTCAAAAGTGATCCAGGGACGCCATTAACTATCCAGTCACACTCAGTAAATTACTGTAAGGCAGCACCAATTCCACTACAAAATTTCTTTGAAATGCAGATATATAATGGTTATGATACACTTGAAAAATTTTTTTAAAAACCTGGGTAATTTCTACTATTGCTGTTGTAATCCTCTAAATATCCAGTAATTAAGGCAGTGTCATATAAGTGTGCGCACAGATGAGTGATCAATCAGTGGATCGGGAACAGACCATTCGTAAGTACTCAGTTGATGGTCCTTGAAGGCGACAATGTAATTGGAAGATTCTGTCAAATGGCGCTAGAGAAAATGGCTGTTTCATAATGAGAAGTAATGAGCCTACAGAAGATGCGCTTGGAGCCTCACCAGAGGCTTTGGAGGCTTTCAGATTTGAGCATCTTTTGTCCCTCTCTGCCTGACCTGTTGCTGCTGACCTGACCTGACCAAGTCTGTCCAGTGATTGCTACAAAAACTCATGCTAAACTTCCAAGTAGATTTGAAATTATCTAATAGATTTCCAGCTACACAGGCACCACCATGACTAGTCGAGTGCTACACGCAGCAGAGTTGACCTTACTCCCAGAAGGGAGATTTCTGTGGTGTAACGATAGCCCTGAGATTCTGTCAGGATCTAGGTCTCTCTAGGCCTCACCTGAAATTAATATTTCTTTTCATTTTGTCCTCATATACCTCTTTCTGTGTTTCTTCTGGGCATTGTGAACATTTTCATTAAAAAAAATTGAAGTATTGTTAGCTCAAGATTTACTCTTGGAAGAACTTAACCAGTACAAACACATGTACATGCATATACTCACATGAACATACACACAAGCACATATATAGACACAGACAGACAGATTGGCTTGGGCACACACACGTGCACCTACACACACACACGTAGACATGCAAGTTGACCCACCGAAGAGAGCCTCATCCTCATGGTGACAGTGACATAGGAACAATAAGGGCTTAGCTCAGTCAACACACACACACAGGCACGCACACACACATGCACACACGCACTAACCATAAATGAATTCATGACCTGAAACACTGATCTAAATATGAAAGGTCCTCCTAAAAACTTAAAGAAATATGGAAGGATGTTTTCATGGCCCTGTATTAGGAAAATAATACTTATCAGATAAATTTAGTATTCGGTGTAAAATAAATCAGTGCATTTGGCATCAATAAAATTAATATTGTCTAACAAAATAAAACAAAACATAATGTAGAAAATAAGAGAAGCTAAAGCCTGGGACATGTTAACAGTACATACCATCTGATATAGCATTCACACATACAAAGTGCAAAAGTTCTTTAATCAACAAAAATTGAGTTATTAAAAATAAATTACTCAATAATAATTTTATATCCCCATTGTAGCCCCTCCTTCATTGCCTCCAGGTCTAGCCTTCCCTCTCTCTTCCAACCTCTTACCTTCCCTCAGTTCATAGAAAAAGGGAGCCCTCCTCTGCTACCATCTGACTCTAGCCTATCAAGTCTCATTAAGACTGCCTGCATACTCTTCCTTTTGTAGCCTGGCAAGGCTGCCCCACTAGGGGGACGTGATCAAAGAACATGTCAGAGACAGCCCCTGCTCTCCTTACTAGAGAACCCACACAAACTGAGCTGCTATGGGCTACATCTGAAGCAGGGGTGTTAGGTCCTTTCCGTGCATGGTCCTTGGTTGGTACATCTGTCTCTGTAAGGACCCCTGGACCCAGATATTTTTGCTTTGTTGGCCTCCTTGTGGAGCTCCTGTCCCCTCTGGGTCCTTCTATCTCCCCACTCTTCCAGATGTCTGCCAGCACTCTGCTCAAAATTTGGCTGTCAGTCTTAGCATCTTCTTCAATCTCCTGCTGGTGGAGTCTTTGAGAGGACATCAAGTTCCTTCTCTTCAACCACATCCAGCTGAATGAGAACTAACCATCCTCCCTAGGGTCCTCCTTATTATTTAGCTTCTTGAGGTCTGTGGATTGTGGTATGTTTATCCTGTATTACATGTCTAATATCCACTTATAAGTGAGTATATACCATGCGTGTCTTTCTGCTTCTGGGTTACTTTACTCAGGATAATCTTTTCTAGTTCAATTCATTTTCCTGCAAATTTCGTGATTTCCTTGTTTTAAATAGCTGAATGGTATTCCAAATAGCAGCTTTATTCATAATAGCCCAAATCTGGAAACAACCACGATGTCCTTCAACCAGAAAATGGATGAAGAAATTGTGGTGCATTTACTCAATAATAACTTTTAAAATAAGATATTTAATGCTGTTTGAAGATTTCTAATAATAAATGTGTACATATCCTTTGGCAAGGCTATCCCACTCTTTTAATATGGGATAATAAGTAATGGCTGCACAGCTTTTGACTCTTGCAGTATATTCAGAGTGAGTGCTGTGCGGCCATGCCCCTGAGCTAGAAATGCCACAGGTGTCCTTTAAGGAGGAACACATAAAGTCATGCTGCCACGTTTCGCACTCAAGCATCAAAAGAACAATCTTCTGAGCTTCCACCAACACTCGTCAATCTCATGAACAGTATGTTACGCAGAGAGGCCGAACAGAAAAGAATGCATGATTCCTTAGGTGTAAACAGTGAGGTACAATGCTTACTAATGAAGCCAACATAAAAGAGTACATGAAGTTCAGAGCAGGCAACTTTCATGGATGTCGCAGAAACAAGAATAGTGGCCAAGTGTGGACAAAGATCGTGTGTCAGCTGAAAAGTCACATCAATGACGCTGTGGTGAGCAGAAATTGACATTGTTAAGTAGTCACCAGAAATTGACTTATATGTTTATATTTTGATAGCTTATAAGATAAACATAGTATACAGTTTTCCAAAAGCTTAACATTTCCTAAGATTAGAGACAAAATATGTAGACAAAACTGTGAACCTCAGCATATTCAGTGACAGAAAAATGTAGCTGGGTAGAACATCCCAGAATGTGAGCTGTGATTTCAAAGTTAAAGTCATGGTCTTCAAATACACTAAAATGTTTGAACTTGGACTTTGTCACAGCCCAGTAAACATATATCCAAGGCATCATTCCAGCTTGCTGAGAGTGGGTTTTCATAAGTACAAGGTACATGATAATGGATATCTCACCCCTACAAACAAAAATAGTCTAAAAAATGGAGAACAGATGGGTATTTTTTAAACATATCTGTAAATATAAATTATTATGTAAAGCAGGAGGTGAAAATATAACCATGTCCCTAATTATAGGTTACATTCATAAAGATAGGCACTTTGAGGAGAAGGAAACAATGTACATTGTATTGTGGCATTAATTCATAATTCATGATTTTGTTCCTAATTCAAAGTCTGCTACATCTGTATGCAGAGAAGTATGTGTGTAGAATATATATTCGGTATTTTTATGAAAAGGTAGATAATCATTATTGTTTCAAACCAGCCAAAAACACAATACAGTTTCTTAAAAGAAAGGCAGACGAAAAAATAGAAAGATGGATGCAGTAGAAGTAAGAATAATGGTGACGATACAGAAAAACACATGAACAGGAAAAGGGAGACAGACACTATTTATCAAAGGAGTCTAAGGGAAAGTTCTGATGTAAAAATTATCAGCTGAACATTACAGAGGCCAGTGTCTGTGAACTTGATGGTGCCAAATAGCATGGTACAAAAATATAGGGGTGAACGATCATAAAAGCAGAAAGAATGTGATGGAAGCATAACTCATGGTATTTTCTAGTAGATAGCTGGCATCAATAACGTCTCAATCTGCTAATGGCAAATAATGACTCAAGGATATTGAAAAATATAATAGATGGAGCTGAAATTTTCAATATAAATGTACCTTCATAAAAACTATAATTTTGGCTAGAAACTGTGCAACCTTATCAAATTTAATCAAGTAGCAATCACCTAAAGAAACATCAATCAATATCTGTATATACATACATATATATATATATATATATATATATATATATTAAAAGCAAACAAAATTAGTAAATTAGTGCTTAAGTAATTAGAAATTTTTTGAAATTTAAAAACTGGTCTCCACTTTGTAAATCTGATAAGGAAAGGATATTTGTGTCTTAAAGGGCTTTGTGAAAGTAGTGACAGTTGGTCCCCAAGTGTCCGTTTACTGGTCAGAATCAGCCCGATTCTTCCAGTGGGGACTACCATGCTCAACTGTTGACACTGGGAAATCAAAACCTTACAGTTTCTCACCACTGAAGAACACTGCAAAGGCATCAAAAAGTACCATATTCTAGTGAGAAAATGTATATATTCTAACCCAAGGAAAGTGGCATGAATATAAGAAAGAATGTAATATATTAGAAAACAAGAATTTAAAAATTAGCGTCAGTGAAGATTAAGTCACTAAAACAAATTCCTGACAAAAGTACATAAGTGTGAAAAATATGGAGAAAAATCCAGTGAGGCAAATGTACACACACACACACACACACACACACACACACACACACTCACACTAAGCTCAGAAGGAGAGTCCAGTCTTGTTTAGACTGATCAGCCTGAGAGCAACTGAGGAGATGACCCCCATTGCCAGTCGAAGCTGCTGTGTTTCCCAAGAAGTACCACATCCTCCAGCTCCAGTCACTGGCTCAAGCATGCAAATATGCAGCTTATTATATAGCACCAAGTGCCAAATTCATAACTTCAATGCCCAAAAGGAGAAATTAAATCAACTCATGTAGAGAAATACACCACAAAAGTGCTCCATTTCGATTACATAATGCAGATACAAAAATATGTTTCAGAAAACCAAATGCTGTATTTTAAAATGCAGTGCACTCTTGATGAATGGACTGTCTCTTTAAATCACTGCTATATAAAAAACCTGTGAAGTGACATAAAATGCATGAGTTTACATTTACACACATCTCTTCGTAGTTCACGTGAAGTGCTCACTCCAGAAAACCTAAAATCCATACCTGCTGTCTGGGGAGATGGGTAGATGATAGATAGATAGATAGATAGATAGATAGATAGATAGATAGATAGATAGATAGATAGATAGATAGATAAGTAAGTTAAGAGGTAGAGGAGAGGGGAAGAGAGGTAGAAAAGTAAAAATATATATCCCTTGTTTGCACTCCAAGTTAATGATATTGAGAATCAAAGAGATCAGACTGTATTAAAGAGAATCATAACAGCCTATTAAATTTAAAAACAAAAGTTGCTATAGATGTTTTTATTAGGTTTGTTTTTCTGCTTCAGTGCATGAAGTGAGATTTCCCCTCTCAGCAAGAGCATTCTTCCCACATGGCTCTGGAAACCAGCCTCGCTCTAAAGTAATATTAAACCTCAGTGCACTGGGGTAAAATGCACCTCCACAGACCCCAGTGTGATGAACTGCTGTCTTTGGTTGAGTGCCAATATCAGTTTAGAAGAACCCAGAATTCATGGTTGAGATGATGGGAAATCACCTTTCTCCTCCTGCAGCCTGCAGATTTTGGTCATTGCACGTGTACTCCAGAGCCCAGCACCTCTTGTTAAAGAGCGTTAGAAGAGGCTGAGAAAGTGGTTGGAGCACTAGACACTGAGGCAAAGCGCTTCTTGAAACACGACGGGAAGAAGTGCTGCTAAGTGCCCTTCATCTCTAATGAGGCCTCACGGTTCACAGACTTCCCCCACGTCATGCCAGAGCACCGTGAACATAAAAGAAACTGCTCAATTCTCAGAAAACAGGCATCCGTTTCTCTGTGTCTCCTAAGTAGAGTCTGCCTGAAGGAGCAAGGACAGTGTTCTGCACTGGCTTGCACTAGAGAATGACCTACTTACTCAGGGTTTGACAAAGAGGGGAAGGGTAGAAAGGAGATACATTATGCACAGTATTAGGTCAGTGACAAAGTTCAAATTCCATTACACTTAAGCCCAGTGCAGCTTCTTTGCAAACCTTCCCTTGTGACATACATCAGTGGTTGTCCTGGTGACAACACACTGAGGTCAGCGTTTGATTATGAGTCTTCTGAACTAGTCTTCAGTGAGCACCTGGTTCCCTCTGGCTGAGGTGGGTAGTGTGGGGGAGAGACACCTGAATATCAGCCTGCATCTAGCCCTGCTCTTGTACCCAGCTGAAGGAGGACTCAGGTTTGCCAAGCCCAAGTCATATTTCTCAAGGAACTTTTTAGTCTTGCTTCTGCTGAAAATGATTCAGGTTGATAATCTTGGCAAGATCTTTGCCTTCTCATGTCAATATTTATTTCTTAAGTGATACCTTTGGCAAACCTTTAAGGGCTGCCATAAATAGAAAATCCTTTTCACCCCATGGAAAACTTCAGCAGAGAATGGTGGTATAAATAAATCATCACCTGAATAGTTTTAAATATATAAGATAGATAAAGAAACTTATAAAAAGGTTTGAAGAATATGGGATTCTAAGAGTATTCGGGAGGGATATAGGGTCAGAGGAAGCAAGAAAAATGAATCAGCTAAAACAGAAAGAAAGTATGTAATAAAGAAAGGGCAAATATACACACATGCATTTGGTTGACTATATAAAACTAAATACAAATATATTTATACACACATAGAACACCTCTCTCCCCATCGAACAAATGTCTCATGGCAACAGATGGAGACCAACACAGAAGCCCACAACGGGTCAAAATGCAGTGAACGAGGGGCTGTGGTGCCCAGCCTCAGCCGACACTAGCTTGTGCCTAAGACTCAGAGTTAGTAACGGATGAGTGAGTGGAAAGATCTTCAAGAGCCAGAGAAATGGGAAGTTTGCTGTGCAATTTAGTGTCCTAGAAATGTCCGAGGAGCTACACCCAGGAAGTTGCACTGGTATGGCTATCTAAATAAGATTTGAAGAAGGATGACACCAGCATACATGCTAACATGGAAGGGGAAAATCTTATGGGGTCTCCAGCTTAGACAAAGGACTGCAGCTAACTAAGGAATAATGACAGAAGAAAATATGTCTTCTCCAAGGAGAAGCACACAAACTGCTTATCCAACACTGTCTAGAACTAAGTGGCCAGCCCTGTAATCATATGCAAACAAGTAAGATTATAAGGACTGAGCAGTGTAGCCTGTGTTTGCTATGTTGTGGGTTTTTTTTCTCTCTCTTCCAGTCTTGTTGAACCCAACATTACATAGGAGAGAAAAAAGGATGGAGAGGAAAGGGAGCCATGTTATTGTTAGACTACTTTCTGCTGATGAGGGGCATCACGTTCTTCAGGGCAAGTGTGATCTTCACTGTTAGGAGATCTACTTTCCTCTTCTCATTTCCTGGCCCACAACTGCTTAACAAACCACAACCAGCAACCAGCCAGCAGCAGCAACAGCAACAGCAACAATAATACTGCTTCTTGGGGTCCCAGCACTTCCAAAGCCTCTGAAGAGTTCCTGGAATTCCAAATGTCACTCATAGAAATTATCTGGAACCGGGAAACCCCTTGCTAGAGCTCAAGGCAAATTATAGTCACATGCTGTGATACACCCTCGTATCCACACACCTGGGACCAAAACAAAAACGTGTTCTTATAATACTTCTGTGTTTTTAAAAGAAAGCAAACTTTTCACTACAGAGAAGTGAAATATATGTATACACACACATATAAAATCAACAGTTAGAGGAATAAAAGCGATGAATTTGAGAGCGATCAAGGTGTGTGTGTGTGTGTGTGTGTGTGTGTGTGTATGTGTGTGTGTGTGTATGTGTGTGTGTGTGTGTGTGTGATGGGGGAAGTTGGGGGCTGAAAGGGAAGAGGAAAAAATGTAATTAAATTTAATTTCAGAAAATAAAATTTACTTTTAAAAGGAAACCATAGAGAGGCAGAAGTACCAAAGTACTTTTCAGGGGTCAACACTGTTGGGAAAGCTCTTTGAGGAACAATCACCATCATGCAAGCATCTTTTTCAATGATATATGTGTGTCATGAGAACCAAACATCTCCCAAGCATATGAGATAGTAAAACGCACATGCCCTCATTTTCCATCAGCATCTGCCTTGGAATGATCTGGCTTTCCTCTTCTCACTGTTAGTCTCCAGTTCTTGCCCTTAACAATTTTCCAGTTCCCTCACTATCATTTCTAACAGGTTGCTTTGTTCTTCTAACTGCTTTGTAATGAGCAATGTGGTCGGGCATTAATACCCAGTGCCTCATTTGGGGGACTTTGATGAAAGAAAAACAAGTCGTATTTCAGGAAAAGAATGCCTTTTTATTTTTGTAAGATTGAATAAACTTACTTGTATGGAGGAAGGGATACTTCCTAGAGAGCTTGAAAATACCCCACTGCAGGGCTCCGGTTTCCAACCCATGTTGCAATAAATACACAGGGTGAACTATAGGTTTCTGTTCCTCCTTCTCTTCTATCAACACTATATTACAGGCATCCTCACCTCATACTTGTCATGTCCAGTCCAAATATCCTGGAACAGTAGCTGCCATTGTCCTCATGTACTGTCAAGGACCCTAAAACCCAGAAGCTTAATCACCATGATACCATCATGCCTGAAGGCATATGAAGGCCATTTATATGGTGGTGGAATGAAAAAAAGAAAAAAAGAAAAAAAAGAATAAGGAATTTGTTTCACTAATGTATGCTACTTTGCTGACTATTAAAAAAGAATTCGTTAAGATAACAGTGAATAGACCTGTTAAATCAAAAAACACATGGTACAGGGGATAATTATGAAACAATTTTTCCTCTTCCTCAGGAAATGTGTGGTAAAATGCTAATTAAACTTTAGGCACAATGATCCAGCTTCCTGTCTTTGCAACACTCATCTCCATCAACAGCACTGATTAGCTCTGAGGATGCTGGTGTATTATGCAAAGACCTCAGAACTTGACACAACTGTGCAACATACTTAGATATTGGAAGTAATCAGCCGTAAGTCCTGATTACCATCTCCATTCAAAGTCTCCATTTATATTGATGCCACATAGTGGATGAGAGAAGAGATGGTCCCAGTGGTCAGGGCACCAGCAGGGACCTGGCATCTTAACACTGTTGTTATAAAGAGGTGTTACATCCATTCATCATAGCCATGGTCCCATGAGACTGCTCAAAGTTGTTACTGCCATTGTCAAAGCTATTATCACTATCATTATGTAACACACACAGCTTTTAAAGGAACAGCCTTCTCATTTCACACTGACAAGCAAGCAATTGTCTATATCATCTTGAAGATGCATGAATGGAGGTTATAGTATTTTCTCCATCTCTACTTTCTAAACCCCTGAAAACCAAAACAATTATGCTTGAAAAACCTTAAAGACAATAGCTGTCTCAAGGAAGCAAATACAGAGGGCCATTCCAGAAGCTTCAGAACTATTCCTGAAACAAAGGATTTAGCCCACTCACCAAATGCTTTGACCTGAGAGCAAGATTTCCCTAGCAAAATGCTTACTGGCACTTTCTGTAAGTTAGAAAAGTGAGAAAGGTCAGGACCTCCATTTACTTAAACTTCCTCAGGATGCTTGTTCTTCCACATGTAGATTAATAAACACTGTGTTAGTGTACATCCTAATGTGGGAACATATGTATCCATTCATGGAAGAATCATGCAGACAGTTAAGACACTTTGTCTTTACAGTAAACATTTCACTTTAAAGAAAGAACAGCGTTCCGCCTAACTATTTGGAAGACCTCTATTCTTCCAAAATTAAGTGAGTTAGCGACACAAGCCCCAAACCTCTGGCTTCCTCAGACAGAAAAGGTTCTTGTCAGCTCAGCATTTGTTACATGGAGAACTTCGTTCCAACTCCCAACTGAATAGTCACCTACCAGTCAGAAGTACTTAACCGGGCAGATTAGTGAAATAACTGAAGGTAACAATCCCAGTGCCTACCTCAAAACAAGTGGCCCCAAAGCTTAACTGTCAGTATATCTAAATTGCCCACAAGCAGATGCTGCTGCAGCAGTGAGGAGGTAGAATTACAATGCAGTGCTTTCCTAGCGAGCCATCTTCTTACCGCACTCCCTTCAGAACCACTCAGCACATGAAACAGTGCATAGCAAAACTCTCTGGAAGGTTACAATCACTAGTAATGATTAATAGTTAATAATAATTAGTGAGCTATTAACTCATTTCAAAGATACTTTCCATTGCAACAGCATGGTTTCTCTAATTGTTCCATGCTGCATATGTGGGACAGTTTTTTTCATTTTTATTTTTATTAATTACAGTTTATTCACTTTGTATCCCCCTGTAGCTCCCTCCTTCCCTTCTTCCCTCCCAGTCCCACCTCTCCCCCTTCTCCACCCATGTCCCTCCCCAAGTCCACTAATAGGGAAGTGGGACAGTTTTAAACTGTGATTTAATGTATCCAAGTTCTTTCTTGACATTATTTGAAACTCATCTTTGTTTTTCTTTCCCTATCTTCAAGCAGCTTAAAATACCAAAATTTACCATCTGGAAATACCGTTTTGATTATGCTATTTAATATTTCCCGTACTGCTGCAACGTTTCCATTTTTCTAAAAAAAGGGAAAATAAGACAAATGCTTTGTCGTATTTTTGTTGTTGTTGTCAGCTCTGGAAGAAGCAGGGTCATAGGAAAAAGAATGTGTCATCTTTAGGAAAATGGCAGAAGGCAAATAGAGAATCAAGAATAGAGGCAGCATTGCACAGTGAGGTTGAACTCCTAGCAGGAAATTGATACTTCCAGGGTGAAAATGGAACAGAACCAAGACATTATAATGAGAGTCATTTGGTGCAGGAGAAGACCCTTAAAAATGACTCACAGTTGACTCACAGTGTGAGCATTACAGGCTATTTTCCTTGGTCACAGTCTCAACATAAATGCTCTGGAAGAGGCAATGGTATTTTAAATAGCTCATTCTCATTTGCAATTTTTTGTTTGTTTTTCTTTCTCTTCAAGTTACGGGTAGGTTCCTGGAAAATATTTTTTCCCCTGTCACTAGAGGAGAGCCTTGAAAAGCCATGCTGTAAAATTAGAGAGAACAATAGAGAAGGAAACGCTGGAAGATTCAGGCATCAACAAAGGAAATTACCTGTGGGCATTTGCTCCATGTTCCCCACTCAGACATGACACACTCACTGGGACACAGAAGGGAACAGGCCTGGGATTCTGGGGGAGCATCATCCTGGTTGCACAGGGTCCTGTTCACTGTCCCTCCTTCACTGTCAGCAGTATTCACACACCTGTTAGACAGTGGTGGTGATAAAGATAGATACATTTAAATTAGGGGCAGCAGAGAAACAAGGAAAAACAAACCAACTCAGCCTTCCTCAGTCTAGTAAAAGAATTTAGAAATGTTACAAGTCATGGCTGTCTCATGCACCACCCACTTTCAAGAGATCTAGGGTTCCACACTGAGTGGATATTCCTTCAATTTTTACAAATTTTTAGTGTCCTACTCCAAATACCGGAAAGACGACCCTGTTTCAGCCAGAACCTTCACACTTTCTGTGACTATTGTCAGCCTTTCTCAAAGCTCCCAACCATCTTCACATTTACTCCACATATTGTAGGGGATAGAAAAATAATGTGAAAACAGTCACTATTACAAGCATTTGAGTTTTACGTGGCTAGGTGGTGTGCAGCCTCCGCAAAGGGTGATGTGGGAGCATTGCCTTGCCCACCGAACCTAAAGATTATACATTGTTCCTGCACGACCAGCCACACCTCTACCTCAACTTTGAGATCAAACACACAAAATGACATCTGCCATCATGCTCTGGTTATCCATGATGAAAAGTCAATCATATGTAAATCAAGTGTTCTACCCAAAATGGTTTAACCAGAATACATGGACAATATCAAGACTTGGCAGAAATGTCACTGACTTATAAATAATCTTGCATTGCTGGCTGGAAATTATTTTTAAAAAAGAGGTTGAGTGTTTTTAAGCCCACATACTGTGGCATTTAAATGGAAATGTGCATAACTCACACCAAACCAACCACAAACTGGAAATGCTTATAGTGGCCGTATTCACACACAAGCAGGCTAGAACTAGTTCCACTCTTTAGCAGTATGTAACAGTTGTCCCTACTGTTCTAAATTCCATTGAATCCAATAAGGGGGAGAATGCACGGACTACTGGTAGGCAAAAGGGTATGGGTGACAGATATGTTATTGAAGATCGCCACATACAAAGTGCCTATACTCTGACGATCCTTTCATATAGATGTTTAATGCTAATATGCAAAGTCTGACTAGCGCCCACTCTTAAAAGAATGGCTAGCAGCTAACAGAGGGTTAGGTAATGCTGAAGTTTTGCTTCTGACTGGGTTTGGTTGTAGAAGCGAAGCGCACTGGTGTTATGAAAACTTACCCAGCCATATTCCCATGGCTTGGCCATTTATCTATATTTGCATCTCAGAAATTTATTTTTAACTTACCCCTTCTCCAAAAATTAAAGATAATGTGTTATTCTCCGGGATCCTTTGATAGATGTCAGGAATTATTTTTTTGTCAGTATTTATTGATTCAGTGAATTTTTTGAGTCAAGGTCTAATGTACTCCAGGGTGGCCTTTGAACTAATACTTATGGCTTTACCTCTCAAAAGTTAAAGATTATAAGCATGGCCTTGCCATATTTACTAAATAATTTTGAGGACTTACTATGCTACCAGTGCCTTAAAAGCAGTTATTGAGGTACAAAACCAGAAGAAAATTAGACAGTTGGTGTATTTGTGAGTGTTTTGTTCTAGTGATAACAGCAAAAATGAAGATAAAAATGGTGACAATATCTAGACAATGGTGTGCACTTAGTACCCCAGGACTCAGGAGTCCTAGGCATGAGGATTGTGACTTTGGGGCTGTTGAGACCAGCCTGAGCTCCTCAGACCTGACACAGGCATTTGCTGGTCTAATCCTGCCAGATAGCAGGACACTCAGTGCTTTTGGAGAGTGATATCCTATAACACTATGGTGCTCCCTGCCCTAATCATGCTCTCTCACCATGAGTTCCTTTTAATACATTAAAATAGAAAAAAATCAGGAAATGGGGTGGAAAATTAAAAAAGCTATATGAGTGAAGTAATAAAAATTTAACCATTGTATACAGTAGAGTAATAGAGGGTAGACAGGAAGAGTAAGGTCTCCAGCAAAGGAAGGCCTGACACAAGGTCATCTCTAAGTTTCCATTTATTCTGAGTTAGGAGCAGTAGAAGGAGGTTCCTTAGAATGTCTTCAGCATCTTTCCTGGGACAAATGGAAAAAGCTAGGAAGTGCTTTTTCTCTTGATTGCACAAACTGAGCTGATGTCCTTTTGTTTCGCTGAGAAGGAGAAGTAAGACTTCTGGCTATTGATAGCCAGTGGATATAGGCATTGATTTCTGCTCACTTCCAATATACTACAAAAGCACTAATAAAGGTATTTGCTTCCAAAGTACAATTAATGGTGATGCTAAGAAGAATCACTTTCTGTTGTAGTCACATGCTCCTCTTCTCTCCTCCCAAATCTCATAGACCCTTGTGAACATACTATGTTCATGGCAATGGGGTGCTTCTTCCAAATACTGGGAACACAGTAAAAAATCTTTGCTGCAAATTAGATGGCTCATATTGTATAGTAAGCCTTCAAGAAACAATAAAGAAAATAACTACATTTATATTACAAAAACCTACTATGAAAAATTCTAGAATTTGCAGTGCCAAGTATTTGGGGATGGGGTGTTGGGGTGAAGATGGGTTAAAACACTAGAGGGTTTAGGAAATGTGTGTACGAGGTATCTACAGCCTCAGATGCCCTCCTGCAATGTGCATTGTCCCTTCTCCTTTTTTCAAGCAACTGAAGGCTTTATATCTGAAGAAGTTATCAAGTTATCAAGTTCCCAAATGCCATTGGGTTAGAGAACTCTTGGCACACTGAAAGACCTTATATGTCAACAGGAATTTCAATAGATGTCTGCCTCCTGAAAATGACATCATCACTAACTTAGTAGCTTAATCAATGGAATGTCATTGTCTGACAATTGCACAGCATAGATATCCAATATAGGTTTTCTGGAGCCTGCGTGTAGATTCAGGGGTTGATAGAAATGTAATCCTAGGGATGTCTCTTTGGTTTTTCATGCTTCACAGGCCATTCTCATTCCTTGGGTGGCGCTTTCCTCCGCCTCCAAGGCGAGGTCCTCACATTTCTTCACATCTTCCCACTTTTGTCACATCTTCCTTTTTCTTGCCCCTCTACTATTTCAAAGTCCCTGTGAGCAAACTGTGCACACGCAGATAGGCTAGAATTGTCCTGTTGCAATCATGCATGATAACACTGTTTTTTCATAAAACACATATCAGAATCTGGGAATTAGAATGCAGACATTTTGAGAGGTTACCATTCTTTTTCTGCACTAGAATTCTTTCACTGTTCCCCCGGAATACCGCTATTAGAATTATCTGTTTGATTAATGATTGAAGAAGAAGCATTTCGAGGGATTCTGAGCAGTCCACAAGTGAAGTCTTAAAAAGACTGAAATTTAAGGTGTTCCCAAAGGAAATGCAGTGACCCATTATATATCCCTGTCATCAATCTCCTTGCCCACCTTTCCTTCAGCACTCACTCGCTTCCCTCAAACACTGCAAAACTGTTTTAGGCATTTTCCTTGTTTTCTGTCAACACTTCCTGCCTTTTATTCCCTCCACGAGTACACCTTGAACCATTTTAGTCATGCTTCCGTTGTCATTGCAGAGAGCCCTCTTATCAGAATCATTCACTGACTCCCCTCTACCAAGTTCAGCGGTCAGTGCTTATCTCAGGGAACTCAGTGGCTCCGGAGACAATTGATTACTGCACTTTTCTTTAAAACAATACAAAAAAACCTCAAAATTCTGCTTGAATTATTTCCTTTTTTAAAATTTTATTCCCCTGGGTATTTCTCAGTCTCATTTTTAGAAACATTCTCTTTGAATCTTTCTAACTTACAAATGTTGGAGTTACAAAGGGCTCAAAACATTATCAACATATACCAAATTTATAAGCTAATGGCAGTGAAATTTATAACCTTAATCTCTCCTCCGAACACAAGCCTATAATAGCTCAGTTGGAAAGCTAATATCATACCTCAAATTTAACGTGTTTGAAAGCTAACTTGTTTTCCTGTCAAGCCTGATTCTCACATTTTCCAGTTCAACAGATGGTGCCACCATTCCTCCTGTTGATCAGCCAGTTAACAGCCATCTCCATATTTCTTCCTTTCCCATTCTATGGTCATTTAATCATCATATCCTATGTTCTGTAGCTTTGAAATTTATTCTAAATGTGACACTCTCATCATCTTCAATTTATTAAACCAAATGCAACTGACAGCCTCTCTCACCTGGAATTCTGCAATGGCCTCAAACCTACATCTTTGCACCCAAACTTCAGAATTTCTGTACCATGCCATGGCAGGTTCTTTTGGACAAGTAGAACTGGGACCTCTTCTGAACACTAAACCTTTCATAGCTTTATGGCTTCACACTACAGTTAGTGTAATATCCTGCCTTCACCTTCCTTCAGAACACAGCATGGTCTTCACACCAGCCCCAGCCGTGTGGGACAGGTTTTATTCTCCCATCAAGTCAGGAAGTATCTGTCTGTTCTTTTGTAGTGGACTTTTCTACATCTGAAAATTAATTATACATAGGGTATAATTAATACCCTATGCTATTCAGGTGGGCCATTGATGGCACTAATTTTCCTTCTTATTTTACACACTGCTAACTGTGTATCAGTATTTTAGCTTTTGCTTGTCCAAATGATAACATGTATTGCTATTATGCCTTCTTGGGAAGGCAGTCATTCTTTGGTTATAAGTTGTTTCTGTATGTGCCAACTTGTCAAAGTCCAGCAGAGGATGTTGGTTTGGTTCTAGTGCTTTCAGGTATAGGACAAAATCCTTTGATGAGCTTCCTTAGAGTGACTGGTGCAGCATTTGTACTTATTTTATATACTTTTATGTTAAGATGTATAACTATTATTCATCGATCTCATTGGATTTCAGTGTCTGGGGCTGATTATGAGGGGGGTTGAATTTATAATGGCATCCTTAAATAGATTAAGATCCATTAAATATTCTAACCATGCTGTTGACGTAAGAAATAGCAAAGTAGTGAGGACCTCCTAATTTGTTAGCAGTGGTGGCTGGGAGTTCCTGGAAGGACACTGGTCTGCTCCATGTAGCAGACCGTGCCCAGTGTAATTAGGAAATAGTAGAGGGCGTGGGTGGGGGACTGCAGAGGCCTTCCCACTGCGTGCATGGTTGGGAGGCTACACTTGATTCTGTGGATTCTTGAAGGTGAGCACAGTCAGAGGACATAGGATGGACATGATTATGTATCTGGACACCAGCATTAGTGACTTTTATAAAGAGGGAAAATGCTCCACCACCTCCGGGGCACTCACCGGATTCTTCTAGCTTGTGTTCCTCTTCCACAGCGTGGGGATCTCAGCTCATTGTTGATTTTGCATGGAGACCAGTGTTCTACAACCCAGGAATATTGATCACACTCACTGTAACACGGAACTGCCTCATGAACCTGTCAAGAACAGGAGAGAAAGAAAAAAAGTATTATGTGGAGCTACCCAAGTGATAGAAAATCCTTTAGTAATGCCTGCCGAACAGAACCTGAGAAATGACACTGTTGCCCATTAGCCAAATTACATCCCTCCAAAAGAAGACATATTTGACTGGTATGAATTTAGTGAGCTGCCTGAAAAAGCATAGAGGGAAATCAACTGAAGTCAGAGAGTATGCCTTCACAGACAAGAACAAAGGACGGCCATCCCCCCGCCAGGAGAAGAAATTCTATTATCATTCCATTTCCCCCAAAAGCTTATTCATATATATTAGATGCTAGTTCTCAATTAGATGGTATACTGTATTCCCAGATGTACTTTAACGTGTCAACTGAAACAAACACAGATAAAGCAAATTTACTCCTGAATATAAGGGGTTTTTAGAATGCATAAGAAAAGCAGAATTATTTACACTAGAAATTTCTTTCTTTCTTTCTTTTGCCTCCAAATGATCAATTCTAACAATCCTTCAGCTTCCTGAGCATTGCGGCTTCATATGAATGTAGCTATTTGTAGGATGGATTCAGAGCCTAGCTAAAATGAATGTGTGCCTAAATACGCATGCACACACACTATTCAGGACAAACAACTGGCCATCTTACTCATTTGATATGATTACTAAGGGTATTTATAATTTTATGATTAAAAAATAAAGCAGTGAGGACATTTGCACCTCCCCTTCTTGCCTACGCATTTGCTTATGCTAAGGCTTTCCTGAATGTGTCCCTGTATATCACAGGCAACTGAGGTTTTCTTGAGGCAGCGTTGAACATTCTTTGCTTCTCATCACTGACGGGGGCTTCTTGCTGTGAAAGAGGCATAGAAAAGCAAAACCTTCTGGCTCATAGAGATGACTCCAGTACAGACAGAGAAAAGGAGGGACATCTTAGGAATGATGTAAATAAGCTTTTCCTTTTAAACAAGAGTTAAAAGTCAGTCTCTTCCTGCAACCTCCTTTCTAATTCCATAAAATTGTAGGAGACTGGGCAGAGCCATCCAAACAGAAGCACCTCCTATAAGTTCCCATTAAATGCAAGGAAAAGCGCCGTGTAATGGGATAATCAGAGCAAGATCGGAGCTCTGCCAGCATGCTCACGGAAATCACATGTGAGCAAGTGATTGGAGACACTAGTTCTTAGGAATCACAATGTCAGGAACTATTTTTAACCATGGGATTCTAGTTAGCCCTGCCACATACAGCTCCCCAGGAAAAGAGAGAACACAAGGTGAGGAATATATATGGGCAGAATCAAAGGAGAAAGGAAGGCAGAGGGGGAAATGGATGTGCAGAAAGGGAGGAATTAAGTAATAAAAGACAATCCCTTCATGCTGTGTGTCCTGACTAGAATAGAGTGACTGAATTGAAAGCCTCACTACAGAAGAATGAGGGGGCAGGAAGTTACAGCTGAGAAAGGGCTGCTCCAATTCTCATAGAGGGAAGAGGAGAACTCCCCAGAAGAAAACGCAAGATTCTATCAGATAACACTCAGCTGCCAACCAGAAAAATAAGGCTCTCACTGAATTTACATGTTATCTGTCTATATCCTTTAATGTATATCAATATGTATTTCCATGAATACTTTAATATAGGAACTGAGAAAGCATCCATGTCACACTCCTTGAAGCACTAAGAAATAGATCAAAATTCATTTTAAAAACTACTTCCCTGTACTCCATGAACTAACTGAACAAAAAATGGGTGGGAAACCCTTTGGGGAGAATGTACCCAGTTTTCTTACGCTGTTAATACCATGAAGAGCTTACACTTCTATACAACACTCCCTCCCTTTAAAGCTCCAAGATCAGATGGGAAATGACAAAGCATTCAGAGGCATGTAGCTGCCTTGTCATCACTGGCTTGCTGTCTTTTATTCCTGGTTCTCCAGTGATCTGAGAAGCTGGCCACAATGGCAAACGGCTGCTCAGGGAAGGGCTATGTAGGAAGATAGCATCTTCTTGGTTGAGAGTGGAAAACTCAGCACCTCAAAGTCACATGGAGTTCCTTGGCCTTTTCACCTCCCCATATAACCATTACACTTTTGTTTATTTTCCGCTCTGGGAATTAAACCCACAGCCTTTTTAGGCTGAGCAAGAACTGAACTGGCAAGTGATATTCCCCAACCATGGTCTCTATTTTTACATCTGTCTGTGCTAGCTGACAAATGTCTGCCTTTCCCTCAAAGCCCAGAAAATGTAACACTCTAGTCTTCATAGACTGTGTTCCCAAGGTTCATATACCCTAGCCCAGCATGGAGGTTAGGACCACAGCCACAGTGTGCATGACTAGGGAGCAAACACATAAGAAAATAGCACCTCTACCCCATTCCTGATTATCTTTTCTTCTATCAGTATCCTAATATTTTTCCACCTTGGTTGTATTAGCAATCTGTATAATTTAGACCTTAAATAATGCTGAGAGAATATACCAACTGCGCCCCATGCAGTTTGTACTCTACACACATATATTTGCTTTTGATCCTAAAAAAAGCCAGATATGCACATGTGTGCTGAAGAGAGACAGAGACACACACAGAGAGAGAGACAGGAACACACAGAGAGACAGAGACGCACAAAGAGACAGTAGACAGAGACAGACGAAGGGACACAGAGCAAGTCTTGTCAGTCTTTGGCAGGAGTCAGGAAAAGCCTATGTTTGGGGAAATCTTATTTCATAAAATATAGGGTAAAGGGGGATCTTAATGAGTATTAGATAACCTGAAACATATTTTTGAAGGTACCTAGTTTGCAAAATGTCTTTCATTTAGTTCTTCTAGTATAGTTCACTCTCTGGCACCAGCAGTATTTTACAAAGGACAATAAAATGCCACACAAAGGAAATATCTGCCTTTTCTGAAGATCTGGCATGATGAAGAGCCATGAGACCTGTCACTGTTCATCAGGGCAGGACTCACCCTCTCCTCTTGCTTCTCCCACCAGAGAGGTTCGAAAACTCTCCAGTAGGCAAGAATGCAACAGGACATTCAAGAACAAATATTAACTCTATAGGTTCTGTTTTTCCCTGCCATCTTTTTGTTCTGGCTACTGTGTATTGCTGTTTGCTGGTTTTATTATTATAGCTTTATAATGAAATGTGTTACCGCGTGGACTTTATCAGGGAATCATATGAAAATGTTCTGCAGTGGAGAAATGAGCCGTGGGAAAGTTAAATGAAAATCAGTTCTAAATGGCACAAATTAGGGGAAAATAACAGCTTTTAATAGGGCCATAGATGCTAACTACATTGCCGAAGACTCTAAATCCTCTGAGAGAGGCAGCAGTTCATTCTCCTAGAAATGAGTCCTATTTATTACGTCTTCGCTGGGACCTGGGTTTTTATAATTTTGCCAGCTCCAGATTCATATCATAAAGTCGTTCACTGAGTCAGTCTTTTAATATTCATGAAATAAACCTGCAGTTGCCGCAGCAGATGAGTTTAATTAAGCAGTGCTTTCAGAGACCCCATTCAGCTAGCTGGACTTCCATGGCATAAGCTTGGAAGCAGTCTTAGTGGGGCTCAGAAGTTATCTTTATTGTATAACACATACTTAGAGTTCAATGGCCTTAAAATCAATAAACATGGCAAAATAATTAATAAATGCAGGGAAAGTGAGAGAGGGAAGGATGGATGGGAGTTGGGGGAGAAAGGATGGAGAAAGGAAGATTTCACAGCCTCTAATTTGCTGTTGCAATAAACCTAGCAGCGAAGCTGCCACCGATGGCCTCAGTAAAATACTTGAGCTTCAAGGCCTCCAGCCTCAACAGCTGATTCTTAGCAGAATTTTAAAAGCTGCTTAAAGGGCCATTTAGGAGCAAAGATCTTGGTGAGTTGAACCAGGCTCTATCCTACTGCAATGAGGTAAGATGTTCTTGAGGAATACTGAGATCCCTAGCCCAGTGTGCATCCTTTTTTTTTTTATTTTTAGTTACATTTTGTTAACTCTGTGTCCCAGCTGTATCCCGCTCCCTCATTCCCTCCCCAACCCCACACTCCCTCCCTGGTCTCCTCCCTGCCCCTTTCCAAGTCCCCTGATAGGGGAGGACCTCCTCCCCTTTCATCTGACCCTGTTTTATCAGGTATCTTCAGGGCTGGCTGCAAAGTCCTCCTCTGTGGCCTAACAGACTGCTCCTCCCCTGGGGGGGGGGGTGTCAAACAGCCTGCCCTTGAGATCCTGTTAGAAATAGTCCGTGTACCCCTTACTTTGGAAAACTACTTGGTTCCTTTTACCCAAGTGCTGTGAACACTTCACATAAGATGTGTGAGTTGAAATAATCCCTTGTATCCTGTCTGATCACCATGGAATAAAGCTGGACCTCAACAACAACAGAAATAACAAAAAGCCTACACACACATGGAAACTGAACAACTTGCTACTAAATGACAGCTGGGTCAGGGAAGAAATAAAGAAAGAAATTAAAGTCTTCCTAGAACTCAATGAAAATGAAGACACAACATACCCAAACTTGTGGGACACAATGAAAGCAGTGCTAAGAGGAAAGTTCATAGCACTAAGTGCCTTCAAGAAGAAATTTGAGACAGCTCATTCAAGCAACTTAATGGCCCACTTAAAAACCCTAGAAAAAGAAGAAGCAGACACACCAAAAAGGAGTAGAGGGTGGGAAATAATCAAACTCAGGGCTGAAATCAATCAATTAGAAACAAATAAAACAATTCAAAGAATCAATGAAACCAAGAGCTGGTTCTTTGAGAAAATCAACAAGATTGACAAACCCTTAGCCAAGCTAACTAAAAGACAGAGAGACACCATCCAAATAAACAAAATCAGAAATGAAAACGGGGACATAACTACAGACACTGAGGAAATCCAAACAATCATTAGGACTTACTTCAAAAGTCTATATGCCACAAAATTTGAAAATCTAAATGAAATGGACAATTTTCTTGATTGATTTGACTTACCAAAGCTGAATCAGGACCAGGTAAATCAATTAAATAGTCCTATATCCCCCAAGGAAATAGAAGCGGTCATCGAAAGTCTCCCATGCAAAAAAAGCCCAGGACCAGATGGTTTCAGCACAGAATTCTACCAGACCTTCAAAGAAGAGCTAACTCCAGTTCTCTTCAAACTATTCCACAAAATAGAAACAGAAGGAACACTACCAAACTCTTTCTATGAAGCCACAGTCACCTTGGTACCTAAACCTCACAAAGACCCAACAAAGAAGGAGAATTTCAGGCCAATCTCCCTTATAAACATTGATGCAAAAATACTCAACAAAATACTTGCAAACTGAATACAAGAACACATCAAAGATATCATCCACTATGACCAAGTGGACTTCATCCTAGGTATGCAGGGTGGTTCAATATATGGAAATACATCAATGTGATCCACCATATTAACAAACTTTAGAGAAAAAAAAAACACATGATAATCTCCCTAGATGCTGAAAAAGCATTTGACAAAATTCAACATCCATTCATGTTTAAAGTATTAGAGAAATCAGGGATATAAGGCACATATCTAAACATAGTAAAGGCGATATACAGCAAGCCTATAGCCAACATCAAACTGAACAGAGAGAAACTTAAAGCAATCCCACTGAAATCAGGGACAAGACAAGGCTGCCTACTCTCTCCATATCTCTTCAACATAGCTCTGGAAGTCCTTGCTAGAGCATTAAGACAGTTGAAGGAGATCAAGGGGATACAAATTGGAAAGGAAGAAGTCAAATTATCACTATTTGTAGATGATATGATAGTATATGTGATTTACCTTAAAAACTCTACCAGGGAACTCCTACAGCTGATAAAAACCTTCAGCAAAGTGGCTGGATACAAAATCAACTAAAAAAAAAAATCAGTAGCACTCCTGTATACAAAAGACAAAAGGGCTGAGAAATAAATTAGGGAAACAACACCCTTCACAAGAGCCACAAATGAGATAAAGTACCTTGGAGTAACCCTAACCAAGCAAGTCAAAGACCTGTATGAAAAAAATTTCAAGTCTCTGAAGAAAGAATTAGAAGAAGATATGAGAAGATGGAAAGATCTCCCATGCTCATGGACTGGCAGGATTAACACAGTAAAAATGGCCATCTTTCCAAAAGCAATCTACAGATTCAATGCAATTCCCATCAAATTACCAACACAATTCTTTACAGAATTGGAAAGAAAAATTCTCAACTTTATATGGAATAACAAGAAACCCAGAATTGCTAAAACAATCCTCTACAATAAAAGATCTTCTGGAGGTATCTCCATCCCTGATCTTAAGCTGTACTATAGAGCAACAGTTATAAAAACTGCATGGTACTGGCATAGAAACAGAATGGTGGATCAATGGAACTGAACAGAAGACCCAGAAATAAATCCACATGCTTATGGATACCTGATCTTTGACAAAGATGCCAAAACCATACAATGGAAAAAAGATAGCATCTTCAACAAATGGTGCTGGTCTAACTGGATGTCTACATGTAGAAAAATGAAAATAGATCCATACTTATCACCCTGCACAAAACTAAAGTCCAAGTGGATCAAAGAACTCAACATAAAACCAGACACATTAAATCGGTTAGAAGAAAAAAATGGGGAAGACCCTAGAACTCATTGGTACAGAAGACATCTTCCTGAACAGAACACCAACAGCACAGGCTCTAAGAGCAACAATCAATAAATGGGACCTCGTGAAACTGAAAAGCTTCTGTAAAGCAAAGGACACCATCATCAAAACAAAACAAATGCCTACAGATTGGGAAAGAATCTTTACCACCCCTTTATCTGAGAGAGGGCTAATATATAAAGAATTAAAGAAGCTGAAAAGCAGCAAACCAAGTAATCCAATTAAAAAATGGGGAACAGAGCTAAACAGAGAACTCTCAGTAGAGGAATATCAAATGGCAGAGAAACACTTAAAGAAATGCTCAACTTCATTAGCCATTAGGGAAATGCAAATCAAAATGATCCTGAGATTTCACCTTATACCCATCAGAATGGCCAAGATGAAAATCTCAAATGACAACACATGCTGTAGAGGTTGTGGAGAAAGGGGAACCCTCCTCCACTGCTGGTGGGAATGCAAACTTGTACAACCACTCTGGAAATCAATCTGGCATTTTCTCCGACAACTAGGAATAGCGCTTCCTCAAGATCCAGCTATACCACTCCTAGGCATATATCCAAAAGATTCTCAAGTACACATTAAGGACATTTGCTCAACCATGTTTGTAGCAGCCTTATTTGTAATAGCCAGAAGCTGGAAACAGCCCAGATGCCCCTCAACTGAAGAGTGGATGCAGAAATTGTGGTACATCTATACAATGTAGTATTACTCTGCAATGAAAAATAAAGAAATCATGAAATTTGCAGGTAAATGGTGGGACCTGGAAAGGATCATCCTGAGTGAGCTGTCCCAGAAAGACACACACACAGTATATACTCACTCATATAGACATATAACATAGGATAAACCTACTAAAATCTGTACATCTAAAGAAACTAATCAAGAGAGAGGACCCTGACTAAAACGCTTAATCCCCATCCTGAAAGGCAAAGAGGATGGACATCAGAAGAAACAGAAAACAGGAAACAACCCCGGAATCTGCCACAGAGGGCCTCTGAAAGCCTCTTCCCTGCAGACTATCAAAGCAGACACTGAGACTTATGGCCAACTGTTGGGCAGAGTGCATGGAATCTTATGTAAGAAGTGGGAAACAGTAAATCTGGTGAGGATAGGAACCCCACAAGGAAAGCAACAGAACCAGAAAATTTGAACACAGGGGTCTTCCCAGAGACTCATACTCCAACCAAGTACCATGCATGGAGATAACCTAGAACCCCTGCACAGATGTAGCCCATGGCAGTTTAGTGTCCAAGTGGTTACATAGTTTTGGGAAGAGGGACTGCCTCTGACATAATCTAATTGGCCTGCTCTTTGATCACCTCCACCTGAGGGGGAGCAGCTTTACCAGGCCACAGAAGATGACAATGCAGCCACTCCTGATGTTATCTGACAGACTAAGATCAGAAGGAAGGAGAGGAGGACCTCCCCTATCAGTGTACTTGGGGAGGGGCATGCATGAAGAAGAGGGAGGGAGGAGGGGGGAGAATGAGACCAGGAGGGGAGGAGGGAGGGGCTTATGAGAGGATACAAAGTCAATAAAGTGTAATTAATAAAATAAAATAATAAAAAAGATGTGTGAGTTCTCCTCTGCTGAAGCTGGGACTCAGCCCTTAATTCTAAGAACTTCCCTCCCAGCTCCTTTCCAATCTCTCTCTTGTGTCTTCTCCATGGCTCCCATTTTCTCTCCAGATGGATTCTCACTCTCAGCTCACCAATATGATCCTTTTACAGTTTAGTTAATAGCGTTCACTCCTTTCCATCCTGGCTGAAGTTTCACATTACTGCAAGAGCTTTTGTTTCCAGTTTCATCTGTCTGGTTTGTATGTGACATTCACTCCTGTCTATCCTGGCTGAAGTTTCGCATTACTGCAAGAGCTTTTGTTTCCAGTCTCATCTGTCTGGTTTGTATGTGACATGCACAGAGTAACACATGCAGTGGTGACGATCGACGAAAGGCATCTGTCCCCACGTTCTGTACAAATGCGCCATCATGACCAACAAAATGCCACAATAACCCTGTGTGTAAGATATTCTGCCTCAACTCTTCATCATCAGAATGATTTGAGTTTGGCAAGGTTGATATGATCCTTATATATAGCTAAAAACCTGAGAATTCTACTCTGGAGAGTTTCCCATAGGCATTGTCTGCTCAGTTTGTTGCAGCTAATTACCAGCCTTCAAAATCAAAACCAAACAAACAAAAATAAAATGACTTGTATTAATGACATCCTTGTTGTTGTAACCAAATATCTGGTGGCCAGCAATATAAGGAACCAAGTTTTAATGTGGCTCATAGTTTGAAGTTATAGTCTATCCTGGCAGGGAAGACATGGCTGGAGCCTTTAGCAGCATGAGATTAAACAGTTGTATCTCACCATCAGTGAGAAAGCAAAGAGCAGAGAAGAGTCATGGAAAGGCTACAAATCCTCAGGCCCACATCCCATGAGTCACTCCAATTCTGTGCACTAAAGGCTCTGCAGGAGCTGTTCTCAACCTGTGGGTCATGGCCCCTTTTACAGAGGCTGCCTAAGATCATTGGAAAACACAGAGACTTACATTATTATTATTCATAGCAGTAGCAAACTACAGTGGTAAAGCAGAAACAAAAATAATTTTATGGTTGAGTTCACCACACTACGTGGATTAGAGGGCACGTCATTACGAAGATTGTGTGCCGCTGCCCTACAGCCTCCTGAAACGGTGGCACCAACGAGAAGCCAGATGTGAGCCTGTGGGGACATTTCACCCTGAGAGCTGAAGAATGGTTCCTGCTTCTTCAGTGGTGCAGATCTTGGTAGCCAGATCTCTCTTTACAGAGGCAACCAATCACATACCACAAGTACTCAAAACGAAATATCGTATCTGTAAGATTTTCCCTGCTATCATTACCTTCCTAAATAATGAAACTATTTTTATATCCTTTATATTGTATTACTTATGATAAGTAATATTGATGTAACTTAAAATACACCTGAGAAAATGCATAGCCAATATGCTAATACCAGGCTATTTGCATAATGTACTTGAATGTGTACAGACTTTAGTTTCTGCAAACAGTCCTGGGACCAGCTCCTTGAGGGACTGGTTTAAAATTCTACAAAAGGAAAGCCATAAAATAAGTGTTTGAAGATTCTATCAGATAATATGTTTTTTTTTATATATAGAAAAATTGCATAAGTAATTTATTCTTAATTTTTTGGTATGGAGGCTCCTTTGACAATTTTTAACAAAGGCCAAATATCTTTAAAAAAAAATAACAGCTTCTAAAACTGAAGCAGGAGCAGATATGTCTTTAGAGCAGTTGGAGTTATTTTAATTTAAAAGGGTAGATGGAAGAGAAAAATCAAAAAATGTTGGTATCTACAGGCATATCATCCTGCATGTGATGTCGTGCTGGGGTTCCTCACAGGGAAGGCTGGAGTTGGTTTTCTCTGTAAATACCTTCTAGATCAAGGGAACAGTACCCAGAAGTATTGGCAATTGTCAGTTTAGTTCAAGTGTGGACAGGAGGCCGGGCTCCCTGCTGCTTAGCAGGCATGTTATGTGCCTGGTTCTTCATCTGTGTG
Source organism: Psammomys obesus (assembly GCF_907164565.1). Taxonomy (NCBI): domain Eukaryota; kingdom Metazoa; phylum Chordata; class Mammalia; order Rodentia; family Muridae; genus Psammomys; species Psammomys obesus. Next base: position 68,396,229 of record NW_026585504.1, on the reverse strand, counting down.
GCTACTGCAGAGCCATCCTCAGATGCCATCCCACTGGGATGCTCAGGAGGCACCACAGGCTTTACTTCCAGATCATATGTTTTTAATTTTGATATTAAAGATGATCCTCACAATGCTAAATGAGCCTTATTTACAAAATCTATTGATGAACACACGATTGAACAATGAGATGCTTATTAAAAAAAATAGTTGGTGGCTGTATTCACTGTCTTCTTGTGGTTTCCAACTGGGCTTTGCAGAGTCTGAGGAGGGACTCACACACCGAACTTAGCTACAGTTTCAATGACCAATGTGAGCTGGGTCACATTAGCATCACCTCTTGTCAAAAGACTTGGCATTGCTGTGACTAATGACATTTTAATTTAAGTTGAGAGCCCTGCTGCATTTGAACTAGCTCATCTCTCACTGGGACTTTTCCACAGTGAGGCTGAGAGCAGAAGGTCCTCATGGAACAAGCTGAGCAGACAAGGCCTCTGGGAAATAGACATCCCCAGAGCAGAATTCTCAGGTAGCCACAGTCACGCTCCAGCTCAGTCCTTTGCTCCTTTAGTTGCTTTTAGCTATATGCAAGGATCACAGCAACTTTGTTGAACGAAAGGAGACATGAAACTGCCACCTGAAAGGTGTAGCAGGAAGGCTGTACCCTAAATTTGCATACTGCTTAGATTTTAGTAAAAGGCATTCTGCATTCAATAGCTTTTTTCCCCCCTGAAAGTAATAATGAAGGGTTTTTCTTTCCCCTTTGAGATGCTCTCAATGCCATTTCCCTGTCCTCCCCTCAGATGTATATTCATCTTTTTGTCCTAAGTTAATGATGACTTTTTTTAAGTGGGGTTTCATTACCTAGCTCTTAGAACTCACAGAGGTCTGTATGCCTCTGCATATGGATTATTAAAGGCTTGTACCCCACACCTGGGCACATTAGTCATCTTTTAAACACGGAGTACTATCAAGGCCAACATCTTTCATCGGGGAAAACTGTGTTGTTTTGCTTTGAAAGTAGATGTCCCGCCTGCTCTGAGGGCATGCAGGGACTCAGGACCCAGCAAAGTCCTATATCATGAGATTGAGAGTAGAAATTCAGTGTGGTGATTGGTTTCAGAGTGAGGCTTCTAAGAAGTGATTAGATTAGGTCATTAGTCGTAAACTCATTACTGAAGCTCTGGTGGCTTCGTAAGGATCAGGGGAGAACACATAGGCGAGGAAAGATGTGCATTCATCCACGGTGGGAGTCAGCCCTGGGGGTCTGGCAAAAACCTCCTGTTTTGTTTGGGCTTCCAATCATGAAACCTGATGCCTGAAAGTACCTCCTCGCCCAGGTGTTTATTACAGAAGTGAAAACCTGACTATAACATGAGTGGTTAGTATAGACCTACTCCTCTGCCCATAATGACAGAAATGAGTCTAAGGCATCCTAAAGTGTGCATGAATATGTATCCACTTCTTTCACGTACCCCCTTCTTCAGGCCTGTCACACAGTGTCCTGCGATCACTGCAGAATGTGGTTAATGGAGAGGGGTTGCACATCTCTCACTACAGGCTCAGAGTTACCTGTGTTGACACAGTTTAGATTATTCACAATGATAAATAACTAGAAATAATTTAATTGAAAAATCTTGTACCTTAAGTATCCCTAATATGATGTCAGAATGTGAAATATTCCAAAATCTGCAAGTTTTTTGGAGTGCCCACAGGATATCACAGGTCAAACATTTCATGTCTTACCTCATGAGATGGGCTGCAATTATAAAACACAAATACACTTAAAATACTGCATAAATTAGCTTCAGCTTATGTGTATAAACATCATTTTCACATTTGGGCTTGGTTTCCATCCCCAAGGCATCTTATGTGAAGATAGAACCTTCTAAATTAAAATAAATTCCCACATCCTGTCTTGAGATTCCCGATGAGGAAACCTGACCTGTAATATTATATCTTCACTTTTAGCTGATTTATGATTCTAACTGTGTGCTATCTAAGTGAATATGAAAATAAATCATGGTCTTAAAGTGAAATGTACCATAAAGGGCAGGCAGTCAGCAACATAAATTATTGGGTTTTCAGCCCTATAAACTGTGTGATATTCTACAAGGACAACAGTACCATGCATGCGCGCACACTTGCCATGTCTGGTGTGGCTTGCAGAGCACAGAAAGCAAATGGAACCAAAAATCCTAGCTAGGCCTGACAGCCCTTGACAGATAATGACAACAAATACAACACGAGGAGGAATTCCTCTCTCAGGTCTGAACGCCTTGCCTTTGTCGGTACCACTGGGGAATGCTTCTTACTGACATGTTCTGTGTAGTATGAAATCATGAGAGAATGTGGAGATTGTTCACGGAATGCAGGGATCCCAGCCACAGCATCCATTCCAATTTTCATCAACAGATTGCAGTTATTTGTCAAACTCAAATGAACAGCAGCAACACCATGGCAGCAATGATTGATATTTCCAGAAAACACCGATGAGGCAAATTCCTAGTACTTCGGAAAAGGAATAGAAAAGAGATCACAACATAAAGGACATGAAATGAATCGATCCCAGGACAGGTGCTACTTGTACCATGTGTCAAAAACAATAGATGCGAACAAAGAACAGGACAATGACATCAATGGTACCAGAGGACGGGGCCTGGGACATAGAACGGTGCTAATCGAGTGCTGTAAAAATTAGTTACACAAGGTAGCTCATAGAGATCTTCCATATGGCACCATGCCTGTAGATGACAAGTCTGCAGTACATGTGGACATCTTTAAAAGGCTAGATTTTATATTTAGTTCCCTTATTACAATCAAATTGATTAAAAATTGAAACAAGAACATCTGGGGCAAGTTTAGAGTACATGGAATATTGTGTGCAATCTAATGTAAGAACAGGTGGATGATGGGTAGATGATAGATGAGAAAAACGATGGATAGAAATGATGGATGGTGGATGGAAGATAGATGATAATTAGACTATTGATTGATGAAGGATACAGATGATAGATATGTGGTAGAATGGTAGATAGAAATAGAGACACGGACAGACAGACAGACATATAGACAGATTGTAAGTGTGTGTCCTAGAATAAGACAGCCAAAAATCCATCAAGAAAGCAGTTTTCTCTGTGGTAATAGAAAAGAGAGTGGGTGCTGGAGAGAGGGCTCGGTGGTTGAGAGTCCACGCCGTTCTTACGGAGGCTCAGAGCTGGCTCCCAGTTCATAACTGCTGAGCTCCAGCTCCAACACCCACCGCTCACCTCAGTGGGCACCTGCACACAGGTGCATCATACACCCACTCATACATGTAACTAACAATTTAAAAAGAGAGAGGCTAAGGGAGACTGCCTTTGTAGATGACACAGGGTATTGATTTTTTCCCCCACAGCTCAAAGGAATAAGGTGAGGCTAAAATGCTCCTTGGTTTACAGATCTATTTTCTCAGGAACAATGTTCTAATGGTTAAGTTCATCAGAAAAAATTTGGTGGTATTTGGTGTTTATTAAGAAAGGGAGAATGTGCCTGACCTCAAGCTTGCAGCTTTTTATTCTCCAGGAAATGAAATCTTTGAGTGGGGGGAAGCTTTCATTGTGGGATTCCACAGGGAGAGAGGACTTCACAACTTATTCCCAGTGGCTCAGGGCTTCACATTTTTCCTGTTCTCTAGGATACGCATCCCTACCTACTTATGGAATATGGGCAAAAGCCTATGGAGAATACCCAGGAAAACAAAATAATCTGTACTATAAAAATTGTTTGAGTAAGGAAACAATATAACCCAAGGTACTCATTCCCTAGGCAGGAAGTCCTGTAAATGTGTGGTTAGACTATCAAAGGCAAATGTGTAAGGATTAATAGCCCTCCTTAGTTTTAATATAAATTGAACTGATGTGGACAAGTAGGTTGTTAATCAATCAAGCAAAAAACAAATCTAAATATAATTCTCATGACTGGTGCATAGATGCTTGAGATTCATAAAGATGAAGCCTGGGGACTATAGGTTACCCTACAGGGACCCTAGGGTAAGAAAATGGGAGAATGCTGAAATAGGATTTTGTTAGGCAGTTGATGGTCTTACCAGGATATTCCAAATAAAGGTAGGGAAGAGTAAGTCACCTTGAATGTGAAGGAAATGGGAGTGGAAAGGCCAGGAAGGATGAAGGAAACTGGTATGGTCTCATGAGTTGATGAGCATCTGAGTATCCTAACCAGTTGTTCAGCACTGGTCCAGAAAGCCTCTCACACATAATGAGGCAGAAGATACTGCAGGGTGCAGGAGTGAACATGAAAGAATCAAAACAGTAGTGTGAGGTTTTGGAGTTATATAAGTTTAATGTATTCTAGAATGGAGGGGAACATTCAAGTTTTTGTTTTATAACCCACAGTGAGAGGGAAGGAAAAGGCATGTGCTTGCCAAGTGCTCCAGATTCTACAGAGCATCCATCCCTCATGAGAAGAGCAGTGGAAACTGTAGGGTACCTGCCATGAAAAGTACCTCGTAGCAGATTTCCTACGTATTCCTTTTCATGTCGGCTTACCTGGGATAAATCTCACCCCAGGTGTGACCTGAAAGCCACCCAGCTTTCTGAAGATTTGCTCCGAACTGACTACCATCCCCAGCAAAGACCAAAACTCAGTCTGACTTGAAAGTCCATAGTTAGCAAGAACTATGTTTCACACTGTCCTCATCATTCTCCAGGGGCCTCTGCCCAACTCTAGTCTGTTAACCACTGCAGCAAAAAACCCTCCCCTGCTATAAAATGCATGAGAGTTCTTGGGCATCATTCATCCAAAGCCTGTTACGGAACAAGAAGGAAAATAAGAAGAAACCACGTGTGTGTCCTTTATTCTGCCTAGAAGACTAACTTTGAAAGAAAAAAAAAAAACAAAACAAAACATTCCAGTCTCTACGCTATTGCAAACTTGTCCAGTGTTCATACTGGGAGGCAAAAGAAGGGATTACTGCCCCTTCCCAGAGGGTGGACTATTACTATGATCTTGTAGTTTTGGAAAAAAAATATCTAAAATTAAAAAATAAAGCTAAATATTAAAATAGTTATAAAACACCCCTAAAAAGATCTTTGTATAGAAAACACCTACTACCAATATCTACATGTGCCTGCACAGACACACAGACACACACAAACACACACACCATCCCTCCTAGCACCCCTAAACAAAACAAAATGCTGTCTTCCTGCTCTCCCACATAAAAGTGGAATGAGCTGCTCTCTGAGTGCAGGGACCCCTAATAGGTTAGAGGTTAAGGCTAGGCATAGCACAGAATGGCTTTAAAAATATGAATCCACAGTCTGTGTCCTTCCACAAGAAACTGATCTGTCTATGATGAAGGTAAAGTGGAGGGTAGAGGCAGAAGTGGAGGTTTACAATAATGGAGCACACAGTCCGACCTCTGTCGAAAGAGCAGCAGGACTGATTGGGTAATAGAATTCCTGCCCTTCACTCACAAGCTGATAAATTGGGATCTTGGCTCTGATTTCCACCCTAATTCCATCAGTCCAACATACGTATTGAGGACTAATTGAAAGCCGCTGTTGTATGGACTAAAGGGTGTTTTGTTCCAAGCATTCTTCCTGTGAGGCAGCCGGTAATGGAGAGAGAAAGGCAGGAACAGCTCTGTGCCTCCTAACAGAACAGAGGCAGGGTGTACTGCAGTGCAGAGTGACCTTCTAAAGGCCACCTTACTCGGCCTTTATCCCAGTGAACGTATGTGGTTGAGCAGAGGGAAAACAGCTGATGCTGATGCTTAAGCCACACACAGTCAGGGTAACTGTTAGCATTAGGAACAAGTCATGCGGGCTTTAAAATGTGATTCAGAATGGTTGAATTACCCATTTATGGAAAGAGGGCAGGGTTCCGTCAAGGTTGGCTTTGATGGTGAACTAAAGTGTAAAATTCACTTGTAACATTCACAGGCAGATAATGACTAAAAACTGAAAATGCTGTAAATTACGTTCTTGGAAATAAGAATACAAACTTTGACTTGCTAAGAAAGGAAGAGGAGGAGGGAGAGGAGGGAGAGGAGGAAAGGAGGAGGAGACAGACAGACTGCAGTGGACAGCTGGGTTCTGAGCTGTGCCCTGGAGGGCTGCGCTGACACAAACACCGAGTGGGTAAAGCATTGTAGAAATACTTCCGGGAAAGTGCACTGAGGTCACACTCGGGCACTTGTTACCAGAAGTTAAAACTTTTGTCACTTTTACTAATTGTGTAAGAATTGTCAAATTTGGCCCAATTTCATGTCTAACTGCTTTAGCAATCCAATCTCACTTTAGGATGGTTCTGGAAAGCTGAAATCCGAGTGAACCCACAGCCTTTAATAGTTCTTACACTTACATGAACTCTCAAATCATCCACCCACTTCTGATTTATCTGGGTATTGCTGACAGTAACTGAAAAAACATCCACCCTCCTATCCCAACTAGGAATGCCCTAGGTTAATTAAGAAGATAGATCGATGGTCCTGCAAACTCCCTTGTAGTATTATCTCCATCTGCTCTAGGTAGGACTATTCAACATTCGCCATGCACAACTAAAGGCTGACCTTGCTGACAAGGGCTGGCTGACAGTCACAATTGGCATTCAGAACGTAGCACGCATGTCTTAACACAACACTTACATTGCACAGTGTCTGACATGAGCTGTACTTAGAAAACTTTCATGTCAGCGTATGTGGGCTAAGTTCTAGGAAGCACAGCTTTTGTGGTTCTAGGCCTAAGCTGGCAAACATTTGGAGCATGGTGTCTGTTAAAATACATTCTGCCTTAGCTGGGAACACACTGCTTCTAATTGATGAAGTGACATTTTCAGGGCAACGTAGGGGATGGGAAACACCAGGCAGTTTGTTCATATTGGATTCCTGTCCTTCACTATAGAATTCCTTGATTGGCTCCTATTAAATTGATAATGCAATCCTCTCTGTGGGTGGCTTCATCTCAGAAAAGGGTGAGGTGAGCTATTACATTCTGTGAAAGATGAAGTGTGGTGGCATGGAGAGGGTGAGCCAGCCAGTCAGAGGGAAGCCTTGAGAAAGGGCTTTGCTTCAGTTTCCACCGTTGATTTTTCAAGCCATTGCTTAGGAACCCCTTGGGGCCTAGGTTTTCTTCTCATAACCTGGCATTACCCCATTTTCAGAGACATGTTGAGCAATGTCATATGTGCTTGAGAAACCAAAAGAATTCACTGTAGTAAGTAACTGATGTTATTACGACACACAGGCAGAGTAATTCTGAAGCTACAAATCAGCCTCATTTTCACAATCAAAACACGCACCTGCACTTCAAGTAGTCCACTCTAATAAACTTTAAATACGTGCTAACACCGTGCCCTTAAAGCCTGGGAGAAGCAAGGGAAAGAAATTAAATGCATGCCTTAAAGTTTTATGCTTTCACACCCCACGGGCTCCGATAAACTGCTGAGATCCAGAGCTACCCAAAGAGTAACAGCTGAGCCAGCAAACCACCCCAGTCTCCCAAAAATAGCTTCACTGTTTCTCATAAAAAGATGAGAAGGATTTACAATCCCACAGTCATGTCAACTCCTGGCATTTCTCTTGATTGGGGAATGTTGCTCCCTAAGAAGAAAAATTCTTCTATGCTGAAAGACTTAATTGAAATCACACCATTTACTATTAAAAGATGACAGACTTTGTCCATTCAGAGTAAACACTATTGATGAGTACTACAAACACTACTGATGAGTGCACGGACCTCCCAAAGTGACCCATGACTGCAGATAAACATCTGATAACCACAGTTGCCTATTGTAATATTTTAATTTCCTATGCGTAACTGTTTTGTGTGAATGTATGTATCTGTGCCATGTGCATGCCTAGAGCCTGTTGAGGCCAGAAGCGGACATCAGACCCCTGGACCTATAGTTATAGATGGCTGTGAACTGCTATGTGAGTTCTGGGATCCAAACTCAGTGCCTCAATAAGATCAACGAGTGCTCTAACCACTGAGCAATCTTTCCAGCCTGCTGGACCGTCATGTGTATTCACACATTCATTTATCAGAGAGCTCCTCATGTCTGCCCAATCTCCTCTTCTTCCATCAGCAAACCACAATCAAGCTCTGCCCTATGGAGTTGCCTGATTTTGCACATTACATACATATGGTATATTTATCACTTGTAATGTGAATAGAGTCTACATTATTTCTTATGATTGAATAATAGCCAGTTATATGGGCAAACTCCACTGTGTTCATGTTCTTTCTTCACTTGTTGGGTATGAACGGCTCATTTCTACCCTCTGTTTCTTATGGCGTGTCTATGAGCATTCACATGGCAATTTTCTCATGACTGTGTGGCATTGTATTTTATAGCTTAGAAACCTAGGAGTGGAATGCCTAGATTGTTTGGAGATGATGTTAACTTTTTAAAGAAACTGCAAGAGTCCACAACAGACATTTTAAAGTTCACCAGTAATGTATCAAGATGACAGTGAATTCCCATCCTCACCAATGCTTATAGTCATCTGCCTATTTTAATACAGGCATCTGGATGAGGATGAAATCGTACGCATTTTAGTTTTCATTTGTATTTCATGTGTTTTCTGGCAATTTTTAGCTCCCTTCAAGGATTTTTTCTTTTTTCTTTTTTCTTTTTTTTTGAGGAAAAAAATCATGTCTATTTGTTATCTTGACCTATTTGTTTTATTTAAGAGTTCATTATGTATCTATAGGAATAGGTCCTTACCAAATACATGATTTGAAACTTGCCCCCATTTGTTGCTTTCCTTCACACTCGTTCCTTGTTGTTATATGAGAGGATTTTGAGATCTTTATGCACAATTTTGCTGACATTGTTTTTTAATCCTATTTTAGGGAGCTGCAGCTCTGTCTACACAGATGTTGGCTGTGGAAGAGCTAGATAATTACGGCCGTACTGTCTGCAAAGTGTTTGCATAGACCACACCCTCCTTTCATCACTGTCCATTTTATACAGGACACTATAAACCATACAAAAACACTAGGTTTTAAATTTTTATAAACTGCTGCTCAGTTGGGGGTTATTTTCAAATATGTCTTTTTAAAGTGCAAAACAAAGTAAAAGTTAGATATTCTGGGGGGGTGAAAATTGAATATTCAGAAGGAAATACAGCATGAATTAGGAGACTGTCCAACCATGGTCTTCAACCTTAAAAATGACTTTGAGGACAGGGTGAAACTTTGTGAGTCAAGAAACTAAAACAATCCACGGAGTCCTATGCATCATGCAGACAATTCTCCACACAAATGGGTGTTATTTGTAAACAGAAAAAGCATTTCAACAGGATTAGAAGTATTTATTTGATCGACACTCACAACAGTCTTGGAAGTTAAGCATAAGAACATGAAATATACCTTTAATTTTTATTAAAATCATCTTTTTCATGAATTGATCTCACATGCCCAGAGCATAAAAAGGGGGCTAATCTCAAGAACTGTAATGATTTTAATATCAAACCGTAAAACTTGAGAAGGCCAAATTGAGCATTTTAGTTGGAGCTTGAGCACATCAGAAAGCAAGATACCATAAAATTCTTGGATCTGAAACTTTGTGTGTGGCCACCAATCAGCAGAAGACACTTACTTGTAGTTCCAGATCTGAGTATCTCACAACATCCCAGTACATGGGCTCAAACTACCAACTCTTTTTATTTTTCCTTTTTAATCCATGTGAAACTCTGAGTATGAAGAAAATCTGTATTCTCCTGTGATTGATAAACTTACTTTAGCTGCACTTAGCTCCCAGCCCCAAAGGCAACATAAACATCATTCCAACCTACAATGCTTCTAGCCTTTAAAAGCATTACTGATGTTTTTATTCATTATATGACCAACAGTATTTCAAACAAGAATCAGGTTGGACCGAAATAGCATGTGGATTTATTTAAACTATAAAAGTAAAGAACTTGAGATTTATATGAGATATTGATGGAATCTTGAGAGTAGATTAATGGTTGTAAAAAATATGGAATGAGTGAGAGAGCCAGAGAGAGACAAGACAGAGAGAGACCATGACTTTTATGAGAGTAGCTGGTGATTTGGCGGTCTTAGAAGCAGTGTGAATCTGTGCGGAATTCTTAAGCACTGTTTGGAACTATCCCAACTGTGCATCTAGAATTCCTAAGCATTTTCAAAGTATAGAACAGATTCCATAGCAGGAAACTTTTGGAGACTGGTATATCGTGGGTTGTGAAATCTCAGAGCACTGTTTTCTCCCTATCACAAATAAGGCAGGCACAACAAATTCAAGCAGTCATTTTGGGGCTTTCTGAAACAGCCATTCTGCCACAATAAAGGAATTCATTTGATGGCAATGTTTAAAAAAACTGAGTCCTCTACAGGATGATTTTTCTCTCCTTCCATGTGTGAACGATGTGTTGATCAAAATTTACAAAGAGAAAAAAACGCTGACTTGTGAAGGAAAACCGTCAAAGCTTCTTTCACTAAATGACAACAGTAAAGATGAGAACAGATGGCAGCACCAACCTGAGCCTTTGTAGGATCCGTGTTAGCAGTGCATGACGAACAAAAGGGAAAGAAAATTATAGATGCATTAGTTGAGCTGCTATTACAACACAGAATTGAAAAAAAAGTAAAAAGTCCCTTTCCCTGGTCGTGGACTATAGATGGCTACACTCGATTTGTGATTTGAGTGCTTCTCTCTGTGTCTGTATTTAAAGTGCCCCTCTCGGTGGAGACCAAACAACCGAGTTGGGCACAGAGAGGGCACGACCTGGGTGACATTCAGGAACTGGAGTGAAACTCTGTAGCTGACTCAGACTCCTTAAGCTAAGAAGTGCTTTTGCACAGTTAATCGATTAGCAAAATGCACAGGAATTGTTATTTTTGAATATTTGCACATCACACTGACCAGACTGACTTAGAATATAGATCCCATCACATTTTTTTCTAGTCTTTCCTATTTTTACAGAAGCTTAAAATTTCACTTATGTGACGTCTCTAAAACCGGGCTGTATGTTCTCTGACGGGCTTTTGGAGGTATTCTTATTTCTAGCATTAGAGTCTTAATAATTAACTTATATTAGGTATATAGCCCATATCTCAAAATTTGTTTAGTGATGAATGAATTCATGGATATGGTCTTAAAGAGATAAATTGTGAGTGCTTTAATATAGCTGGAAATTATAATTCCAATCTGAATTCCATTTTTATTTTAGTTCAATGTTTGCTCTTTTACATAATAGATTAAAATCTTAATGAGCAGAATAACATTTCTCAGGGAGCTAACTTGGGCAGGTCAACTAAATAACCCTGTATCTGGTATCTTGAATCACCATCATCGTCTCAATTTATAAGCAGCGGTAGCTTATCAACTGAAGTCTCTGTTCGAAGACTTAGCAAGTCTCTACATTTGCTCTCACTATTACAGAAATACCATTAAAATAATTAATTTTAGAGTTACGAGTGAGAGTTATATCAGCTAATCAGAAGAAGAATATCATTGGCTTTCTATAGAAGCATAAACCATTAAAATGTTTAATAATAAGGAGCTCAGAAAAATCCTTGATAGAAATGTCTGCTTCATGATCTATACAGGCATAATTAATCTAGTGTTGAGCAATCAATGACCCCTGAACAGTGTTCACACAATTGCTTTACTCACATAAGTGCCACTTCTATTCACAAGACTATGTGCTAGCTGACCATTGCTACCAAATCTTGCCAATGGCTACCTGCTGATTGGAACTTAGACCGTTGTCTGTGTAGACTTGACCATGACTAGGTTCACTCCTCCCTTTGGGTAGGTCTCCAGTGATTTCTTGTCTGTCCAAAAATGAGAGAGGGTAGAGCTCTTGGGGTGGAGCTGTGTGATTCCATCTCATTGCATCAATGCTCAAAATATGCACCGGGGAAAGACCCAATTCATTATTGCCTTAGACAGTACTGATACTGCGTGTGTGAAGGGTTAGCTCATTGAGGACCACTGAATGACTTCCTCACTTTGTTCAATTTATATAGGGTGAGAAATAAAAGTAATCAATACTTACTTTTGGCATTCATCAGGGTACATGGCAAAAATCTTTCAAAATCACTAATAATCATATTACACACAAGACTTTGGGTGTACCACAAGAAACTCAGTTGTTGAAATTATATGTATTATTTTTCCTTTCTGTCTTTTATAAATGTTTTAGTATCACATTTATTTAATTCCTGATTAAAATGTAAACTTCCTGAGTACAGTGAATCCTCTATTGCTGCTGAGCAGAAATCTTTAAGATTCTCCAGTTGCTTTTACCTCTCTACACAGTCTTTGTCTTTTTCTTTAGCTTTATTCAAACTACTTCTGTCTATTTCTTCTGTAAAATACTGCTTCCATGTAAAAATTGATGTGTCAAAATTGTTTAAATCTCTCACTGGGCCAACTCTATCTCCATATATTTAAATATTATTCTCTCTTGAAAGATAATTTCATATTGCACTATTTCTGGCAATAAATTTCCTCAAATCTGTGCTTCATAGCTCCCAAGACAACAGACAGTATCACAGGTTTGGGTTTGTGTACACAAATTTTGTCTGCCTAGACAGAGACTGAGTCAGTTTTGAGAGCAGAGTCAGTAGCTCATCTTATGCCATCATCTATGGAGACTGACCCCACTTCATGGGCTTTGAACTTGGGCTCACATTGGCACCCCAGAATGCCTCGAGGCTCCCGAGCTCACATTGGCATTACATGAGTGGCTCATCTTGTCCCCAGGCTTGAAATGAGCAGCTACTTGTGCCTCTGGCTCTCGGGCCTGCAGATGGCAACTGCGGGACTCTCCAGGCCAATCAAACTACCTCCGTTTCTGTTCTATTGGTTTTACTCCTCTAGAGTTCAGATTCTTCAATCTTGGTTATGATATTACATGAGGGTCATGTAATTGAATTTGGAGCCTGCAAAAAAATGAATAACAGTAGGTGATTTCTTACTCTAAAACGAGGAACATTAATTTGAAGAGAAACATTGATCACTCTAGGTGCCTCTGGCGGCTCTCCCGTGTTGTACCGTGTGACTTCACCTCAGCCTTGGTTCAGGACACGGAATATGTGTACCAGCCCTGTGACTGCTGTCATACTATGCTGCGCTGGCAAATGCTGGCTCAGCTCAGACGTAATTTGAGACTATTACTTGTTTTGAATTACAGTGCTCCTGCTGCATTGGCAGTTTTCTGCTTTCAAAGAACCACGGCAATTTAATTGAAGACTTTTAATGTATTTCCACTGTCTGTCATTCCTTAGCATGTAACATATCAGGATAGCTTTGAGTTGTATTCGACCATAATATTTATTTTAAAAATTGCTATTTATGTTACAGATTTGAGTTTTATTAGCAATCACTAAATGACTTTTATCTTGATATTAGAACAGAAATTCTAACCATCTCAGAGTGGGCCTTAAGGATACTTTAGCCACTTTGTACTGTGGGCTTAGTGAAACTCAGTCCTCAGCACTGATGACCGTAAAGTCAAGCTGTACATCTACCCTGAAAAAAGTTCAAGGTACTCGACATCTGCAGTATCAGATACTCAGGTAAGATTTAATTCTTCATATATAAAAAAGCACAACTATCCCATTGGCGTGTAAATTAGTAACTGGTAGCATATATTCCAAAGAATTGTTTCAAGGTGATTATATTTATGGTTTATTATCAGTAACATCTGTATTCTGTACTACTTTCATACGCCCAGGCTCACGGAAAGCCGGTGGGGAAGGGTCCTGAGTGGGAACACTTAGGAAGCCCATCTCTGAGACCTGTACCATGCTGCTCCATCCTCCAAGTGCTTAGACTATGCCTGTGAGTTCCTTCCCCTGTCCTCAGCCCATCACAGCACGCTTCTGCATGATCTGCACTCTCTGTCCTATAGGCATGTTCCTGATTGCTGTCTCCGGCAACCCAAATTATGTACCGTCATACTGCCCTTCACTGTCTGCAGACACATCAGCACACATGCGCACACACACACAAACACCCCTGCCTGCGTATTTCTCGGTAAACTATTTTCTTCATTAGAGTATAAACCAGTGGAACTTTGAATGCCTTCAGGAAAGGGTGGCTAGGCTATATTAGGTAACTCTTTATTTAATAAGTGATTTCCTGTTTGTATAGTGAGGGCCTCCTGCATCTTAGCTAAGGACTGTTGGATTAATAATTACAGAACAAGAAGCTACGGTGAGAAGGTGCACCAAGCTGCACTGTATGGCCTGGGTCATTACACAGAGAAACAGGGGTAGCTGCTTGCAATCCATTTTCATGAAACTGGATTTGCTCATTATGCGAAATGAAATAGAATTTATAGCTAATGCAAAGGGTGCTGAGGTACACCATGAGAACATATAACATGTCCTGGTCCTCAGGATCTGAAAAGCACAAACCTCTGCAGGGACACAGATAATGAAATTTCAGCCTAGTGCATAAACAAGAATGGAGAGAACCATTATATATCTGCAACACAAACCTGAAAATACCACCTATTTTAAAGTTAAATAAAATGCTGAAGAATATATAAAAATCTGTCCTTATAAAAACAACAGAGAAAAATAAAGATTTGAATGAATATATGACTAAGGAGCACTTCAACAGACAAATCAGATTACATCTCCAGGAAAAGATATGAATTGAATATATCTATTCTTAGGAAACTTTGTAATTTTATGATTAAATGAGACATTATAACTAATGGTCGAAACTATTTTGCCACATGGTCACTTGTAATGGTACATACAGGTCTTTATGTCAAAGCTCTCTTCTCTGGTCTGATTCCTAATTTAGAACTTCAGAGATGGAAATTACATGTTTTCTGCTCAGTTAAACCTATGTGTGTGTTTCTATAATTTTAATATGAGGTGCATAAAACCTTATAATTTCAATATTTCTTTTGCATGAAATGAAGAATTAAATTCATTTTACAGTTAAAGCAATAGAAAGCTAAGCAACATAGATAAAGACCAAATCCCTTCCTCCTTCCTGGGGTGCATTCTGAGGCCTCCTTGGAATCAGATGAGGAAGAACATGCTTAGGAAGCTCAAGTGTGATGTTCTGAGTGCAGCTTCTAGCTGGTCATAAAATGTGCTCCCATGTTCGCAGCGACATGAAAGGGATCGCTGTAATAACCTGGCAGCCACCAGCATCACTAAAAAGAGCTGAGCGGCTCTTAGAACTCTGGTTCTCATTAATCCTCTTAAATCCCACCCCCATAAATAGAAAAGGAGACAGAGAAAGAGGTGACTATTTGTTTTTAACAGCACAGACACAAGCAATGAAAGAATAAACCCATATCACAGGCAGAAGGAGGAATGGAAGGATTAGAAAATAATCTGTTTCAAACCTTGTGGGAGACCAAAGTTAGGACATAAAAATGTTTCCTCCACCACCACTGTGGTATTTTCACGTGTGTGCGCTTGTGTGTGTAATTTATGTGTGTATGTGTTCTTGTGCACATGTACACAAACGTGCTACTGTATGTGATTTTCTTGTAGAGTTTAGTTAAAGAAAAGTAATACTGGAGAGAGAAAGCATTTAAGGATGTCACCGCTAAATTGTCTGTCACTTTACTGTATTTTCATGTACTGAAAGGTAATCTATCAAGCAGGCAAACAAGCAACACTGTCAAAACACATGGCTGTTCCCAGAGTGCTCTAATCACGTGGAGCTTACAAAATAGAACTCTTGCCACTTTTTGCTTTGGAATAGACTGAGGACCTGGTCGCTAAGTCCTCTGTAGAAGTGGAAGATATCAACGAAACAGCCAAACAATGAAGCGAGAGCAATGGCAGTAAATATTTGAACTGCTTTGCTATCTCATGCTGTATATCAGGACGATTTGGGGATATACATGTGACTCTGAGATGAAGGATGAGAATGAAGTTACAGAGTTTAGGTGAGATTGGAGCTAATGAACACTTGGAGATGAATGCATCTTTCATGGGACTCCAGAGGAGAGCCAACTTAAACAGTACTTGCTCATATTTAATTTTATGGGAAAATATTCGGGAAGGAGTCTATGGAGAACTGGAACATTCTTTCTAAGATGCTCCTGTAGGTGTATGTTACGTGTTGAGCATATTGATCCCATGTCTGTTAGTGCGTTTTAATTTACATATGGTCACACAACATATACATGGTATTATATGGCTACATGAAATCTCGGAATCACAAATTAAGAAATAGATAATATTTCTTTTTCTGAGACTGGCTTAATTTGTTTAATATGGTGCTCTCTAGTTCCATCCATTTTCATGAAAATGACATAACTTTTGTGTGTATGTGTGTGTGTGTGTGTATCTGACAAAACTCCCTTGTGTATATAAGTCACACTTTCCTTGTCCATTCTTCTGTTGATGGCATGTCGGTTGGTTCTATAATTTGGCCATTGTGACTAATGCTGCAGTAAACATGGATGTGTAAGGATCTCTGTGATGTGTTGCTTTGTGCTTCTTGGGGAAATGCCCAGGGATGGAACAGCTGGGCCAATGGTATAGCTCATGCTATTCTTAATAATTAATTAATTATTTCAATTTATTCACTTTGTATCCTGGCTGTGGGCACTTCCCCTTGTTTCCTCCTAGTACCACCTTACCTCCCTCCCTCCTTCTTCTCCCCTTACGCCTTTTCTCTAGTCCCCTGATAGGGAGGTCCTCCTCCCATCCTATCTGACCCTTGTCTAGCAGGGCTCATCAGGACTGGCAGCATCATCTTCCTCTGTGGCCTGGCAAGGCTATACCCCCCCACCCAGGAGGAGGTGATCAAAGAGCCAGCCACTGAGTTCATGTGAGAGACAGTCCCTGTTCCCCTTACTAGGGACCCACTTGGAAACTAAGCAGCCTATGGGCTTCATCCAAGAAGGGGTTACCATAGGGGACCTCCAAAAGACTCTACCCATCAGGTTCTGGAAGGAGATGCTGACACTCATAGCCAAACTTTGGGTAGAGTGCAGGGAAACTTATGGAAGAAGGGGGAGATTGAAAGACCTGGAGGGGACAGGAGTCCCACAAGGAGACCCACAGAGCCAAAAACCTGGGCTCAGGGGTCCTGCAGAGACCCATACTCCAACCAAGGATGATGTGCAGAGAGGACCTAGTTCTACTTCTTATGAACCTCCATATTGACTTTCAGATACTGGACTAGCTTGTCTTTGCAACCAGCAGTGAACGAGGTTATTTGAAGCAGAATATTTTTTAATTAAAAAATCTTATTTATTATAATGTTTTCACTTTGTATCCCAGCTGTAGCCCCCTCTGTCGTCCCCTCCCAATCCCACCCTCCCTCCCTCCTCTCTTCCCATGCCCCTCTCTAAGTTCACTGATAGGGGAGGTCCTCCTCCCCTTCCATCTGACCCTAGCCTGTTAGATCTCATCAAGACTGGTTGCATTGTCCTCCTCTGTGGCCTGGTAAGGCTGCTTCCCCCTCAGGGGGAGGTGATCAAAGAGCCAGCCCACGAGTTCATGTCCGAGATGGTCACTGTTCCCCTTACTAGGGAACCCACTTGGACACTGAGCTGCCACGAGCTACATGTGTGCAGGGCTTCTAGGTTATCTCCATTCATGGTCCTGGGCTGGATTCTTAACATACTTTAGTACTAGAGGAATACATCAGGAGTGATTCATTCTGAAGAAGTTAATTTAACAATAGTGAATCAACTGCTTTTAAAGAAAATATTGTGATTGAAGAAAAAGGAAATATACTGTCTTTTTTTATACATCATAGATACTTGACTAAGAAAACATTACCTCAATATACCTCTCTGAATAATTACAGATTTATGTATGAATATTATTGTATGCTTTATATTTTATAAACTGTCTATTGTATATTTATATATGTATAGGTACAGATTTGTGGTTATATATGAATGTACAATTTATGTAAATATTTACATATAGCTTAAGATTTTATCTGTATACTTATTAATTACTTTATAAATATACTTTATAAATATAAATATATATAGTTCTAAATATTAATTATTAAAAGAACAATTGAGATCATAAAATTTACAGGGACAAAATAAGAAAGAAATCAGAAAATCAAAACAGGCCAACTGTATTCTATATTTGAAACTAACTCTGAAGGACACAGATATGTTTTGTCTATTCCTTAACCAAGCAGTTTAATAGTTTATAGCAAGTCATTTAATTTCTTACACTCTAATGAGGATGTCTTATCTTGAAGATGTTAAGTTTTCCCTAAGGGCTGTGATTCCATTAAATGTGTTTCATAGGAATTGTAAAGTAAGTTACAAAGCACATAGAAACAAAATAATCTAGAATCATTTTTCCCTTTGATTTAAAAGGTTTTCTTTTTCTATAATTAGATTACATCCATTTTCCCCAACAATCAGTGCTGTATGAGATGGTAGAATTTCTCTTTCAGGTCCTGAAGCAGTAATAGCTTCATGTACCTATGAAAACATCCGTTATTGAAGTTTAATGTGCAGAACTAGCAGGATATGTTATTCGTGGCTTTGCTGACATGCAGATTCAAGAGTGTTCTGAGATAATCACTACTGTTGTTTTCTCATTGGTCAAACATGCATTTTTGTGTGTTCTCACTGTAACACTAAAGCATTACAAAAACTTAAGACACTAAGAATTAGTGTAAGAAAGGCACTGTGATGGAGCACATCTCGACTCCGGCAGAAGAAAACCGTTGTGTTGGTGCCTTTGTGTGCACTTCACCTCGAGGTGCTGCAATTAACTACAGGTGTGAAAATTATGTGCAGACATAATTATGCCTAAAAATACCTTATGCAGGTGGAACTGGTCAGTTGTATCCTCCCAAGGGAACTGTTGGTTAATTGTGCCAATTATTAGATAATTATAAATATAATCACATGAATTTCCATGTAATTTATTGCTGAAACAGCCTAGTGCTGAAAATAAGACATAAATATAAGCTTTCCTACCACTTTTATTGGGGGTGCTGCTTGCTGAGCTTCAATTGCTGAAGAACTAGATCTCACCCCGGTCAGTCTGTGCTTGGGCACCTGCTTCTGAGCTGTCATTATTTACTTCAAACTTGCTGTCCATCTAACACAGGGATGAAGGAAGGCATCCTCATCAGGGTATTGTTAGTCCAGTATTAAGCCTTAATGACATACCAAAAGCTTCTCCATATATCCATATATGTACACGGATAGGACTGCTTCGCAGGTGTCATGAGTGTAATCCAGGTGAACAATGTTCACCCAAGTCCTGCATCTTATAGGAAAGCAGAGTGCGTGTGTACCTGTGGTCGGACATTAGTGCTTGCGGCTACAATGCTTAACCTCACAGCTGCTTTTGTGCTTCTGTCTCACTATCTAGCCCATAAAAGCGATGGGTTGCAATCTTCATAAAGACATGAACAATGACCACAAAAATGGCTTTTCTTGACACTCAAACTATGTCAACCATTGCCTGTTCTGATAGTTGACACCTGAGGAAAGTTCTGTTTCCTCTGGTCATCACATATCAGAATTCAAGGACCACTGTTATCCATATACATTTCTGTAACGCACCTCTTGCTGGCCCTTGTGCGACCAGCTTCACTTCCTCATTGTCTTGGGAATAGGCTCTGCCTCTGTTCCATATGCTTTACTTTGTCTCATCCCGACTTTATTTGCTATTTCCAGACCTCCTGGTATATGTCTTACAGAAGTTTCCTGGCTCTATGTAAATCACCAGAACCCTATTGAATTGAAGGTGTCCCTGTGAACCTAGGTGTCCTCTGTGTTGCCTATGGAGTGGAAAATGGAACCTCTAGAGATGATGGGGATATGAGGTCTTCTAACTTAGCAAAATTAGGTTCTTTCTTAAAACACACACGTTGTAATGCTTAGTCTCTTGGTCATCTGCCTTCTGCCCTCTGGTCATAGCATTTCCTCCGCTTAGGAATGTAGCACTTAGTAGCCTGCTCATCCTTGACTCTGAAGCCCCACAAACATTATACAACACATTTTTAAAAAAATAAGTTATTTAGTGTATGGCATTTTGTCATAGCAATACACCATGGACTAAGACACCCTCCTTATTGCTGCTCTTCAGATCTCCCAAATTTGCTCATAAATGCCTATCTCTGATGGTTTACCTTTCCCTCTTGGCAAATAAGAAACAGTGTAGTGTCAAAACAGTCATTATTTAAGCAAGGCAAGTATCCAGACTGTCTTGGAGCTCTCTCATGTCAATATGGTGGTGGTTCATAGCCGGAAAGTGTTATCATGTAAGTTATGATTTAGTGATACTGAAGTCACTTATGACAGTACTAAGTATATAGCCTTGTCCAACACTGTCAGATTTCGGTATCTTGAGTTAAAGGGAAAGGCTGCAAATCCATGGAATGTGCAATCGTGGCCAACTTAGTAGGGCCAGTGTTGTGACGTAACTGGGTATTTGCACAGAATGTACAGTCCCTAGGTTTGTTTCCAGCATCATTATAAAAATAATCTATTGTCTTTATTTATGAGATAGCCCTCTCTGTCTTCCCCTCCCCTTCCTCCATCCATGCTGTCTCTAAACATATGACTTACAATCTTCAAGGAGTCAGTTTTAACTAGGTAAAATAATGGCTTCCGTCCTTCTTTCAGCATGGACTCTTTGGGGAGGCACATTGTGCTAGTAATCTTTCTGGTATCTGCAGAATATGCTCTAGGAGTCATCTCTCAAAAGCTCCAGTGTAGACATAAGTCACTTTTCCTTTATTAACATCTCTGTGTCCTTGGAGCTTCTCTCTCTGATGCTTGGTCAATTACAGCTCTTGTGAAGCTTTGGAGAAACAGACACCGAGGAAAATCACTGGGCTTTAGTAAGAGCCCAAGTGTTTTCTTCAGACATGTACGCACAGCTTTGACTCTGATTCTTCCAAAGATAATACAGATCATGCTATGTTACTAACAGGAATTAGTTTCCATTTAACAGCCAATATTTAAAGGAATCAAGAAGCAAATCCTAAAAACCACTTTTCACTTAATATTTCCCATACTGCTCAAAATGTACTTCTTTCCTCTTTTGAAGCTAACTGGCTCATCATCCCCTTGTCTTCTAAGTTTCAAATACGTAACAGGGATTTATAAGCCACCATATAGTTCGACGGTCATACAACCACCTCATTTGCCTGTGTTCTCCTGCTTTACCTCAACCAGAGCAGGAAATATTGTTTGATTTAAAATATGAATTTATCTTTTCTAGATCCCACCATTTGCCTGCAAATTTCATGATTTACTTGTTTTTAATTGCTAAGTAGTATTACATTGTGTAAAAGTACCACAATTTCTGTATCCATTCCTTGGTTGAGGGACATCTGGGTTGTTTCCAGGTTCTGGCTATTATGAATAAAGCTGCTACAACCATGGTTGAACAAATGTCCTTGTTGTGTACTTGAGCATCTTTTGGATATATGCCTAGGAGTGGTATAACTGGATCTTAAGGAAGCACTATTTCTAATTGTCAGAGACCATGCATGGTTATAACCTAGAACCCTTGCTGTTCTAGGTTATAGATGTAGCCCATGGCAGCTCAGTATTCAAGTTTCTTCCCTAGTAAGGGGAACAGTGACTGTCTCTGGCATGAATTCTATGGCTAGCTCCTTGACCTCCCCAGGCCCTCAAGGGAGGAACAGCCTAGCTAGGCTACAGAGGAGGACATTGAAGCCAGTCCTGGTGAGACCTGATAAAGTAGGGTCAGATAGAAGGGGAGGAGGACCTCCCCTATAAGTGGACTTAGAGAGGGGCAAGGAGATGAGGGAGGGAGGATGGGGTGGGGAGAGAATGAGGGAGGAGGCTACAGCTGGGACACAAAGTAAATAAATTGTAATTAATATAAAAATAAAATAAAATTAACCCCCCCAAAAATACAAATTTATATCTTTTGATTGTTTTAAAATCACACTGCTCTCAAAAAGTTTTAACTTCCAACTTGAATGTCGATTTTCTGGTTTCTGCTGTTTTTTTTAAAAAACATATGTGCATTGTGGATGCCTTCTCTTTTGTATTCTTTGTTGTCATCATTGTTGTTGTATTAATTATTTTAAATTAATTAATTAATAATAAATTTTACACCCTAACCAAAGTTTCCTCTCCCTCCTCTCTTCCCAGTCCTTTTCCCCCCTTTCTCCACTGCATCTACTTCTCCTTCATTTTTCTTCAGAAAAGGAGAGGCCTCCCGTGGATATCAGCCAGTCTTAGCATATCAAGTTGCAGTTACACTAGTTGGATTCTCTCCTATTAAGGCTAGATGAGTCAACCCAGTAGGAGGAAGGGTTTCCAAAGGTAGGCAACAGAGTTTGAGACGGCTCCTGCCCCGTGTGAAGACCACACTACACAACTGTAACATACATGTAGAGGGCATAGGTCAGTCCCATTCAGCCTCACTGGTTGGCAGTTCCATCTCTGTGAGCCCCTATGAGGCCAGATTAGTCAGTTCTGTAGGTTTTCTTGTGCTGTCCTTGACCCATCTGGTTCCTACAATCTTTCCTCTCCCTCTTTCTCAGGATTCCCCAAGCTCCACTTAATGTTTGGCTGTGGGTCTCTGAATCTCTTTCCATCATTTGCTGGGTGAACCTCTCTGATGATACTTAGGCTAGGCTCCATTCTGCTTCATTCCTTTGTATTTCTTAGGGAGATTCTGTAAGATTCCTGGATATTCTACATTTGCCCATTTCTTGTTTGTGTGTTGTTCTCAACAAGGCTCTATTATGAATTCATTGTCTTTATGAGGTCTCCTTAAATGACTCTTTTTGTGGGACCAGTATTAGTATTCCAGCATGCACAGGACTCCTGATTTTCAACAAATTTAGGCAAAGAAGCTGATTGCCTGTCTCTGCTGAAAAAATGCCTTCCTTGCTGTCTGTTGTGTTCCCAGTGCCTGTCACAATTATCAGTCTGTGGTTCATTCATTCCTTTATTCAGTTGACATCTACAGAGCACCTCATTACATAAGGGTGATCATACATAACTTGCTGATAGTATAGTGGAGGAGAACAGGAAGGTTACAATCATTTAAAATAACCTAAAATGGAGAGTGTGTTAGGAAGGAGAAGAGCTCTTTTGTGAACAGTGGGGGTATCCTGGAAGATTTAGTTTAGCTACTATGACTCCTGAGAGATGGAGTCTGTTGAATGAAGACTTTTCAAATGAAAACAATTGATTATATAGAAATGCAGCAATTAAAGAGGATCCTGGGATGTTTGCACTTAAGGAATGAGAACACTTGCCCTGGCTTGTGTGGCTAATTAAAGGATGAGTCTGGAAGGCAGTGGACTGCAAATGCTTCATTTTCCAGGCCACTCAGCAGGCTCTTTTCCCTCCATTAGCAAGCATGCTTGGATATCAGCATATAGTTTGGGAGCTTCTCATGCAAGAGGCTGGAGATTTTGTAATGTGAACATCTCTGGAGATTGCAATACAAGTTTTCCTCAGAAGATAGTGACAAAGACTAACAGTGTGCAGTGAAGTTCAAGGGGACTGTTGCATAGGCAGCGTGGGGACAGACATGCTGAAAAGAGTGTCCACTACCTGAGGCTGAAGACCCTGACAGTTGAGAATCACCTTGTAATTCTACTTAGCCACTGCTAACCTTACACCATAAAGCATTGCACTGCACGGGTTTATAAGAAAAGGCATCGGCGTATGTGTTCTAGTTCCAACAATCTAGTTACCATCATTCTTCTCTTATTATACAACATATTACATTACGTACGCCTCATAAAACCTCTTAGATAGTTCATCACTGTTTCTATTTAACAGACACGGAAAGGAGAGCTTGGAGAGGTGAAATGGCATTCAGCATTACACAATGCATACAGAATAGCACAAGATAAAAGTGAGGTCTCTCAGACTTTTTTTTTCTTCACCAGGCTATTTTACAAATAGTTGTGTTATAGCTCCCCTGGAGCGGCGGGGCAAGCAAGAAAGGAAATAGAACATACAGGAATTTGTTCCCAACAAAACTGAACAGGAATTTGATATTTATTGAAGTTAAAAATATAGGTAATCCAACTAATGTGTGTCAAAATTGCTTTTGCACATGACAGAAACAGAAGCCTAAGAGGTTTAAGCAAAATCAGTACCTATTGATTCTCATGGCTGAAAATTCCAGGACAGACTTAGGGATCAATCATTCAGAAAACCATAAAATAACTCCATTTTGCTTGCCCTGCTCGTAAGATGGCTTCATCCTGGATGCTCAGGACCAAAGTTCAGAGAGTTTTCCTTTCCACAAGCGATCCCTGCTCACTGCTGTTTTGGCTGGTTCAGGGTCCATCTTACAGTCCACACTTACAGTCCTGTCATCTCAGTGCTCTGCTTGCCATGCGGGACAGTAATATTTGCCCTGGACCAACCCACAGGCGGCACCACTCAAATGCATCAGACTATGCACAGTGCCACATTGGTTGATGAGATTAAAAAAGGAAGCTTCCACATGATGGGAGCCACAATGGCACACAATGTTCAGTTAAAATAGAGTAAAAAAATTCATATTGGCTTTTTATGCTGTGACAGAATAAATTAAACGCATTGATTCATTAGATGATGTTTTCCTAAATTTCTTTATTTCTTTAAGGCACTCTACAAGTCAAATGATAATTATTTTAGCAAGAATTTTTATTTTTGATGGCTTCTAAACAGATACAAACAAAAACATACAATTTCCTACAGGGGTATTTTTCAGCCAGGAACCAAATCCATTCAAGTAAAGTTATTCTATAAATAACTAGTGGAATTCTGTCTTTTGCTTTCAAAGTAACCAAGTATTCAATCAAATTTAAGCCCATTTTTGAACTTTAAACTAATTTGTTTGCACATAGAGAAGCAGTCATTCTTCAGCCCAAACACATGGGTTCCTTCAGTCCTTTAGCAAATATTTCCTTCTATCCATTCATTTCTTTTATTTTCTTAAGATCATTCATTTCTCTGAGGAAAGTGGCACCCATCTCTTTGGTGATTCACTACAGAATACATTAGCTTTCAAGTTTCATTTACGAAATGCTTTCAAATATTACTGTTTAGTGATATTTTATTTTGTGTCCACTTGTATTTAGTTGCTTTAACTTTCATTATAATAATAAAATAAAATAATTATGTTATTGAAACCCCTGCTTCCTCTGCTACTAACTGGAATCTCATTGAAGTCACAGGCACAGGTTCACCTTCATAGCCCCCAGCGGTTTTTCCAAATACTGATGAGTAGACGAATGGTAATCAATACTGCTATAACTGAATGCTACCCTTTTCAAAAGAGTGGGCTTTGTGTAATTATACCCAGTGAGTGACTAAGGACTATATGGCTATTCCCTATAGCCATGTATCCTCTTTGAACTAACGAGTCAGAAAGGGTGGTAGAGCATGTGGCTTTCTTCCCATCTCTGTGCAGGCAGAAAGTGTAGGAACCCAGAGGAGGAAGTGTCAGAGACAATGGCTGAGGGTTGAAGGGAGTGTCTGGGTGAGATACCTCCAAGAGAAGTATCATCTTCGGTGAACAAAGAGAAAAGGTTGGAAAAGAGGTATCGAAAGGCCAGCTGGTATAGCAGCTACGGCAGGAACTTGGAGAAGCCAGCTTTCATTTGACTCACTGGGGATGTATGACTATTTGGAGACAGGAAAGTGAGAGTAATTTGGTTACATAGGCACTTACTTATCTAGCCCCCTCCGACTCATTAAATACTTATAAATATGTGATTTCACCAGTAGCTTTTTGCTCTCTAGCTTTCTTCCCATTAGCGACTACACTGTGACTATATTACTTCCATTTCTAGGCATGGCACATTATAAAATATTGGTATTAATGGTATTTATACAAATTAAATTGCACCATTATGTTTGCAAAATGTGGGCCACATCTATCAACGCAACAAATTACAGATGCAAAACACTACTTAAACTGCATAATGACAGCACATTCTAAAATGTATCCCTGAGCGCTAGTTAGGAATTCCAAAGGAAGCAGGAAAGATTCTACATGCCTAGGAAATGGAGACATAAAAATAAAAACCTAATTCTTGGAAGGGGTTTATCCAGTCAAATACATGCCTTAAAGATATGCTAACGGTCTATCTTTCAAAGTGCAGAGATTTTCCTAAGTACCCAGGAGCTACTTTCCTAAGTACCCACATCAGCTATTCTCCAAAGAAATGGCTCTCCCCTAGGATGTGAAGAGTGAGTGCAAACTGGGGTATCTTTATGTCAGGCAAATGTTAGAAAGTATGCATGAAGTTTGCCTTCTGTTTTCTCTGGAGTGAGCCCTGTGGCCTGTGAGTACATGGCTCATGAGAACACAGTAGTCATGGCTGATCCCAGATTTCTTTTTCTTTTGGTCTCCTGACCAAACATGAAATATTTATGTCATGTGCCAAGGCTAGTTCCAAGCATGTTGAAAAGTCTGCTGCATGTCAAGCAGCCTACAAAGGAAAAAAGACACCCAGCAAAACCCCCGTAAACCTTGAAGCATGAGCCCTCACTATCACTAAACCAGCAGAAAACACAAACGAAAAAGAAATAACAGGACAGGATCTAACACCTAAATAGCTGCAAGTTTAAACTGTGATAGTCTTTCAAACCTGAACACCTGGCCTGCACCCGGGAAACAGAAAGTCCCCAGACAGAGGAGACGGAGCCTGTGTGTCATGGAGTATCACTTCCACAGCAAGGGTAGCCTCACGTAAGAATGACGCCAGTTTGAAAGGCTCATTTCAGCCCCAGTGCCCATTATTTTCCTGACATTATGAACATTTTACATACATAAATGTGTGTATATTCACATAATATAGTAAAATAGTATATATGATATTATGCATGCTATACATATGTAAACTATAATAAACATGTAGGTTATAGATTCATTTTCTGCATACTCCACATATGCAAAACAGATTCTAAACAATTTAAATGTTGAGATCACTTTTGGGCAATGTCTAATAAGTGACAAATATATAACAATACTTGCAGGTACATATATAAAGATGTGGTCATTAGGAGGAGAACTGCAGTTGTGTGGGAAAGTGACCAGAGAGCTTGTACACCAAAACAACTTGAATTCCAAGTAGAGATGAACACGAAAGGAAGCTGGAGCAATGAGCTCTAACAAATGGGGGCCTCATGCTTGGCCAGCCAAGCAGTGGTTTTTCACTGGTCCCTAGTGTGGAGGTGAGGCTGTAGCTCATACAAACAGTTTCCTCAGGAGTTGGAAACAGGAGAGTATCCACAAGCCAGCTGGGGACATTCCAGAGGCTTCCTGAATATCCTGTTAGTACCTCAAGGCACTCCTTCAAAATGAGATTTTGGTGCCAAATCTTTTGACATTTTGATCCAATACAAAACTCAGGTGTTCCACAACTGCCAACACTCAAGGTCCAGTGTAGAAAACACACAGGCGCTTTCACTTTTGGACTATAAATGGGGTTGGCTGGAACCCAGAATTGATTAGCACTGTAGTTCACCGGAGAAAACCATCAGGAGTAACTTCATATAAATGAACTTCCTTGCATGTACCTTGCAAAGTATGAGTCATGTGTTGACAATACATTTGCTCAGTATGTCACAGCATTGGTTTCATATCTAGAGTTATATAAGGATTATTTTAAAATGATGGTTTCTGAAATCCCTCCATAGGTGTAGTTTTGTATTTTTTTCTTTTATGCAAATGAGTGTTTTTCCTACATGAATGCCTGTGAATCCTCGTGTGTCTGGTGTCTGCAGAGGCCAGAAGCGGGTATCAGATCCCCAGGCATTAGGGTTACACATGGTTGTAAACTGGTACCAGAATAGAACCTATTTCTTCTGGAAGTATGTTAAATATTCTTTTATTTTCAAGTATTTTTAACTTTTGATGTATCTCTCCAGCCCCACCACTGAAATTTTTATTTTTATTTTTAAAAGTTGTTTCTTAGAAATTTAAATGAGGATGGAAGAGCAAGCTCTTATGCTTTCTGGTGCAGCCCAGTGTAGCTATGTTTGTCTCCAGAGAGCATTTGGTCACTGTGGCTAAGCTTGACGCAGATCCACCCAAACGCCCTCGGATTCAGTGAGCATGAAGGGGGTAGATAAATAAGTAGGCAAGGGAATGCAGGGAGAACGGCTGCTGCATAGCAAGGTGTGAGGAGTAGGCAGCTGGCTGTGGCTGCCGCACACGGCACACGGCACACGGCACACGGCACACGGCACACGGCACACGGCACACGGCACACGGCACACGTCGGTCCTGGAAATGTGGGGTGGCAGGGAAGACTTGCTGTCAAAGCTGAAGGTGGTAGAGCCTGGCCCACCGGTGACTCCAGCGCCCTTCCCATTTCATGTGAACACACAGAGAGAGCTGGAGATATCTCAGGAAACTGGCATTAGGTTCAATCACTTTAGCTTCCGCTTACCCATAAAAAAAATGACTTAAGACGTGGTGGGAAACCCCGAATTGAGAAGAAACTGAGGCTTCTGGACTTGAAGGGGTGATGATCTCATGGTAGCTTACAGTAGCCACATGACAAATGGCTAAAGATTGTATCTACAACTAAAATTGGTGTCTCAAAGTGACACTTCTGGAGTAAAGGTAGGCAAGGGTCTTAAAATAACTTCAGCCTACAGGAAGGATAATGAATATGGACTGTTCATTTTGACGTTCTATGACATGTGACTGTCAGAGTCATGCGACATGATGTGAATCTGAAAAGGGGTTTATACGACTGAATTAATCTGAGAAATGTGTGTCACTGCAGAATTTGTGAGTTCTAGTACTGCCTCCAACAGTAATTTTCCAGCATATTTACTCAGAATGTACGCTGGTTTAGTGGCTGGTTTGGGGATGGGACTCTACTATGCATTAGGGCTATTTAAAAACGAATGAGGTGTCACCATGGCCTTCGAACAGGTAACTAGTTTGATATAATCATGCAGTACAAATGATGTTCATCTACTGAGTCCCCCATGCAGAACTGACCAGTCTAATTCTGCAGTGCCATGTTCTGCCTGGAGACTGCCCATCAAAATCTGCATTGTGCTTATCTAAGTAGCAGGGGTTTGCTACAAACTTTTGCCTCCATGGAACTGGATTTATCAGTGTCAGCAAAATAACGTGAAGTATGAAGGTCTGAGCAAGAGGTGGCCAACAGCAGCAGAATTCCATAATGGCCTTAAGTCATACATTCTTTCTCACTCAAAGAAAAAAAAAAGAAAAAAGGAAAAGAAAATGGCAGAAATAGAAATAAAAATTGAACTAAGAACACACAATAGTTTCTTTTCTTTCTCGTGATTCATCAAGACCGTCTCTGTGACAAGGAATGGATTAAACATAGTGAAGGGAGATGTGTGTACAGACAGTCTAAATTCCTTGGAATTTCTGGGTTGTAATCAAACACTGACTTGCTAATGCTAAGAAGGAACAAGCAAAGATACAGGACTTAGGCTTATCTCTTTTGTGTCGAGATGCTCACTGTGGACTATCTTAGCGAGCACAGGCTGTCTACAAGGGACTCTGCAGGACTCTCAGAACTGCTCTGATAATCATCTGAGGCTCACTGCATGACACCTGTGGGTGCCATGGTTATCACAGCCGCAGGGGTTTATCTGAGCTGCCCCAAACCTCAGATACTGACAACACCACCAACCTAGTCCTCAGGCTACTTCAGAAAAAATGCAAAACTCTGTTCTGTTGAGGAGACTTTTTGTGGTTATAAAGGGTAGGACTAGTGCAATTTTCCACAGAGTGCTGAGTGCTGGAAGGAGAAAGTATTGCATACAGGGAATGAACCCTCTCAGCATCCCAGGGGCACATGCTGGAAGAGCCTGCCCGGCTGTGTGCATAGCTCAGGACTGGACAGACAGGCCCTCTGAAGCTCAGCCCTGGGACTCTCTGACTATCAAGAACTCCTGTTCTGAAAAGAGCCAGATTGTCAGAAAAGTTTCCGAAGCCGGGCAGATGACAACACACCCACTCCTGTCCCTGGCTGGACAGAATGGTCTTGCTAGGTGGATCTTTTGCCCCTTGCAGCTATATTTTCATCATAGAAAACAAATAGGGCTGGGACACTAACAACTTGATCCCATTCTTACTACAGCTCTACACTGAAATCTTCTCAGTTAATGGTTAATGGGGGAGAGATAGGAAGTCTACACTGAGCGTACAAAGGGAGGAGCAAGAATGTATGTCTACCAACTCTCTTTGCTCTGAAGACGGGATGCTGTATTTTGTATATGATATTTCAGTCATAGTCCCAGCCTAGCCTAAGTGCCCGAACAAAGCAAGAGCTCTGCATAAGTCTGTTTGTGTTTGTTTGTTTGCTATTGTAATAGATTGGTGGGATGATAAATGAGGGAAACCAGCCAAGGGTTGCAGAATTCCTCTGAATCCTGAAGTTCCTGAAACAGCTCCTTTCCAAGCAGACGTGAGCATAAACAACATATTATTCCATGGACAATGATCAATTTTTATTATTTGCCTCAGTAGCAGTTTTACCCTCTTGCCAGCAACATTACCAGGCATTAGAGACAATCCTGATGTAACTGCATTGAATGGACGAATATCGTAGCTGGGGTTTTCATTGCTGTGATAAACACCATTAGCAAAGATGGCTTTTGGAGGTAAGGCTTTGTCTCATCGTAGAACTTGTAGTCCATCAGCTAGGGAAGTCAGGGTAGGAACTCAAGGCAGGAAACAGGAACTAATGCAGAAGCCATGGAGGAGTGCTGTTTACTGTCTTGCTCCTTATGGCTTGTTCAGCCTGCTTTCTGATACTACCATCCCAGGTGTGGTCCCATGCTCAGTGAGCAGGGCCCTTCCACATCAATCATCAATCAAGAATGCATGATACGCTTGCTCACAGGCCAGGCTGGTGGGGGCATTTTCTCAATTGAGTTTTCTTCTTCTAAAATAACTGTGTCAAGAGACATAAAACTAGTCAGCATGAGGGAGTGGTTATTTTCTTCCACCTGATGACAGAGTTCATAGTACTTTAAACACAAATTTCATGGAACTTAAAAAGTGTTACCAAAGTCCAAGTGCTGATGATTTTGAACTCTAATCATGATTCATCCAGTCCATGAGATTATACAATTTAACTAATAGAGATTACACCACCAGCCAGAATTATAAAAAATATACACACACACAATTCCAATTTAATCTAAATTATTGCTATGTTTGGAAGGTTTCTGGTACATGCATGTAGCACAAAGATAATGAAGATGAAAGAATCTGTGCTCAAGAAAGGCACATGAAGAGACTGACAAAAAGAAATCAAGCAATAAGTTAACCCACCAATTGTGCATGAGTTCTTTTTTTTTCTTTTTTTTATTATTTTTTCTTTTTAGTTACATTTTGTTAACTCTGTGTCCCAGCTGTATCCCGCTCCCTCATTCCCTCCCCAACCCCACACTCCCTCCCTGGTCTCCTCCCTGCCCCTTTCCAAGTCCACTGATAGGGGAGGACCTCCTCCCCTTTCATCTGACCCTGTTTTATCAGGTATCTTCAGGGCTGGCTGCAAAGTCCTCCTCTGTGGCCTAACAGACTGCTCCTCCCCAGGGGCGGGGGGTCAAACAGCCTGCCCTTGAGATCCTGTTAGTAATAGTCCGTGTTCCCCTTACTTTGGAAAACTACTTGGTTACTGAGCTACCACGGGCCACATCCGAGCAGAAGTTCTAGGTTATATCCATAGATGGTCCTTGGTTGAGTGTCAGTCTCAGAAAAGACCCTGTGCCCAGATATGTTTGGTCCTTGTAGAGCTCCTATCCTTTCCATATCATACTAACTTCCCTTCTTTCATATGATTCCCTGCACTCTGCCGAGGGTTTGGTTATGAGTCTTAGTGTCTGCTTTGAAACACTGCTAGGTAGAGTCTTTCAGATGCCTTTTGTGGTAGACTCCTGTCATAAATTCAATGCACATCCCATTTGTCTTTCTAAATGAGGATTAATCACCTTCGCCTGTGTCCACTTTCTTGATTATCTTCTTTAGGTGTGTAGATTTCATTATGTTTATCATATCTTGTAGGTCTATATAAGCGAGTATATACCAAGTTTGTCTTTCTCCTTCTGGGATACTTCACTCAGAATGATCTTTTCTAGATCCCACCACTTGCCTGCAAATTTCATGATTTCTAGGAAACAACCCAGATGTCCATCAACGGAGGAATGGATACAGAAATTGTGGTATTTTTACACAATGGAATACTACTCAGCAATCAAAAAGGAGGAAATCATGAAATGTGCATGAGTTCTTGCCATACTAATGGTTCACTAATGAACCTTTGGACACA
This sequence comes from Psammomys obesus, assembly GCF_907164565.1. NCBI lineage: Eukaryota > Metazoa > Chordata > Mammalia > Rodentia > Muridae > Psammomys > Psammomys obesus. The sequence goes on along the minus strand of NW_026585504.1, from coordinate 68,364,015 downwards.
AAATATATTTGCATTTCTATATGTCTTCTTTCTATGTGATCATTCTTTCCAATGGGGACTTGATAAATCATTTCAGCTCTAGGTTTAACTGCCCTTCCATAACACGAGGAATAGCTTCACTTCTTTATAGTTAACTTTCACCTTTGTTAAACTAAAACTGCCTTAAACATATTAACAATGGTTATCCCTGTACATTCAGAGGACTTATTTTGATGTTTGGCATATGCACTGGACAACACTCAATAAAAATACAATTCTCTTAGGAATTCAACATCATTATTATCACCATCACCATATTATCATCATCATCATCATTCTGATGAAACAATAATAAAGCTGGATAATATCTTAGGAGAATTAACTAGCCTACACTTCCAATTTTCTCTAGTGGGAAAGAGTAGCTTACACCCTACTAATATATTATTAATATCACTCAATCAGTAGGAAAGCAAACATCGAGAACAACAAACTGGCATTGTCCTGTCTTAGTTACTTTTCTGTTGTTGTGATAAAACATCATGGTCAAGGTGAATTAAAGAATGTGTTTAATTTGGGCTTATGGTTGCAGAGGGTTAGAATTTGTGAATATCACTGCAGGGAGGTGCCAAGCAGGCAGAAATGGGAAGCAGAGAGAGAGAGAGAGGGAGGGAGAGAGAACTGGGAATGACACACCTCCTCCACCAAGGCCACGCCTCCAAATCCTTTTGAAACAGTTCCACCAACTGAGGACCAAGCATTCAAGTCTATGAACCTATGGGAGACATTGTCACTCAGGCCATCACAGTCTCCTAACTCCCAGCCCAGAGATTTCACACAATTGGTTACTGAATAATAGGAAACACTTTTAGTCAGAAACGGTACTGCCTTTCAGCGCCTCTCACTACGTTCGGGTCACAATGCAGAACATAATGTAGACTGTAGCTTTGTCTGCTTAGCTGCCATCTAATGCCAGAAAGAAAAGGGAATAGGTATTCAGATCTTTTCATACACTTTTGCATAGATTCCCTCATTCTCTGAAGCATATTTCTTTTTCCGGCTTTTATGCACAAGTCAAGTCTTACTCTTATATTTTAAGCATTCATTAGCTAAGTCTAAAGATTTGGGGAAAAAGGTATAAGATATTCTAAAAGTATAAAACCAGGAGTGTTAGTGACTGCTTTATGGCAGACACTTTATTCTTTGTGACCTCTAGTGTGTTAGATGCTAACTTATGCTTGAGTCTCAGACCAGTGAATTTCCTCTCTGTTCCTTAAAAGCTCCAAATGGAGCTGACGTGTATGAGCTACTATGTTCAGGTTTCCTTATTAGCAGATTTCTGGTCAAGTTCAACCAATTAGAAGCCACATGTCAAGATGGAAATCAGCAAGGAGCTAGTCATTCTTTTGGCAGACCTTCCTGTCATCATAACAATAGCTAGAGCCTGTGCTTTGATTATTAACACATTAGAATTCCATCCAGTGAAAAGACATGGTTCCTACTTATTGCAGCGGCCACAGCACTGCTGATACTGAGCACGACTCTTCTAACAAAGTGATTTCTTCTAAGTGACTTCTTATTGCCCCGAGGGGGTCCCATCCTCCTGGTGTCTGGAAATAGTCTCTCTCCTTCTTCTCCAGGTTTTCCAATACCTTTGTAAACATTTCTGAAATAAATCTTCTGGCTACACTCTGATTGGTGTTGATTTTCTGAGTAGACAGTGACTAATAAATACACTCACTTCTCACAATGGCTGTTAAGCAGGCCTGTTATTTTTGCCCTGCAGATGAGGAAAATGACTCTTAAAATAGTTAAGAGACATGACACACTTTCCCTTATTACCCAATGTCAACTACTTAAGTATGTTGACAAAACACTAATGTAATATGTTCTAATTTTGAAAGTGCACATGCATGGCAAATGCATAAAATTCGTATTGATGTAAGAAACCAGTATTGCCTTTTAGGTTTCCAATGAACTAGATGCCACCTGATCATTGCTCATGGCCTTTGATTAATGTGGTATTCATTAGAGTATATATCACACACGCTGTCACATATATCAACAGGGACAGAAAGCACGAAGTCAAGCCTGAGGCATTCATCAAATTTGAGCTGATGTCTCATCAAAAGAATACCACCAATACTGAAAAAGGACACAACATCCCAGAAACAGGGAGGGGCAGGGAGATGTGATGAGTGGCAGAAGCAGAAAGTAGCTGTGCTGTCACTTCGAGATAGTAAATCATATTCTACTAATGTGACTCATCATTAGTGGGTGACACCACCATTCACACACCCTTTCAAGTCTGTAGGCACCATCTCTGTCTCTCAACACTGAGTCAGGTCTAGATGGCTCCAGCTTCCATTGCTGGCTAATCTCTTACCCCTGCTGGGTCCCTGGGAGCACTCTGAGAAAGATTCTGGTCCAAAAGAAGCTCCCACCATGGTTGCCCAATCTCTGCTTATAGAGAAGATCACTCTCCTGGAAACAATCACATATTTTAATTCAGTTATTTTGGCTAGTGTTATACCAGATGGTTTTTGTTACACTTAGTATGTGACTGCATATTTAATATGTCATGGGCAGTTTAGAATCATGGAGATGCATGATATATACTCAATTCTCAGTTGTTCCACCATAAATCATTGAAAGATTTTTATCTTTGCTTTATGCTCCATTGGTCAAGCTTGGATTCTTATGCGATATACAAGCCTACATTTTCTAATCCTCCAAGTAAAACATCAATTTCAAATGATGCACTTTATTATTATTTTTCAGATGTGTGCTGGAGTGAAATGTCCTGTCCTCTCAACTCAAAAGAGTCACATTAAATCTCAACATCACTTCCTGCTTATTATTATTCTGGTTCATTTGCTAAATATGAGGGATTAATTAGAGACAAAAACAGCAGTGTTAAAAATGACAAAAAAAAATCCCAATGGCTTTAAAAATGAGGTTCCTTAATGAGATAAAGCTTCAGGAAAAGACTGGGGGTGTCAGAGGTCTGTGTGACCTGCAGAGGTTTGCAGCAGTGTTGTTTGGACATTTTCTTTTTCATAATTCAGCTAGGCTCAGAAGAGAGGTAACAGTCCTTGAGGCATTTCATTCTACCTTTGGCCTGTGCTTTCCGTGGTGTGAAACTGGAGCATGTGTAAGATCATGGCTGAGTACTCTTGTTACAGGAATGTGAATCATGGCTTGGCCATTAGGTAACCAGTGGACCTGAGGCATATATTTCATCTTGTCTCTGTTTAGTTTATTCTTTAGGAGAATGAGTGGCCACCTTGTTATTATTACATGAAAAGTGTTTAGCATGGCACCTGCATAAATTACTTTTTAAAATACATACTATTATTTTATGCTTTTCAAGCCCTTTAAGAGTCTTTAGTAGTGAAGTAGCGAAAGTACTGGAATTATGATTCCTTTAAAAACATGTATAAGAAATATGTGTAGTATACATAGTATAAGATTATGTTTTCATTTTAACCCCAGGTTGGGGATATGGTGCTGCTTCAGTCAGCTGTAGCAGCTGACTGTGGTTTGCCTTGTGCTCTAGCAGAGGCATAGATTTGCCAGCTGCAGATAGTTTCTACGACTGTGTGACATTTGTAATTCTGAAAATTTTTCAGATGGTGTATAAGACCATCTTATAACAACCACGGTGTGGTCCGTGGTTGTTGGTTGTTTGGGGGCGGGGTTGGGTGATGTTTGCATTTTGTTAATAGTTGTGCTTAAAGAAGAAACAAGATAAAAGGATTTCTCTCTTCCCTACCCCTTCTTATCTTCTATCTACATATAAGGGATAAACCTGGGGGGGGTATAAAGGATGGGAAAAAAGAACCCACAAAGTAGCAAAGACAACCTGCAGAGTCAAGGTCTGAGAGGTCTGAGAGATGGCTCAGAGGTTAAGGGCACTAGCTGCTCTTGTAGAGGATCTGGGCTTGCTTCCCAGCACCAATATGCCGGCTCACAACCATGGCACCTCCAGTTTCAGGGGCTCTGAGTCTCTGTCTGGCTTCTGAAGGCAATGGTACTCATTTAATGTAAATATATATATATGTAGATAAACACTCATAAAATGAAAAATACATCTTTAAAAGTTCTCAGTAATCATTAAAAGGGAAAAGCAAATACAAGTAAACCATCCTAATCTTTGAGTGATTTATAAACTCATTTAGAAAAAAAAATTAATTTTTTTTCTTGATAATGTCTTGGTCTGAAAGGACTGTGGATGAAACTCAAAACACAAGTTTAAAATGTGTCAAAATTATTGAAAATAACCATCTCAAGATACTGAAAATGTGACTGCATGGGCTCAGGAGGAGCTCATGCCAAGCTATGGGCAACTGATAGCTTGTTAGGGAAGTCAAGTCAGTTTTCTTTTGGGACATGTCTCCTAAAATAATTCTCCAGTAGATGAGAGCATGTACAGGCAGAGCTAAGAGTACTCAGGATGTTAGCAAAAAAAAAAAAAAAAAAAAAATCACATGATTTAGAAGTGAAAAGTGGTGGTGGATGTCGGGTAGGAACCAGAAGGGAGGGAATGGAGGTGGATGTTATTAAAACACATTATATGAAGCTTTTAATTTTCAATCACTATTTTTTAATGAATGAATGCCACAATAAAACCCATTAATGTAAACATTGATGTGCTCCAATATGGTAACTATTCTTTAAAATCAAGAATGAAAGACCAAAGTAGGCAACAACAGGAGAATTACTCCTGAAATACTACCCACTCCCCAGAATGAGCAGTGATCTGGACCAAAAGACTTGGGCATCTCCCCCCAGCCCCAGTGAAGGCAGACAGTCCCTCAGGCTTATTTATACTTGGTATTTGCAGATTCACCACAGAGAAGATGACGAAGCAACACAAAGTTTAATGGGGAAATTTGAAACTGAAGGAATCATAGAAAGGCTGAAATACATTAGCTTTTTATTCACCCCTGTTCTCTTAAATTTCTCTGCAGAGGGCACAGTGGCAGTTCAGGTAAGAACAGGCAGCTGGGGGGGGGGGAGGAAGACTCTGCTGAACTGTGAGTCCTCTTGTCAATCAGTACATAGCTCAGGGGCAGAAGGGAGGCAGGACCGTGGAGTACAGACGTGACCTCTGAAAATGTCAGTGGCTGACCACCAAATGACAGGGCAGCCCGGCGAGCTAACGCTGAAAAGGCTTGTTGGAGACTGCACACAGCATAGTCCCCACGCACCACAGTCAAAGCCCACAGTTATTTCATTGACTATTAAAATAAAATAAAACAAAAAAGTAACACTGCTTTAGGAGGAGGGGAAAAAGAACATTTCAGAAAAGTAACTGCAGCATGCCTACATTGTCTAGGTTCTTGTAACATTAATTACTATTATGCAAATAAGTTAGAATGGTGTACACACACACGGAAACAGCTTATATTTTATAAGCTATACTATATAGCTAGATCTGGGGCTATATCTGGATTAGATCTGGACTTAAAGATAGTATTTTCAGAACTTAGGAGAAAGTGTGTTTAAATATTTTCAAATGGAAATAATGAGTGAACAAATTGATTTGAGAACTTATGTCTAATCCAAAGAATTAGACACACTTTTAAGTGACAGACCCTGATACAATGTCAAATATTCCCATACTCTTTTAATTGTAGTTCTGTAGTGGGGGGGGGGGGAAGAAACATAGTTTACTAAATGACAGAAGCCCAAGTTGGTGAAAAGCATTTGTTTATGTGACTGAGCATATTAACATTTCCACCCTGGAAAAGAAAAAAAAAAAAAAAAAAAAAGGAGCAGGCATCAGGGACTTCTCTTAATTCTGACACCAAATATCTGACAGAAACAGTTTATGGAGGGAATATTTATTCTGCCTCATGGTCTCAGGGTTTTGTCTACAGTTACCTGGCCTCATGGATGTGGGAAACATTGCAGCAGTAGAAAAGAGGGTTCTTCATGAGTGACGGGCAGCAGACGAGAGGGGAGGGCAGACAGGCTAATGCGCAGGCCAGCCTTTTCAGCCTCTCTGCCCTCCTCCTCCTAGTTACTATCACAGTATGATTCCATCTTGGGTGCAGTCAGAGTCCTCATGACCTGGCAGTGGAAACACCTTCCCAAAGCAAGCTGCAGTGGCCCCCGAGGGATTTCAGTCTAAGGAAAATCAAGCCTCACAGAACCTGTCCCTAGACAACAGACTATCTCCTGATAGACGCAAATGAAGAGAGAATTCTGAAAACAGCAAAGGCTACACCCTGCAGCAAACAAAAGTGCATGTTTAGTAGCAGAATTCTCTTCTTGAACAATGTGCTCCCGAGGAGATATTGGAATGACATTCAAACTGTTGACAGGGGGAAAAAAACAGCTAAGAATTTTATATCTAGCAGACCATCCATCAAAACTGAAAGAGAAATAAGACTTTTTCAAGTAAAGCAAACAAAAATAATTCATTGCCGGGAGAATTTCACTATACCAGGTACTAAAGTGTCCTTTAGATGGAAGGAAAATAACAAAAAATGATAACCTGCCCTACACGGGAGAAATGAAAAGCACCGCAAACAGCCTGTGTGGGACAGATGTATTAAACAAACAAACACAGTTATTCATTTCTCTTAATTTCTTTAAGGCTTAGAATTTTGTAAGGAAACTATTTGCCTACACTTGTTGGCTTAAATCATATAGAAAAAAACGTTACAAAGACGAGAGTGGAATATGCAGAATTACTGAATGTTGTCAGAAGTTTGTATGATTTACATCCGATTAGCATAAACTAATGATGAATATTAAATATGTAACCACTTCAAAAACTGTAAGAATAAAAGTTAGGGGGTGGGTTGTGTGATTATTAAGATAAGTGGAGGGCGGGGATATGGCTCAGCGAGTAAGAATATTTGTTTCCCAAGCATGAGCACTTGAGTTCAAATCCCCCGTAAAAAGCAAGGCATGTGCCTCCCGTCCCACGGAGCAACAGGGAGGGGATCACGGTGCTTGCTGTCTGCCAGCCAAGAGCCAGGTTCAGCGGGAGGATCTGTCTTCAGGGAGTACGGTGGGAAGTGATCGCCATGGCATCCTGGGGTTCCTGCAGAGCGGGCACAGGCATATGCATGTGCGAACACATATCTGTGCCCTGTAAATGTATGTGCCACACCTACACGGAACACCCCCCCCCCCCACACACACACACAAACATACCCTCACCAGCCTAAAATAAAATGTGTATCTCACAGGATTCTGAAAAGACATGCTGCTTCGGCTTCAAAGCTCACAGCCAGCCAATCCTTTCAGATCCAGGAGCTGAGCATGGTGCCCCAGGCTGTCCCTACTGTGGTGAGTCCTGGGGCTTCCTGTGTGTTCCGGGACTCGCTGGTGTGTTGTGCTGCTAACTTGAACGCGGGGCAGAACAGACTTCCAGAGCAGGACACTGGAAAGGGCCCACACTACAGTGTGTCCAGATCTGGGCTCTGCCTTCTCCTGACAGTAGTCTGCTGTCTTGGTGATTCTAGGCAGGAGGCATTTTCTGTCAGAAATGGTATTCCAAAGTATCTTCTCTGCTGGGAAGGCCTGGGGCTCACTCTATCAGAACTCAGGGGAACCGAGATAAAACTTAGGCATGCACACCCTGCCTGACTAATCTGCTCAGTTTGTTGTTTTCAGATAACACGCTAGAGTGTTGCATTTAACAAATGTAACAACTACTATATGCTCTCAGTAGCTGAGATTCAAGTATTTATTTTACTAATGTAACAAGTGTGCGAAGTAGACAGGACTATCATTTTGCTCCTGCTATCCTTTGGAGCTTTTTAAAAACAAAGGGCTAAGCAGGGGCTGTCTCTGACATGAACTCAGTGGCTGGCTCTGTGATTACCTTCCCCTGAGAGGGGAGCAGCCTTACCAGGCCACAGAGGAAGACAATGCAGCCAGTCCTGATGAAACCTAATAGGCTAGGGTCAGATGAAAGGAGAGGGCCTCCCCTGTCAGGAAGAAGAGACTAGGAGGACTATAGGGGGAGAAGAGGGAGGATACTGGGGGGGGGGGGCTACAGTCGGGATACAAAGTGATTAAATTGTAATAAATAAATAAATAAATAAATAAATAAATACCCCCCAAGCAAAACAAACTAGAAATCCAGAGAAGACTGCTGTTTCTATGTTTATGAGAGACAGGATTTGATCCCAAAGTGCCTGGTTCTCAAACACTCACTCGAAATCACTGTACTCTATAAATTAAAGCCAAAATCCACTGAAAATGTATTGCTTATTTTAGCCAAAATTGTCTTTCTAAAATATCCATTCTACTCAACACAATCAAAACAAAAAGGAAGGGGAGAAAGTAGGTAGAGAAGGGGAATAGGGAGGAAGAACTTAAATATAGTAAGAAAAATTCAGGGCTTGGAATTAATCTGTTTGAAAGGTACTCAAAACGTTACAGGAAGATCTCCTGCCATTTATTACCTAATCCGGGTTCTTACTGATGATACAGGGATGAAGTGAGGATTTATAGTTTCACAGATGTGGGGTACCTGCATATGATGTAGTGCTGGACAGTAGGGTAGCTAAGGTCAGAAAACAGTTTGGGAATCGCTACCCTTTTCACATCTTAGACACCCCTTTCCTTAAACTTTGGGACAGATTCCTAGACACAGTCATCATTTAAGATGTACTTATCTAATCTGACAATCTGCACCTCCAGCGATGAAGGCAACCAGGACCGTGAGGGTGACTTCAACATTTGCAGGGACATTTACAACGTCCTAGCGCCCATCTCCAGGAGAGACAGCTAGAGCTCTCCAGCCATTGCCATGCACCTTCCAAGAACAGCTGAGCCTCACAAGTAGCCCACTGGGTCATAGACTGGCCTCCCCAAGCAGAAAATCTGTTTTACAAAAACAGATTTGGATTGTCAAACATCCTTTGAAGCATCTGGAGCCCGCCCCTGGTGGTTACTCAAGCAGCTGCAACTTCTTCCCCCTTCAAAAGGAACCTATTTCATCACTACCCATGAGGCTCTGCCAGCTGTTCAACTCTACTCAACCCCTTGTCTTTGTCCTTTCCCTCTATTTAATCCTAAGGCTTGTATCAGTTTGCTGAATGAAGGGGTTGTGAGACACTTGACCTGCCTGTCTTCCCTTTTGATCATGCTGAAATTCAATCCCTGCCTGCCTTTCATAATTACTTTTCCGTTTGAACTCCTGGGCGAGGGGCTGGCCCCGATGTGCCGGTTGCCCCCTTAGTTGAATCTCTGACTTAGGAGAATGTTAACAGTAGCAGAGAAGATTCTCTGAATTAGCTTGGTGGGGCTTTTCCATCAAACTTCAGTCCAGGATTTTCAAATTACTTCTCCCCAATGTCAGGAAAATTTGTCGCCATGAGAGAACAGGGCACTCTAAAGGGGCTGTCAAGAGTTCATCCAAGGTCGCCATTACGCGGGGTGCTGGTCTTCCAAATATCTCACGTTTTTGTAAATTAAGTGTGCAGGACTCTTTTCAGAGTCTTCTATTCTTCCTGAGATGCCAGGAGCCAGGCGTCTTACAGTAGCTTCCAGGATATTCCTAGACAGCAAGAACTTAAAGTCGATTCACAGCAGATATAGCTTATTTCATGTGGCCATCACAAATCTTCACAAGCTTCTTGGCTGAGCATCCCACATGCTCTTTGCTTTCTGCAGGAAAGCATTTTAGGGGTGGAACTATGGAGACCTGAAGGCATAGGGTTCCAATCTGCTTAGAGAATGAAGGGTTATTTTAACTGACTGCTATTGGTATAAAAACAGGGGTTTGAGTAAGTTTCTAGGCAAGAACATTAGAAAAGCTGAGAGACAGGAAGAGAAAACAAGGACTAGAAAACAATTCCCCCAAGGGTGTAACAGATCTCTAGAAAAAATCCACTGGGTGAGTATAGTGATGATGAGCAGGCATCTAAGGGCTTCCGGCTCTCGCAAAGATTATGAAGCAAAGACAAGACTCATTCTATTTTGTAAGCTTGATACTTTGGCCTCTGTCACACCTGCAGACTCTGGACATTGATGCCGGAAGGCTGGGTAAACCAATTCAGTCTCTCACGTCCCCGACTCCCTCTCCGCCATCACTTTTTACATGGAATCCATTTCCCCAGTAGTGTACACCTTAAACACCAGCCAACCCAGAGTCCATTCTTCACCTCATGTATCATGCTGCCCCACCTAGCATCACTTACCTGTTTGAAGGACTCTCATGACCAAGCACTAGTCAGTGAGAGAAGCCCCTGGGACTACAATTTAACCCAGCTTCATGGAGGCTCACTTACTTTGCCTCCCCCATTCTTTTCTGGAAAGCTATAGTGCAAGTTCTGTCCCCCTATCATTCTGTTTCATGGCAACACAGGTGTTGTTCAGTGTGAACTCCAGTGTGTGTCACAACCTTCTTCCTGTGTGTGAACGTTGAGTTTTCGAACTGTCATTTCCACGGTAGCCATCTGGACTGCGGACCAACTCTCATGAAAACAACACGTTTTTCAACACTAGGTATTTTATTCTGGGAGGCCACCAGCCTTCCTTCATACAACATTATCCCAGAAGGTAAACACAGAGCATTGGTAATCACGTGACATACGGTGATGCTCTGTGCAGTGAACCTCAGTTCATGAGTTGGGCAGGTTCAGAGGTTCTGTGGAACGAGGCTTGCTTGACTGCCAGCAAACCAGAGGCGGCACACGTGCTTATGTGGACTAACCCAATCCCACGTGCTCCTACAGCTGGAAGTCTACCTGCGGTGCCCATGCAGCTGGCATTAACAGTTTTGGGGAGCTTGTTACAGCTGCAGAATCTCGCGTCCCTCCTCAGTCTCTCCAGCTCTACTTAGACAGAATTTGCCTTTAATGAAAACTCCTAAGTGATTTTCATTCTCATTAAATTTGGAAAGCACCTTTGCGGTCGACAGGATAAATCTCTCGGGGCCCCAGGCAGCTGAACCCTGCTGCCTTCGCTGCGTTTGCGCTTTGTGCCGGGGTGCACTACCACTTTTTCCCATGGCTGCTCCCGGCCTGTGACCCGCTGCAGCAGAGTATGATGCGGTCTCCCCCTGGGACCTGTGAGACACAGATTTGGTTGAAGGGCTCTCTGGTGGTTGGCTGACTTTCCCTTAGAACTGACTTCTGGGATGTCGCAACCAACCTTCACTCCCTCATGCCTCGACTCTAGGTCAGAATCCAGGGGCTCTCCAGGCCGACTCCATGAACATTTCCTCCTAGTACAAAGCTTCCGAGTCTGCCTTTAAAACTCTTATTTCTATGAGCCCAAAACCCTGCAAGAGGAATCCTGTGTATTCCATCAGTCATTTTACATAAAGTCAGGGATGTCTCCTGGTTCAAAGGACAGGGTTTTATTTTATCTTATCGATGGGGCCAAAATAGGAGAGATTGTCGCTCTAGTTTTGGACATGTCAATAGTAGTTTTTCTGTACAGATTAGTTGGGAATCTATCCAACATCCAACATCAGCCCTTCTGGGCAGTACACTAACTGGTGAGAATGGATAATCAGGTGTGATGGTGGCTGCCATTGTCTCAAAAACAACAGCAGCAGAACACAAGCAGAGGGACAGACTTTGCCGAGTGCATCGTGTGTTATATGTGGATATCTCTAGTTCTTATTAAGTTCTGCAGTACAGAACCTAGCTCATTGTCCTGGAAGACAAGATCACAGGCCATGATCCATGAGGGCCAGAGAAGGCACAGAGCTGAGGGTGGCTAGAGATGGGTCGGAAAGCAAAGGTGGTTTGAGGAAGATATGCCAAGAATCATGAGGGTGAAGGTCTCTCCACTGGAAGAGACAGACATTTCATCCAGTCTTCCCTTCTATACTCTACACGTGAGCATCATCTCCATTGAATGGAAGAGGAAGTCAGGGTTCCCAGAGGTCAGGTAACTTGAATTGACAGTTTTGCCACAAAAAAAACCGAGATAACCTGGAAGCTGAAAGCAGGTCTATGGTATACTGAGCTCTGTGCTAACTTATTTACAGCACTGAAAACATTCTTCTCATGAGAATAGCATAACTGTAAGATTACATGATGATGGTACCTCATGGAATTTTCCAAACTGCTTCATGCATCTCTGCTTCTAACAGATACTATGCTTCTTTATAAAGAACATGAAATGGGCTAGAATCAGAATATCTCTGAGTGTGAGCCATGCTCTGCAGGTGAAAGCAAGACAGGTAATGGCTGACAGCATACCAGGAAAGTTTGTTGTGGGGGAGCGAGGCAAATACTATGCTAGTGTGGAGATTACACCCATGCAAATAATTGCTACATGTCATTCAGCAGTGCTTGGGCCTCACTTCATGTGTAATTAGATATTACTACTGTCGATTTTAAGACAAGCAAAAAGCCCCAGGATTGTAGGCATGCTATGAATGGATACTCCTATATGGTTTCTTTGGATATGTGATACTCTGCAAACAGCAATTATACAATGAAAGATTTCGCTTTAAAGTTTGCTCTTCCCTGCTGGATCTTTGGAACAATGTCTTGCCGTTATGATGATGCAAAACTGTTTGGTACTTAAAAAAAAAGTACAAAGAGGAAAGTTTTATTACAGGTGCATATATCCCTACATGAACATATGCTCGATGTATGACTTTCTGAAGTACTGTAAAGTTAGAAGCTCAGCAACATTAAAGAGAAGCACTATAACCATTTTTCATATATCAGTGGTGCTGCATAGGGCTGCGACTGAGCGAGAACACAGGGGTCATCATAGCAATAGTAACTCAAGGACAAGTCATATTAACCATGCATTAATGAAACTACTGGTGGCTTCAATGATAAAAATACCAATCCATTGAAATTGACAGTGATCAGTGATCGTATGAAGAGAATCTGCTGGCTTCACCACATTTCACCCAATGAGCAAGAAAGTCATCTTGACTCTCTAGCTTTGTCTTGTCACCGAGGGCCAAGGTTAGGAAGATGTAAGTTTATGTTCCTTCGTACCAGAGACTTAATTAATAAAATCTGTGTACCCTGTCCGAATGTTAAAACTGCTTCTTTCCTTCCTCCCCTTCTTCCATATCCTGCCCCCTTTCTACATATGTTTATAGATGTCTAATTCAGAAACACACATGTGCATAAATATAAATGAGTTTATGTCATATAGTGAGCTAATAATCTAGTGTAGGATATGGTTTATTCAGAAGATGTTCAAATTCAAAGTTATGATGAGAGAGCATGAATGTTGGAGAATAAATCCAAGGATCGTATTCTTAGTGCACAGCCTGACTTCATCATTGGTGTCATCTGCTACATTTTTATACTGTACCAACATGCTTCACAATGCATCCTTTGGTAGCTTATGAGTTTCTAGTATCCGGGTTTGGGAAAAGCACTGAGAACTGTCGAATCAACGTGTTTAGCTATGTTTTGATCATCAGTGCACATTTAGTCCTTTCCTGTTTAAATTTCACAATTCATTAGGCAGCCTGCAGCTGCCAAAGCTCTTCCAGTTTTTGTGCAGGAGAAACTGAATCTTTCTAATAGAGAAGAGCCTTACTCAGAGTTCTCACTATGCTTCCACAATAAACCACTGCATTTAACTTAATTCTGCTCCTGACTATGTTAGAGATGTGAAGTTTCTTGCTAAGCCACACAGTTTACAAAGAGTCAGGTATTTTCTTGAAGAAGTTTTGAGCTGTATACAATTTGGGCGTGAAAGTGTGTCTCTTAGAAACGTCAGAAGCTGTTCACGACATTTCCCCAGCACAGCTGCCAACATGTGAGCTGAGGGCGGACAATACCAACAGACCTGCTAATGTACAAGGGGGAAAGATCAGGAAGCCTCAACCCTAGACAAAGAACTCCGGGGAACTAGGAGATTCTGAGGGCAGGAGAGATAATCTTTCCTTGGAAAGAGCACACCAATTACTTACCCAACACCAAATGGTCAGCCCTGAAAAGAGACATATAACATTACACAGAAAGAACAGGTTGTATTTATGTCTTATGTATTTATGTAATAAAAAATAAGAAGGGGAAGCCATACACTTAAAAGAGAGCAAGGGGGTGGGATAAATGGAAAGGTTTCATGTGAGGAAAGGGTAGAGGAAAATTATGTAATAAAGTAGTTAAAAAATTCAAATCACCTGAATGATTTGTATTCAGTAGAAGTACCATCTCAGAGGATCATATAGACCAACCCATGTATAACACAAAATTTCTACTTCTAGGCTTGCTTCCTCTGAAACACTCTGAAGAGAGGTCAGCTAGTATGCAAAAGCAAAATGAGTGGAAGGATGGGCTCATATTGGTGACAAAACACAATGAAACATTGGGGAATTGTATATTTTGACCTCTTCAATAATACACTCCTAGCAAAACTGTCCATATAAAGGAAGATTCAAAGCATATTTGTGTGCTACCGAAGTGGCTGCAACGTAAGAAAAGACTCCATATAGCTTTCTTCATTTGCTGGGTGTGCATTCTATTACAAGTCCTTCGTGGCAGACGAGGACTGGATTCCAGTAAGAGGTAAGTTCCTTAGATTGTGGACTCCTTTGCTTTTTGGAATGTGAATGCTCTTCAGCATTGATAATGAGATATATTTTCACGCATCGGTGGTACCTAATGCCTAGAGATGGATGTAGTGAGCTCTTGGTTCTGATCAAAGTAAGCTGGGGCTAGGAGTAGGCCCCCTCCAGAGCCATCTTTTTGTAGGAAATGTCGCAGTCCAAGGTAGGTCTAAATCTTCATTGCTTCTGCCACGCTGCTGATTTTACCTTTTCCCCTCCGTGCTATATTTTCAATTTCATACAACAGGCAAAAATTGGAAATTCTTTTAAAAGTGTATCATATGAAAACCTCACAAGACCTGAAAGATGCAAACTCAACATTGCAATGTAAAATGTCCATGATCTCTCCTGTGCAGAGGCAGGACTTGGTGATGTTGGACTTGGTGATAGGAAATGTCGTCACTGTGCTTCTTGGAAATACACTGATATGTTTAGCTAGCGTGTGTGTAAATAAGCGAAGTCTGCTAATGAGTGCTTACTGAGTTCCAGACTCTCCGCTGTGATCTGTACCCGTGCCATTTTGTTTAGTTCTCATGGAAGTTCTCATCGGAGTCAGGAACACACTGGACTAGCACTTTGGCCGCCGCGTAATGAGACATCCAGATCGGATGATACTGGTGGAGCTCAGTATGGTAGAGTGTGAGCATCTCACACACACATGAGGCCCTGGGCTGGACCACCAGCAGGATGGCAAAGGGCACAACAAGGGCAAGGTGGAAGGGCTCTCTAATACAGACTTAAAGTGGAAACAAAATGAGAGAAACCAGAACCACAACATAAGGAAGGGTTGCACTGGGTAGCAGTGCTGGCAGCGGCGGTGGAGATGTTGGTGGTGTGGATGGTGGTGGGGACAGTGGTGGTGGTGGTGGTGGTGGAGGTGGTGATGGTGGTGGCGGCGGTGATGGCGGTGGTGGTTGTGGCAGTGGGGGTGGAGGTGGTGGTGATGGTGGTGGTGATGGTGGTGGTGGAAGCGGTGGTGGTGGTGGTGGTGG
>NW_026585504.1:68308275-68348129 GCF_907164565.1 Psammomys obesus | reverse complement strand
GGAGGTGGTGGAGGTGGTGGTGGAGGTGGTGGTGGAGGTGGGGGTGGAGGTGGTGATGGAGGTGGTGGTGGTGGTGATGGAGGTGGTGGAGGTGGTGGTGGTGAAGATTGTGGTAGTGGCAGTGGTGGTGGTATTGTGTCATTGCTGATGATGCTAATTCTGACTACCATATGCTCAGGCTTTAGCCAGGGTGAAACTATCCATATCCATTTCCCTTTGTAACCAAATCGATACACCTTCATAATTTCTCAAGATTCTCCAGCATGGAAGAGCCATTTCAATCCACACGTGATCTTGCGAGCAGGAGGACTAGACAAGGCAGTAGAATGGCTACCCTAGCAACGTCACCTGGAACTCACCGTTAACATACACATAATTGGTCCCATTCCTCTCATTAAAATTTTGTCAGTTTTTCTGTCTCTGCTCATCTCAGATGTCCACACGTGCCCCTTTGCTCAGAGACCCCTCGCCTACTTCACAGTTCTTGGTAATTCTGGACGAGAGCTCAGAAACCTGCATCCCAGGCCTTCCCTGGCAATCACTGTGAGAACTGTGGTTCCTCCACACCCACTCTTGTCAAGTTGTCTATGCAGTGGGCGTGCTTGCTGACCTCCTGGACCCTTGCCATGTGTGCAGTCTGCCTCTGATCCTTCGAGGCTGGAACACAGGGTCTCTGGAGGAAGTAAGGGTTCTTTTCCTCAGCACGTGCAGCTCACTTTCATACAGGCTCTAGGAAACTTCATTTTCTGAATTTCATAAAGGTTACAATAAAAGTCGTTCCTTCAGCACATGACACTCATCTTTCTTCTCTCCTATAACAGGTTGAAGTAATTACCTCTCCTTAGTTTATCACTTCTGACTGCGGTGGTTTGAATGAGAGTGGCCCACAGGGTCATATGTGTAAACCCTTCGTCTCTAGCTGGTTACTGTTTGGGAAAGATTAAGATGTATAGCTTCACCGGAGGAAGTATGTCACTGGGGTGGGCTTGGAGACTTCCCAAGACTTGCCTCCATATTCCAGGTGCTGGGATTACAGGCATGCACATCGCTTATGGTTTATGCAGTGTTAGTGATCAAACCTATCACTTCATGCATGGTAGGCAAACACTCTACCAAGTCAGATACATCTCCACCCCCTTGTTCCACATTAGCTTGAGCAGATACTTAGGGCAGAGGCAGAGACCTAAAAGGAGAAGCTAATGTCATAGGGATATGTGGTTTTAAACAGTTCAACTATCTGTATCCTGACATTATACTCTCAATACATAAAATGACTGTATACTTCCTTTTGAAAAGTTGTGAGATGCAGAGCTAAGAATTGTTAATCCAAATTTATTTCTCATGTGTAGCACCATATATAGAAATTGGTGAAGACTAGATAAATACATTTTAAATGAGTTAGAATAGAACACATAATAATCCCAGGTCTAATTTTATTTTTAGATGAAAATCCTGAATGCACCACTGGAAATCACAGCAGCTACTAGCTGTCATACTATCATTTACTATTTGAATCATTTCTTTGTGCTTTAGTAATTCCAATTGCAGTGACAGTGCAGTTAGCAGAGTGTGGGGCACAGGCCACTCTCAACTCTTGGTGTTCTGTCTTGTGAAAAAAAGTGTTAACTGCCACTGAGTTGAAGTTCTGTACAGGACGGCTATTTTTTTCAGCTTCATCTTCATAAGAAATACACCTTTCAGAGTACAAGGATGAGGTTAGAATGCAGTTAGGAATTATGTTGCTCTAGTAAAGCTTCATTAGTAGTTTTTTCTCTTAAAATGTATGATTTCACTAGCACCAGGTAGCTGGCTAGGATTCTATTACAGGCATGACTTCCCTCCAGTTGAGTGAGCTTGAAGTCCAGTTTGATAGCTGTTGGCCCCCGGCCAGGTGAGTACCACGACGGCACCTTTAGGGCTGCCTTTTCATGCAAGTCATTGCTGTGGCTTATAGATGCCAAAGATTACCACGACTCTTGACTCTGCATTGCCTTGGCAGCTTACACAGCGCTTCTGGTACACTGAGGGCTGGACAGCAGGAAGGGAGGATCCAGGCACATACAGCTAGCCCAAGCCTTCCAAGTGTCATGCCAGAGTGTGCAGTGTCTCCCGGGCTTCTCTCAACATCAAAGAGGTAACCAAAGGCAAGAGCAAAACCTATATTACTTTCAGAGACACACACACACAATTTAGGTAAATATAAGATAACATGTTTTTTTGTTTGTTTGTTTGTTTGTTTTTTTAGGTTTTATCAGCATTCTTACTTTGGTTTCTCCCTCCCACCTTCTTTTCCTTTTGTGTTGACCTCCCTTCCCATTTCCCAATTAGAGTGCCTTCTCCATCTATCCAATTTCCTCTTGATATCACCTGTATCCTGCTGTTCTTCTCTTTAGCTCCCCACCGCACCCCATGGTCTCTTTTTACTTTTCTGGTTTCTGTGGTTACACCATGTTACATGCCCACATAGGATGATTTGGCAGTAGGAAGCACAGATGTGAGGAAAAAGAGGGAAAAAAATAGATGCAGAACTAGGTAGAGTTCTCACAACCACAAATGGCTGAGAAACAGTTAAATAAATGTTCAACATTTTTCGCCATCAGACAAATTCAAATTAAAACTACTTTAATATTTCATCTTACTCCAATCACAATAGCCAAGTTTAATAAATCAATGACAGTTTGTGCTGGCTGGGATGTGGAGTAAGAGGGTACTCATCCAGTCCTTGGGAAATGAAAATGTGTACAGCCACTATGGAAATCAGTGTGGTGGTTTGTTGGGAACCTGGGAGTAGATCTATTTCAAGAGCCAGCTACATATAGCTGGGCATATAGCCTAAGAACTTTACATCTTACTACAGAGAGACTTATTGCTGCTGTATTAATAATAGCCAGAAACTGTAAGCAGCCTAGATGCTCATAAGGCATGATTGGAAAAGAAAAAAAGTGGTAATTTTATACAATAAAATATTATTCAGCTGTTGAGGAAAATGAAATTATAAAATTTGTTGGTGAATAGATGAATCTAGAAAAAAATCTTAATGAAAGCAACCTAAGCATAAAAAGACAGATACTGTATGTCTTCTCTTATATGTAGATGATAGATGTTAAGCTTTCAATATGAGTACTGCAATCTGAATACCCACAGAGGTTAGGTATACAGTAAGGGATGAGAGGGGAGTAGAAGATCTCTCGAGGAAGGGCAAATAGAGTATACTTTTTATAGAGACACAAAGGGGGACCTACAATTGGAGGATTAAATAGGAATTAAATAGGAATTAAATAGGAATGGGAGAGAAGGGCAAATGAGGAAATCTGGGAGAGACGATAACATGAAGGGCATCCCCCAAATCACATGGAAACCTTTAAAAGTTTTCCAAAGTCTATGCATATATGAAAGGAATCTAAATGGAGTCTAAATGATGGGGAACACACTGCCCTAACTAGACATCTGATGCCTCTGACTAAACCCTGCAGTGGGAGGAAGTATTGTATCTTGTTAAGTCATGGGCAAAAGGGAAAAACATTTTGGAAACGCCCAAATATCCCAGCCTATTACCAAGCTGTTTGGTAACTCATAGCCTGCTAGCTAGGCCCTGCTAGTGAAGACACACTTGCTTATGCCCTCAAACACGTAGAAGTCAAGGTGATGCCTAACTAGAAGCTTCACTCCTACTGAATAGTATTCTGTTACTGGAAGTTATTCTGAATGATACTGGAGGCAAACAGTAATCCTCAATATCACTCAGCTACAAACCTGGTGCCCAGAAAAAATCTACAGCAGTGACCTGCCTACACGATACCCTGGTGCAACAGTTGCACAAGTGTTAGAGACGCAACCAACCACGTTTAGTTGGATTTAGAAGTCACTCCATGAGGTATAATCCATACCTGACACTGTTAATGTACCCAGGAACCCAGACTGTATAGATCATGGGCCTAGGGAAAAACCTAATACTGTTATTCTGCTAAAGAAACATAGCACCACAGTGATTCTGGATGACACACTGCGATATATATGCCTTTCTCAACCCTCAGAAAAAGCTTCTTCTTGCAGTAGATGGCAATTAACACAGGGACCCAGAACAGACAATGTGCTGAATGTGAGAGATTTTGGAGCACTCATTCCCAAACGGGATTTTGCTCATCATATACATGTAAAATGGGGCAGAAAGTTTGTCAGAGTGAATGGTAATGAATGACCCCCGAGAAACAGTGTCTTCCGGACAGCACAGGACTGATGCACACGCGAACTCACAGTGACCGTGGTAATGTCCACACGACCTGCACTGGTTCAAGCCAGACAGGGCTCCAGACCTGAGAGGGGGATGTGGATGAGGAGAGTCTCACTCCACACCAAGAAGCCATCTACAGATTGATACCTGCTGACAAAGGGAAAGTTTCTTGAGTGGAGTCTCCACCCAACCACTCCCGATGGCCAGGAGTACTTGGCCGATGCAAAACAAACTCAATGGTACTTTGCTTCATTTGGGGAGGGTGTTTGTTTGTCTTGCTGGTCTTTTGTTTGTTTATTTTGATTTTTGCTTTTGTGTTTATGTGCACTAGTAGGCTTCTATTTCTTTTTATTTTGTTTCTTGAATTTTTTGTTATTGAAAAAGAAATAAAAAGAACAAATACTTGAGTGTTTGATGAAGGTAAAGATATATTATATAGAAAACAGTTTTTAGTTTAAAAACTAAGAACTTTGGTTGAAAGTTTGTTGAAGCCAAAATATTTAAAAGTTGTTTTACCATAAATGTTAACCAGCAGATTTTCATTTCTTTTCCAAACAGGAGCCTAATGCAAGAGCTACTGTGGGGCAAGGCTGCGGGGGAGGGTGATGTGTACAGAGTTTCACTCCCGTGAATGCTTTAGAAAACATGAAACGATTGTTCTGCAAGTCTTTAGCTATATTACATTTTGAGTGCTTGTTAGCATGTATTTGTGGTATTTATTGATCTACTTTGGGATTGTAATCATTTGAAAATTATGACTATTCTTTGAAGCAGACAATTTCTCTGTAGAAGAAGCCTACACAACCATCTGATACTCTGCCTGCCATTTCTGATGATCTGCTGATCCCGCTGAACTAATGAAGTAGGCCAACTGAAACTGCCTGGAGCTGAAACCTCTGGAGGAATTTCTACATTCCTGGGGCCAGACTTGCTGTGGGCACAAAACATTGCCTGAATAAAAGATGATCTTTATGAAAAAAATTAATGAGAAGTCAAACTCTATGAAAAGAAATTAAAATCCATTTTGTGCATGTCCCTACTCACTGGGTATTTACAACATAATGACCACTTGAGCATCCTTGCAATTACATAAGTTTGTTACTGAATAAATAAATCAGAAACTTGTGCTGTCAGTAGAGATCAAACATTGCCATGTTTCCTAAACAGCATGGTTTAAGAAGAGAAAGTACTGATATGGCTGTAATTACAATGGTAACTTGAAGCTTGCCAGGGAGAGAAACCTCAACAGAGAACTCTAGGCAACCAAGGAGAACTGGGAATGGGAGAGCTGACCTGCCCCAGGGAGAGCACACGAACTGGTTGTCCAGTGCCAAATGATTAGAAAAATATAGATACAAGAAGCATTACATGGACGTAACAGGTTACATTTAGGAATGCACATGTAAGCATAAAATAGCAATTAGTAAAAAAAAAACGAGGCCATGAATTTGAAGAAGAATGGGGAGGGATTTATGGGAGGGTTTGAAAAAAGAAAAAGGATGGGAGAAAATCTGTAATCAAATTATAACCTCAAAACAAACCCTGACACATAATAAAAAACCAGCCATGTATTTGGAAGTGTGAAAAGAAACACATGAGAGCGAGAATAACATCCGAAGTGGGAGATGTGTGCGGCTGGGAACCCTGACTCGCACGGTTGTATTTGTTTTTGAAACATGGAAAGTACTAGACCAGCCAAACTGGACAGTGCCTTAATTTCCTCATTAGGAGAGCAGCCTCAGTGCTGTCTATTTCTCCCTCTCCTATGGGAGATTTCGGGAATGTTGTCCTATAGCACTAGGTCTGGAACCCACACATATACATAACCTATAGAAATGAGGAGGTTTATGGGCTAAATGTCAACGTCTCTGATACCTTTTAGATATTTTCTTTCTTTGGTACATATCTACTTGTATAATTTTTTTAAAAATAGCTCACATTACAACTCCTCATTCTATTTTTTCTTGTAATTTGTGCTTTTGTTCTGGAGTATGTGATATTTTAAAGTAAGAATAAAATGGTGAAGACAAATAAGTGAGTGTGAATTAAAGTGTGATTTGGCAGGCACATTTTATTTTTTAGTATGTAAAAAAATTACCTAAGATTTGTGAAAAAAATAGTTTCTAAATGAATGTAGGTGTATCACTATAGGGAAAAGTATGATTTGTCTGTTAGCTTTGGCAGATCTCTGCATTTAAATGCTGAGAGGTGTATATTTTCTTCTAGTACTGCTATCAAAGACACTTGGGGCATAGCTGCTTTTGTGAAGAATGATAGGAATGGTTCCTTTTAACTATGCAACCCCGCACAGTTGGAGCATGCAGACAGATGCTTCACCAATCACTGAGTGGTTTAGGAGGGAGGAGGTTTGGGTATGCTAAATTACCAACAAGTCATTCTACAGTGTCTCCCAAGACAACCCTTAGAGTGATGGAAGGTTTTCACTTGGAGATGGTTTTCTACATGCAAAGAAGAATCAAACTGGTCTAAGTCCTTTTGGATTCTGGAGTTGCTATGGGCAAGTAATATCTGCTGTGACTTACGAAAGTAAAAATCTACTATTTTTTTTTTTTGTAACAAATATCAGCAAAGAACAGAGTGGTTCTGCTAAGGGCACATTGCTGCATTGCCTAGTGGTAGCAAACATTAAACCTATATTTATTCCTTGAGAATCACATAATTTGTAATAGTGTATTCAGTGAACTTATTAAGATTTTGTTCTAGATAATGCTAAATATAAAATAAAAATTCAGTAGGATAAGAAATGTTATTATGAGTATATGATACATAGCACAATGCCAGAAACTCCATCACACAGGAATAGAAAATTAAACAAGTAATAGCATTATAGTAAGCAATGAGTGATAAAAGATGTCCTGGTTTCTTTCTAAATGCAAAAATAACCTGTCCTGTGGTTTGGGATAGAAATGACATGGTCAACATTCTTGGATAAGGCAACTCAGTAAGGAATATTAATGCACAAGTTCAGAGAATGGAGAGATGGAGCAGAATGAGAATACAACAGCTTGCATTGTTTATGAGAAAGTAAGTTGGATGGAATTCTAGATTATAGAGGAAAGAGTGTCCACAGAGGCATATCACCAGGCCATGAAAGGTCATAGTTGCAATTGTAAAAACGGTGCACATCCTCTTGTTACAATAATTGGTAGCTACAAAACTTGTTTTGCCAATAAAATATACCTTAAGAAGTTGAAAGATACAAGTTGGATATTAGTATAAAACATAGCTTAAGAAGTTGAAAGTAAATGCAAGATAACAATATTCAGGGAGGCAAGGGGTATTTGGTAGGGATGGTGGGATGATGTTTAATAAATACTTTTCTAAGGAAAATTAGCTTAGCATTCTGCTTCTCCTTGCTAGCCTAGATCTTTAAGCATCCAGAAAAACAAGGACATGGACTCTCAGCCCAGAACATGTATTGTGAGAGCCCAGGTTCATTTTGGATCAGATATAGTATTTCAAGTAAATACTATACTCATTTTGTTTCTTTTGAAATTGATTCACAGAAATAAAGACATTTGAAGGGAAGATGCCAGTAAAAGTAAATTTGTGTTCCAAAGAATATTTAGTAGTTGCTTTCTGAGCTTGCCAATATCTTGTTGAGCTTTCTCTATGGTATCATCAGGTACAAAAATGATAATGTTAAGGAAATTCTAGGTGTCCAATCATCATAGAGTATGAAAATTGTTCAGCTCAACAAACTTCATTCTATTTAATAATGCTGTGAAGAAGACTAATAAATTTTAATCTATTTCCAAGAGCAAAGATTAAATTAGTAACATTGTGTTAACCACAGCTTAAAATTTAATAATGAAGGGTCTGCATGCATCTTTGTGTAATTAAGAGTCAGAAGACTGACTTCTGTTGAGAAAATGATATACCATTGTTTATTTATTAGTTATATTTTATATTCAAAACTTAGTGTATCAACTATTATAATTAGTCAGATGATTCCATCTAAAATAGGTAAAGTACTATGAAATGCAATGTTTTAAGCTGGGATATATTAACAGGTTCATTTTCAAATAATGTGGAAGGCAAAATATCCTCTGGGTAGCAGCTACCTGTCCCCAAGAGTTGCTATAGTTTTTATTAAAAAGCATCTGATCAAAATGAAAGAATAAAAAGCTAAAGACAGAACTTCAACCACTTCTATTACGTAACTATTTCTTAGATGTTTAAGTCTGTTACTATCTTAGCTCACGTCTGTATGGCTTTGTTTCTCACCAAGCCATAAAGCAAGAGGAAATATCAGACCTCTGTGCTGACCTCACCACCAGCCACTCTTTTATTTGGAGATGATATTGGTTTTTAATTGTGGTGGAAGCTGTGGATTCTGAGCGCCCACACTCATTTACTGTTCTGGTGTATGAGGTGGTACTAGGCAGGGAGGATCTTAGCATCATAGAAAGCAGAGAGAGTCATGCCATGTTTTATTAGCCTTGGGATCTTCTCTGATTACATATAATAAAGTTAATCTCTTGCTGACATTTAACTTGCCTCTTTTGTGGCCAAAATAATAAGATTCTCTCTACAAGCAGATAGAGAAAGCAATTGTTAAAACTGTAAAAGGAAAAGAAGAAACTTCAGTAAATTTAGTACCCAACTTCATATAAACTTCTTTGGAGAATAACAATGAAGATTCATGCATTAAGAATGAATGGCATATGAGAGCAACCAAAGAATCTGTCTGAAAGTATCTTACTTAGCTTACTGCCAAAGTGTATGACATTGTGCCCCGTTTTGAGTGCCAATTTCTTGTGGCATTTAAGGACTTCTAGTCATATAACCTGCATGGGGTATTTCAGATAGCTCATCTAATGGGGTCCTGGTCAGAGTCTTGAAACATAACCTCTGTTAATGTTTATATAGAGGAGGAAACTGAGAAATGAGTGGGATCAGGATGGTAATACATGGCTTTAGCTCTTTCCATTAAGCCCTTCTACATTCCTCGTTACTAACTTGGAATTCAAACTATTTCTTTTAGAAGCACATTATCCCAATCAGGCAAATATGTGATGCCTAAAAGCTGCGTATACAATGCTGTGCCATGTTGGTTCAGAGGCTTTTCCTCCAGAGGTCAGTGGTTGATGACAGTGCAGGTGAGGAGGTGGGCAGGCCTAATTAGGACAGCAGTGTTAAGAAGTTCCCTGCAGGCAGGAATAGGAACTCTGGAAAACAAATCTAAGATAGAAAGACAGGGATGGTTTCCAACTCAAGCTTTATCATCTTGCTGTTAGCTGGCTCTCATTAACTGAGTTTGGAATTTGTTCTGAAATAAGCAATAAGCGTAAATGAAGTCCATCTTCATTGGCTTTGTAACAACCAGTAGATGCATATATCCTGAAGCAGCTGAGGAGGAGTTGGGGTTAAACGTGATGGATAGAGTTAGAAGTGGAGCTAATCAAGAAATTGCTCTCTCCCTTATTGAGATGCAAAGATCAGCTTGAACAAAGACTAGATTAGAAGTAATGTGCCTTTAAAAAGAGAGCGGGTTTTGCAAATCTCAAACTCATCACTGATTGCTTAATAAAGTCAAGTAATAATCAAGGCTCGCAGGATACTAGAAACTTGTATATTATCTTCTGGGAACAACTTAATTCATTTCCTCCTTTCCTTCAGTTAATAGTAAAGTTGGGAATGCATAAATCTACTAAATAAATCCGAATATAGTTTCACTCAGTGTATCACAATCTTAGCCTTCACATGACCTTATGCCCAACAGAGTATCCTATCCTCTGGGAGCCTTTGACTGTTGGTCACAGTGCACTTTAGCTCTTCACCTGACACAAATGTTGAGTCACCTTGGAAGAGGTAACCTCAACTAAAGCATTGGGTGTGTCTGTTAGGTTTTTAATTGCTAATTGATTATGGAGGTGCCGGTCTACTGTGAGTGGCGCCACCCCAGGAAGGTGGTACTTGGTGGTATAAGAAAGCTGAGCAGGCCAGAGCGGACAGCTAGCATGCAGTCGCTGCTTCTGTTTCTCTACACAATCTTTGCTTTGTGTCTCCTGGTGGTGAGCTATGAGCCAGATGTTTATTTCCTGTAAGTCCCATTTATTTTTTCCACTAGCAGCCGTTGGTCATTATTTCATCATGGTAACCGAAAAGCAAATTAGAACAGAAACTAACTCTAGAGTAGCATCTTGCTGTGGCGGACCTGACCGGACCACCTTGTTTTGGGAGAGCACTATGCACATGTCTGGACTTTTGGAAAATAAAACTATTCAATACTCAGAGCTTTATAAACTCTTACGGGAACCTAGAAGATAAGAGTGCCGGGAGAAATCAAACAATAAAGGCCTGGTTTATGAAGGTTCATATAGAAGCAAATACTCTGTGTGAAATTTTGAATTGAGAGTCTGTGATTTCTGGTTAGCCTTGGCTGAATACCCAGCTATAATTAGTAAGAGACCAGAACAACTGAAGTGAAACTTTGTTTTACTGGGGCAATGGAAGCTAGTTTGCTAGTGCCGAAAAATCAGCTCATTAATAAAAAGTCAGAATCATCAAGGCAAATTTTCCTGAGAACTATTTCTTCAGGGTTAGCGCATAGAAGCTGTGGTTCAAAGAAGGCCCAGGCTGCATTTCAAGCTAGAGGATGAGCCCAGCAATGTACAAGGTTGCCTCACATGACACTTGTTTTAAAGGCATGAAGGGGCCATGGAGGGTATCCAGCAAGTGGTACTGTGTTTCGCACTCAGAGTCTCCCAAAGGTAGAACAAGAAAGACACTGGTGAAGCTGAAGCCTCAGCTGCAGTATTGAAGATTAAGTTCCCATCCTAAGTTCCCAGAGTATTGAAGATTCTGGGAGCTTAGGATGTCCAGAAATGACAGAGGCAGGCATGGTATGTAGCTGCTCTGAGCATTTGAGACAGGCTATCTGTGCTGCAGATGACTGAGCTAGCGAGGTAGGGCTGCCGGAGCCCTTGGAGCCCAGATGATCATGAGTGAGTCCCTCATGCCAAACACTGGGTTTTATTTACTACTGCACTTGTATTTTGCTTTAATTCTTCTTTGTAATAACAAAATATGTTGTTTATTTGGGACTTTACAGGAGTTCACAGTTAAGAGACTTTCGATTTTTTTAAAATATTTATTTATTTATACAATGTTCTTCCTCCATGTGTGCCTGTACACCAGAAGAGGGCTCCAGATAACGCTACAGAGCTACAGATGGTTTTGAGCCACCACCACGTGGTTTCTGGGAATTGAACTCAGGACCTTTGGAAAAACAGCCAGTGTGCTCTTAGCCTCTGAGCCATCTCTTTGGATTTTTAAAGAAAACTTGGACATTTAGAGTATAGAAAATTTAGAGGCCATAGAACTGTTACAGTTGAAGTGCATTTTATATTGTGACATTAATACAAGATTTTTGGCAATAAACAACAGAAGAAAAGTTGTGGCTTAACTGTGATATGTTTGTCTATCAAAGGTGACAAAAGATAAGATGTCATAATTAGCTTTAGCTCTCAACTTGTCATAAACCTAGAGCCACCATCAAAAAGGGACCTCAACTGAAGAATTCCCTTAATTATATAGGCCTATAAACATGACTATGAGGCATTTTCTTGATTTATTATTTACTTATCTATTTGTTTGTTTGTTTTACATCTGGGTCGTAGCCCCCTCCCTCTTCTCCTCCTGGTCCCACCCTCCTTCCTTGCTGCCCCTATCCTACCTCTCCTACTCACAGAGAAGAGGAGCCTCTCTCCTACCCAACCATCCCAGAATATCAAGTTGCATCAGGACTAGGCATACCCTCTTCCCCTGTGACCTGACACAGTAGCCCCGCCACGGGAAAAGTGATGAAAAAGCAGGCAACCAAGTCTATGGCAGAGCCAGCCAGCCCCCATTCCCCTTCTTAGGGGACACATATGAGGACCAAGCTACCCATTGGCTACATCTGTGTAGGAGGCCTATGTCCCTACCCATGCATGGCCCTTAGTTAGTTCCTCAATCTCCACAGGTCACCCCTGGCCCTGGTTAGTTGGCTCTGTTGGTCTTCTTGTGGAGCTCCTGTCTCCTTTGAGTCCCTTTATCCTTCCTCCCACTCTTCCACAAGACTCCCTGTGCTCCACCAAATGTTTGGTGGTGGGTCTCTGTATCTGTTTCCATCAGCAGTTGGGCAGAGCATCTCAGAAGACAGCTATGCTCAGCACTGGTCTGCAAGCATAGCAGAGTATTGTTAATAGTATCAGGGGTTGGCTGTCTTCCATGATGTGGGTCTCAGGTTGGGCCAGGCATTGGTTGCGCATTCCCTCAATCTCTGCTTTATTTTTGTCCCTGCACATCTTGTAAATAGGATAAAATTTGGGTCAAAGTTTTTGTGAGTGGGTTGGTGTTCCCCTTCCTCCACTAGGAATAATATCTAGTTAGTCTATTTAGGGTGGCCTCTTCAATCTCCATGACCCCTGCTACTAGGAATTTCAGTTAGAGCGACTCTCCTATCCTCCTAGGAGCCTACCCTGTCATAGGTCTTAAGCTTGTCACAGAGAAGTCCCAGCCCAAGGTTTCTCTTCTCTCTGCAAGCCCTCTGTCCTCCTGCCCCCACCCTCTCTAGGTCTGATAGTGACCTTCACTTTTCTCCAAGTCCCCTCTCTTACCCTGTTTTCTCTCCTCAATCATGTCTCCTGTCTATTCTGTTTCCCCTCTGAGCGAGATCTAAGCATCCTCCCTCAGGTCCTCCTTGTCACTTCTCTTCTTAGGTCTGTGGATTGTAGTAGTGTTTATTCTGTACTACATGGCTAAAATTCACTTATGAGTGAGAACATGCCATGTGTGTGTTTTTCTGGGTCTGAGTTACCTCACTGAGAATAATACTTTTTAATTCTATCCATTTGCCTGCAAATTTCATGATGTCCTAATTGATGTATAAATGTCTACAACACAGAGCAGTACCATTACTGGACTGAAAGGTAGCCGAGCAAGCTAGAGGAAGGCAGCCAATAAGCAGCTTACCTCCATGATCTCTGCTTTAGTTTCTCTTCCAAATTTCTGCTTCAGTTCTGCCTTTATTTGATGATGGACTGTAACCTATGAGCCAAGTAAACCCTTTCCTCATGTAAGCTGCTTTTGGGCAGTGTTTCATCACAGCAACAGATAGCCAATTACACCACCAGCCATCACGCAAATCTGTATCACACAATAGCAAAGTAATAGTTTATATACTTAAAAAGAAAAGAATAAAAAGCAATGATTTTATACATTGTCTGACATCATCTATAAACAACTGAGCATTTAACATTTTATGTATCTCCCCTGGATTCTGTTACATGAGTCCAAATCAACAGGAAACATGGGAAACAGGAAAATATTTTCTAAAAGGTAGCCATGCCTGTAATTATTGATAGTTTTCCATAATTAATTTGCAAAGAAAAATGAACATTTTTTCCTCACTCCTGACTTTCCCTCCTCATAAACCTGACTAGGGAGGGGAAATAGCTATTTCTTTTATGCATATTTATGAAGTTAGACAGGGGAGGGATGAATGATTCAACTATGCAAACTCTTGCTTTGTTGAGAAATTCTGTATTGTGCATAAGATGTATTAAAATTTAAAAATGGCCTACTTTCTGGAACATAAATCTCTGTAATGATTTGGATCTATGCATCTCAAACCTAAACATAAAAGACCTGTGGTTGCTTGGATGGTCCTCCATATTTGGCAATAAACAACAAAAGAAAAGTTGTGGCTTAACTGTGATGTTTGTCTGTCAAAGTTGACAAAAGATGAGATGTCATAATTAGCTTTCACTCTCAACTTGTCATAAACCTAGAGACCAAATATGGTCCTCCATATTTGGGGGGCATTTGAGTACTCGGTCCTCAGTTGGTAGTGTTGTTCAGGCAGGTTTGGAAATTGTCACCTTGCTGGGAGAAGTATGCCAGTGGGACAAGGCTTCAAATGTTACACACCATTCTAAGATCATTCTCTCTGCTTCCTTCATAGAACTCAAGATGTGAGCTCTCGGTTTTCTGTTCCTGCTGCTCTACTGCCTGCTGCTTTCTACCACACTTCCATGCCATGATGATCTCTTAGCCTCCTGGAATCATAAGCTCAAATAAACCCATTCTATAAGTTTCCTTAATCATGGTGTTTTATCACCACAAAACCCAAAGCAGGGTTATAAGAATAAATCTGAAAAGCTGCACTAGTTGGTGGATTTGGGATTTAAGATTTTAAAGCAAACCATGCAGTGGTTGTAAATACAAAGGCAAATAAAATTTTGAAAAATTGTATTGGGATATTTAGTGCTTATTTGAAAAATTTAGAATATATTTGAAATATTTCCGTGTATAAGAATTACACCTGTAATTAAGAGAACATCACAAATATATGCCTACATAATTCTGTAGAAAAAAAAAAAACTTGTAGGCCTCTAGACTATGTCTATTGTTCTTTGGGGATTCTCAGTCTCCAGCAGAAAAATCTCTTTATGTAGAGGATTAATATATTTATTACTTTCACTGAATGTTTCTGCCCACATCCTCTGTTGGACAAAATTTAGCTCTTTTCCTTCTGTTGGTCTCTCTTGTCTTTATTCAATGGGACTTTCTAGAGAATTTTTATCTTATAGTATTTTAAAAGCAGGAATGAACAAATGAATTAAGTCTAATCATTGGAGTAAAAGTTAACAACAGAATTGTCATTTATACCTACTGAGAGAAGAAAACATCAGTTTTCTCAGTGGAATGACTCTGGACATAGCACTCAATCAAGAGAAAATCTCATGTTCAGAATTAGTGACCCACAAATAATGGGCTCCATAGTTGTTTTGGGTGTGCTTTTATTCATTTACATTTTTTTTTTAATTTTTGTTTCTGTTTTCCTTTTTGGGTGATATGGTATTTTCCTTTCTACGTTTTGGGCATTAGTTGCTGTACTGAGGTTTTGGTTTGTTTTTTGAGAAAGAACTTAAAGTTGGGATGGTAGGAATGAGGAGAAGATCTAGATTAGCTTGTGGAAGAGGAATAATATAATCAAAATATATTCAAAATTTAAAGTTATTTTAAATA
Source organism: Psammomys obesus (assembly GCF_907164565.1). NCBI lineage: Eukaryota > Metazoa > Chordata > Mammalia > Rodentia > Muridae > Psammomys > Psammomys obesus. The sequence goes on along the minus strand of NW_026585504.1, from coordinate 68,332,858 downwards.
ATAAAAATAAAAGAGATGCATTCAAAAAAGTAAATGGAAAAAGAGTGAAATAAAGGCAGGTAAGCGTAAGATAAATGATTGGTTCATTCGGAATGGATAAGATAAAAAACTCAAATGACAACATATCATGGAGAGGATGTGGCGAAAGAGGAACTCTCCTCCATTGCTGGTGGGAATGTGAACTTGTACAACCACTCTGGAAAGCAATCTGGTGCTTTCTCAGACAACTAGGAATAGTGCTTCCTCAAGACCCAGCTATACCACTCCTAGGCATATACCCAAAAGAGGCTCAAGTACACATGCTCACCCCTGTTCATAGCAGCTTTATTTGAAATAGCCAGAAGCTGGAAATAACCCAGATGTCCCTCAGTTGAGGAATGAATACAGAAATTGTGGTTCATGGGCTGCTTCTAATCCAGCTGTCTTATAGAAATGTCCCAGAGTGGTATGCTCTACAGTGGGCTGAGCATTTCCTACATCATTAGTAAGCAACAGACACGCCCACAGGCCAATCTGTTGGAGGCAATTCCTCAACTGAAATTCTCTCTTCCTACCCAGATCGTTTGACTGGCAAGATTAGCTATTAGACAAATAAAAGAAAAAATATATATAATTTTAACTCATCTTATTTTCTAACATCAATAAAACCTATTTTAATATAATTTTATTTATTACAATTTATTCATTTGTATCCCAGCTGTAGCCCCCACCCTTAAACCCTCCCTGTCTTACTCTCCCTCCCTCCCTCCCTCATCCCCTCCCATGCCCCTTCCCCAGTCCACTGATAGGGGAGGTCCTCCTCCCCTTCCATGAAGATTATAAAATAAAAACATATATTAAAATTCATGGAACCGTCTTTTCTTTTCACCCATATTCCTAACGTTAAGGGTGAAAAGCCGAGAAGTCTGACACAAAGGAGAAGAAATCTGCAGCCAAGAAGGCTGGCAGTGCTGCTGCTGCCGCTGATACAGCCAAAAAGGGCGAACCTATGGTTAAAAAGCCCAAGAAAGCAAAGCCACGTGGCAGCCAAAACCTGTCCTGATTACAATGGGCAGGTACTCCCGATCTAGGTTTTCCGGAAAAGCCTTGTACAAAAACAAACAAACAAACAAACAAACAAACAAACAAAAAAACCTCAGCCTCAAAATCCAAAGTTGAATAGAAAAAGAAAAAGGAGAAGGTCGTTGCTGCTGTCACAAAACAGTGGTGACAAGGATGGTGGCACCCGGGTGGTGAAGCCTCGAAAAATGCCAGGTCTGATCTTAGCGAAGACGCCTCAGAAGCTGCTGAGACACGGCAGAAGCCCTTCAGCCTGCATGTGCGAAAGCAGTGTCAGCATCACTCCTGAGACTGTCCTGATCATCCTCACCAGGCCACACAGAGGAAGAGAATTACATAAAAAGGAGGCCATGGGCAGCAAGCGAGTACTCACTTTACACCACCAATAATGTCTTTATTCCTGTTATCTAACTCATCATATTGGTTGATATATTTGCATTGCTTCTCAGAGAAACTCAAATTATCATTGATTTCTCAGATGGATTTTTCTAGTGAATTACCATTATTCTTGAGCTGTTCAAATGTTTCCACTATGTGATACTGCATAGAATTGAAAAGAAGGTTTCTCTATAGACTTTGCTATCCTTTTGATACACATGGCTAAAAGAAAGCTGATAGTGGAAGGAATGACTTTCCCTTCAACTGTGGATGCTTTTGGATGTGGTCAAGGACCCAGACAGGAAAGTACAAAAACATTTCATGTTGAGAATATATTTAGAACTTGCTTGTGCACATGCTCATGAATGGACCTCAGGAATAACGCTGGATTCTCATCAGAACCTCCTTTTTCTAACCATCATGACTAACCTGCACTAGATATACAGTCCTCATCAGTGTGAAATATTTTCAACAATGCATTTGAGTTAAATTTAATAAACACAGATACTAAAACTAAAACCAAACTACTTATGGCCACCAAGTTTATAGACATCAAAGAATGAAACGATTAAATTATTAACAGAATGATTAATTAAGCATTCTATTTGCTATGAGATTAGGTATTCCAACATTTTTCCAAGATAAGTAACCACTTAAAGTTCTTTTTTACACAGAAGCTCAACTACATGATAGGAAAAATCTTTTCTCCTATAATTTATAGTCATTTCAAATTTAATTCTAGTTTGGCTTCGGGTTCTTCTCTTAGGACAAGACACCTGTGTGGCTGGTTAGTTTGTGCCAGGTTTACACAAACAGAGTTACTGGGAAGAGGAAGCCTTCATGAAATAATTGCCTCCATCAGATTAGCCTGTGAGCATTTTTGAGGAGGCATTTTCTTGATTAATGACCGATGTGGAGGACCCAGCACAATGGGCATTGCCACTCCTGGGCAGGTGGCTCTGGGTTGAATAAAAAAGGAGCAAGCCATGGGTAGCTAGCAAGTACAGTGTTCTGGGTCCTCTGCCTCAGTTCCTGCTTCAAGCTCCTTCCCTGGCTTGCCGAGATGTTAGACTAGAACCTCTAAGTTGAAATAAATCTTTTTCTCCTCTGAGTTCTTCTTGTCATGGTGTTAGTCACAGCAACAGAAAAGCCAACAAATATAATAAAAGAGCACCATCATCTGTATGAAATGGCCCAAGCATGCCTTAGCTTTGCCTCAGAAAGGTGCTGGTTCTGGGCAACATACTAAGTTTATGAACCTATGCATGTATGGAAGAAGCAGACATGATGAAAGATGGGAATGCTGAAGTGACATTTTCTGAGTCACCAGCACTCTCCCTCTAATGTCAAAATCATTCATTGAAAGTTCTGTATTTTAAAGGTAATGGATAAAATTACATGTAACTCCAGTCTTAAAGATTTCCTTCAATATTAATGGCTTACAACTCAATGTGCTTTTACTATAGATGCCCCATATATTCTTCTATATAAATAATACACATACAATCTGTTATATATAATGAATGTGATGGATATATATTATTTATATTATTAATATATATTATTTATACATTAAGTTTTACATATATAAATAGCTATGCACAAGTCAGAATATTATAACTAGTTAATGGCACAATATGAATAATGTATGAAGTTTAAGTTATTGTATTTTAAAGCTCTGTCAGTTGAAATGTTATACTTTTCCATTTCCACCTCAATCTGTCTAGTATTGGGCATTTTATTGCACTTCAAAATCTAAATACTCAACTATTGATTGGGACACTGTGGCCAGATTCCTTAAGGAAACTCAAACCAAGCATGCCTACAACTAACTACATGATCCTGCCCAACCCTCGAGGTAGTCTTTGTCCACTAATGGCTTTATCGCAGTAGCCACCCAAGGCTGAGAAATGATTCTTCCTTAGCACCTTCTGCCTCAAGTTCCAATCCATCAGTGAGGCCTGTAAATTCTGTGAAATCATTCTTTGTTATTAACATAATTTTTTATTTATTACCATTTATTTGCTTTGTATCCAGCTGTAGCCCTCCCTCATCCCTTCCCAGTCCGTCTTGACTCTTGTCCTGTTCCTTGTTTTCTCCCTTTTCCAATGTCTATGCCATTTGCCTTTCTGGATGAGGATTAAGCATCTTACCCAGGGTCCTCCTTCTTAATTGGCTTGTTTAGGTGTACAGATTTTAGGATAAACATACTAATGTCTAATATCCACTTATAAGTGAGTATATACTGTGTGTGTCTTTCTGCTTCTGGGATACCTCGCTCAGGATGATCTTTTCTAGATCCCACCATTTACCTGCAAATTTCATGATTTCCTTGTTTTTAATTGCTGAGTAAATGTACCACAATTTCTGTATCAGGGGAGGAGGACCTCCCCTATCAGTGGACTGGGGGAGGGGCATGGGTGGAGAAGAGGGAGAGAGGGTGGGGTTGGGAGGGGTGAGGGAGGGGCTACATTTGGGTAACAAAGTGAATAAACTGTAATTAATAATAAAATAAAATTTAAAAAATAAAAATAATATACAAACAAACAAAAAATCATTCTTGAGGCTGTAGTTATTGCTCTTGACAGCAGTCATTCCCCATCTGCACCAAGGCCTTCTGGTCTTCATTTCCATTTATTAGAGTCCTACAAGCACAGTTCATTATGTTAGTTCTATGAAATCTTCCCTAACTTCATTGAGGAGAATTGGTTGCCCTGCCTTGGCATTTCCACAAGTCTTTCTACTGAATGAATGAGCAAATGGACAGGAGTTGGAATTGTGGAACAGATGCTGTGGCTGTGTCTTGAGAGATAAGGTTAGATCATGCTCACTTTTGAATGCTCCTGGCACCTTGACCAGCATCCTTCATCATTGGTGGGCGCTTCTGTTCCAGAAAACTGGATCATTAAGGAGTAACAGACAGCTGAGACTCTGAATATAAATAAGCTCTCCTGCTATTTGTCCTATATTTGTGACTTCAGAGCTATGCAGCTTTCAGAGATACATAAGTGTCTCTGAGAAATCACCTTTGTCACCTTTTAAGAAGGTTCATGACAATAGCTCCCACTCCAAGGTATGACTCAAGAATTAAAACAAACAATAACTCAAAGTACCCTGATCATCATCTCCAAGTTTCAATAATGTTATTACGCCACATGGAGCCACCAGAATACTGGACAAGTGGTATCTTTGACGGCTGATAGCCAACAGGTGAGGAGCTGCCTAGTGTGATAAACATGCTCAGAGCTTGCCAGCGACAGACTTTCCCCGTCATCAATGCTTGCAGCCCGCAAGGTGGTGGTGTGCAGGCCTCTACAGGTAACCCTCCACAATCAGGACACAAGCGCCACTGTTCTCTCTGATCAGGACCAAACTGAGAAGTTGGAACACTAACAGGGTAGAAAGTCATGTCAAAATTGAATATAAATCGACAAGAAAAAAAGTAATAACCTTACTAAGGCCCAAGCGCTGCCTGGGGGAGTGTGGTTACCCCTCAGTGGCTGCGGGCCCTTCTGCTGAGAAAGCAGTTTTCGGAGGCCAGTCATATTTAAAAGTGTGCTCAGAAACCTCCAGGTCCAGGACTATATATCTGTGTTTCAAACTGTTTTCATGTACCATATGTGACGTCTCAATAGAGATTCTACAAGCAAATACGTTTAGAAAAAACAGGATGCCATGTCTCCCCTTTCCCTTGGAAGTGTTACAGTATATGAAAACAATAGTCTATTAAAACATTAGTTTTAATGTTAGTATATTAACACATCAAATTCTACAGTAGAGATGATGATCTTGTAATATGGACATGTAAATACAAGGAATTCCCTCTGTGCTTCATAATACCGCTCTCTGAGCTAATCCATAAAATATACATTAAAGGTTGACTCAAATAATAACTATAATAATAATAATAATAATAATAATAATAACTGTCGGCAGCCAACAAATGGCTGGGTGAACTAATGGCTACACTCCCGCAGAATACCCTTTTAGAAATCCAAAGGAATCAGGCCATTCAGGTTTACAGGCATCATACCTAAGACACTTTTAGTGCAAGAAAGGTCTAGAAGGATCTGCTGTTTTACTTATGTGATGTTTGAAACTGTTCATGTGTCACGGGTGGAAAGGTAAGGCAAAATGTAGCTCTCAAACCACATCCAGACCACTGTCTGCCTTACAAATAAAGTTTTATTGGAGCAGAGCCAGGCCCATCAGTTTGCTCATAGCTAACAGCTGCTTTTGCAATACAGCAACAGAATTATGTACTCATGACCGTGAGTGTGTGGCAATGCTAAATATTTCCTCACCACTCCACAGCTGAATCACGTTGGTAATCCTGCGTTTTAAGGGTTTTTATTATTTTCAAATCAGATGACAGTTTTCTATGATTAGTCTTGGAGAAGTTGTTAGCCATACTAATTCAGTCTGGAAATGTCCAGCTAACCACCTTTCCTAATGCCAGGACAGATACTAAGGACTGTCACAGATATAAAAGTGAAATGCTGACAGCTGACATTTCCATGTGAGCTTGAAATCTGCGGCAGGAAGGAAAACTCAGTGTCCTGACAGTTAACTAAAAGTTGTACGCACATGCCTGTTTGTGGTTCTATAAAAACACACTCAAGACTGGATGATTTAGGAAACATTCTGAAGACTGACAAGTCCGAAACCGAAGTGCCAGATGGCCTGGACCCGGAAAAGATAGCTGTTTTCTATATGACATCTTCAAGCCTGCTTCAAGTCAAGATGTGTGTCTTCACATGTGATCGAGGGATAGAAGGGGAACTTTTCCTTGAACTTCTATCCCTCTGTGAGGTACTAACCTATTCATGAGCATTCTATGCTTATACATCACCCACTTTCTAAGGCACTCCACTTCCTGAAATTGATGTGGTGGGTATCAAGATTGAGCATAAATTTTGATGAAGTCGCAAGCCTTCAAAACTCAGCATGTAACCATTTTGATAACTTTAAAATTCTAGCTTGATTTTTAAAGCATTTAAAAGTATTTTTTTCCCCAAAAACCAGCCAGAGACTTTCCTTGGCCCTTCCCATGGCTAAACTTTTAATCTGGTTAATTATTAATGTACTTAAATTTAGCCTCTTCAGAACACTAATAAAAATCTCTATCTGAATTATAATTAATCGGGAGGTTCTTGAAACATGCAATTTAGCTTAATCAAAAGTGAAAATTCTCATCTTTTCTCAATACAGACAGGACTTCAATGTAACTGCTCAAACTGCAGAATACTACATGTAAATTTAATAAAATAATCTAATATGTTCCGCTCATTTTTAAGACTGAATCGCAGGGTCGGATGAGAACTGCATGGGTACTCGGTGCATGTGTTAGGCTGGACTGCAAAGTGACATGGTACACTGTAAGTGAAAATACGTGCTCCACAACTCCACAACATAAGTGTGCAAATATTGAAATAACAGCCACAACCTAAAATTCTGACGGAGCTGTGCTTTGAGTGTGTGTGTGTGATCTTTGCAAACTTGGTCATGGCGTTCTACCATGTGTCGGGTTTCTTTTCCAGATATTTAAAAGGCATTAAAATATGCCAAAAGTGACAAACCCAAGACCTAACACTGAGTATGTACCTAAGTATATGCTAATAAAATCACCAGTGTGACTGCTTGCTGGAAATATGCAGGGGAGCACAGGCCTTAACCCCCAAATACAGAGGGCACCACTCCTTCTGAGAAGGGTTAATTTTTCCTGGATTCCCAAGAAAACTAACTGAAATTCCAGAGAAACTCTTGATTGGATAGAATCATGAATAAATCCACAGTAGAGTATATATAAAATAGTGTGTAAGTAATTTATAATTTACTAACCTTTTGCAATCTATCATTCATTTATAAAAGGTTATTAATATGCAAGAGACTTTTAGGTATGATCTTATCTACTGCCTTTTCTGATTATATAAATTTAAATATAAATATAAATATATATTTATTGGTGATAAAGTTATTGGAATTCTGAGAGTTTAATCTAGCTGAGGACTCAAATAATATCTGTACGACAAAAATTTTAAGACTGTAAGACTATGTCTTTGTAACTATGGCCCTAAAACCACAATAGTGAAATCTACTGATAAAAGTGAATTTAAATATGAAAGAAATGTTTACTCTCTAAAAATCTGTCAGTGTCTGTATAATGTAATGCCCTGGATTAGAGTAATACAAAGCTAGTGAAAAAATAAAGGATTTGTGTGTGTGTTTGTGTGTGTGTTTGAGTGTGTGTGTGAAATAGGTACCTCACTTTTCCTGATACAGTTCGGCTTATGGAAAATTTCTATATTGAGAGAAAGGGGCAGAGAGTACCATAAGTAAAGAAAAAGAAAAAATAATAACGTAGACACAGGGATTCAGATTTCAACAGTGAAAATTTAAATAAATGTGCATTACCAAGTCTAATGACTTAAAAGTGAACAAGAACACTGAGAAGATAATTGAAGGGGAAAAGGAGAAAATGATATAATTAGGAAAAAATAGTAGGAGGAGTAACTGTGAGCAGCGTTCACAAACAGGAAATATATAGGAAGCATCTAACTTAAACTTCAGTATGAATGATCTTGGTCATGAGTTAGGATAAATCTTTTCAAAAAAAGAAAGTGTGTGTGTGTGTGTGTGTGTGTAAGAGAGAGAGAGGAAAAAAGAGAGATAGAGAGGGGCAGGGGTAATTTAAAGTCTAGTTGGCTAAAAGGATTTGGTAAGCTTATTTTCACTCCTTTATGACCAGCGGGCCAGTACTACAGAGGATACTAGAAAGAATATTTCAGTGTGAAGGGAAGATTAATTACAACCAAGAAGACACACACACACACACACACACACAAATCCAAGAACAGTTAACCAAAAGACAAAACTACCAAAACAACGAAATAAATAATGAATATTTTCAACACGAACTTTCAATATGAGCAGTCTCAATTCTCCAATAAAAAGACACAAACTAATAGACTGGATCAGAAAACAGGAACTATCTTTCTGCTGTCTCTGAGAAACACACCTCACCATCAAGGACACACACCACTTTAGAATAAAAGCATAGAAAAAAGGGCATTCACCCAGCAAATAAAAGTAAGAAACAAGCAGTTATTTTAATATTGGACACAACAGACTTCAAAAACAAAACTAGTCAGAAGAGATACAGAAGGAAATTACATACTCATTAGAGAAAAACAAAATTCATCAGGAGGATACTGCATTTCTAGACCTCTGTAATCAAGCACAACGTCACCCAATTTCACAAAAGAAACATATCCTGCATGTGTTAAAACTTAATGCCAACAATAAAGTGGCAGAAAAAAACACAAACTTCTGCAAGTAGAAAAATCACAGACTATTAAATAAATATTAAATATTTATTTAATATAAATACAATAATATAAATATTAAATAAATAATAAATATTAAATAGAATAGAATAAATATTAAATAATTATAAGTCAGAAGAGAACTCAAAAAATGAAATCTGGGCCCAGGGGTCTTTTCTGAGACTGATACTCCAATCAAGGACCATTCATGGAAATAATTTAGAACCCCTGCACAGATGTAGCCCATGGCAGCTCAGTCTCCAAATGGGCTCCCTAGGAAGGGGAACAGGGGCTTCTCTGACATGAACTCAGTGGCCTGCTCTTTGATCACTTCCCCCTGAGGTGGGGGGCAGCCTCACCAGGCCACAGAGAAGACAATGCAGACAGTCCTGATGAGATCTGATAAGCTAGGGTCAGGTAGAAGGGGAGGAGGACCTCCCCTATCAGTGGACTGGGGGATGGGCGTGGGAGGAGGTGAGGGAGGGAGGGCAGGATTGGGATTAGATGAGGGTGGGGGCTACAGCTGGGATACAAAGTGAATAAATTATAATAAATAAAATAATTATATTAAAAATAATGAAATGTAAAGTTATCTAGAATTGAATGAAAATGAAAATCCTACATGCCATGTCTGTAGGACACAATGGAGACAATATGAGGAAAGTCAATAGGACTAAATAGTGAAATAATAAAATTCTGGCAAAAAAAAATCATACTAGTAACTTCATGATACACTTGAAGTCTTTAGAAAAACAAGAAAAAGTAACAAAAAGAGTAAAAGTGAAGAAACAAATGCAAAGCTAAAATGAAAAATAAACAATACACACAAAAAGCAGAGTTGGTCTTTTGAGAAAATTAAGATTGGCAGACCTTTAGCCAACTTAACAAAAGAGAAATATAGGGATGGTTCAAATGAATAAAATTAGAGAGCAGATGGATTAAGTACAGAATTCTACCAGACCTTCAAATACCTTATGCCAGTACTCCTCAAACTAATCTGTAGAATAGAAACTAGAGGGACATTCTCAAAGACTTTATGAAGTCCATATCACCATAATTTCAAAACCAAAGATTAAACAACACCACAGAAAATTATGGACCAAAATTTCTTATATGTTCATGCTAAGTTTTCTTTATTGTTGATGAATGCATACATGTATACAATGAAACCTTCTGCATCCACCCCTCAAAGTCCCATCACTGACATCATCCCAACTTCATTCATACCTCTTTGTTTGGTTCTGTTAACTCATGAGGTCAAATTGTATTGCTCATGTGTGTGGATGTGGGCTCACCCACTGGGTCACTGGGAAGTCTACCAGTGACCGCACCTTCAACAGAGAATGATTCTGTCCCCTCCAGCTGCTCTCACCCTTCAGTAGCTCCCAGAAAGGGCTAAGAAAGGGTTCCCTGTGTTTGAGAGGACCTGGGAGAACAGCACGGTTCTTCCTCTCTCTTCACCAGTGCCCTCTACTAACAGGGCATTTGTATTCACTCTTCTGCTAAAAACACTTATTTTCTAAGTGTGGTTCGTAGACACCTATGGGTGACTAACAAAATTTCATTTTTAAAATACTATTTTAATATAGTTTTAAAATACTATTTCTTCTTTTTTTGTAGACCCATAGCATTAGTAAGCATGTAAAAGCATGAAGGGCTGTTTAAATAAAATAAATGCATCTTAATATAAAAGAAGTGCTTAAGGACAAACTGCAGGTACCTAAAATTAATAAAAAATGGCACCAAACTGCACAGCCATTGTAGCTTTTGCCACTGAAAACTCAATTATGTATCTTTATGATATCTATACAGCTGACTCTGAAATAAGCACAGAGAAATTCTGCTGCACAATGAAGCTCCATGACTTTCCTTTAAAAAGGCACAGCATGGTGGTGGGCTTGGGGTCCCTCACTGGTCTCTGTGACCCTGGAAGACCACTCCCACAGGAGGGTGTGTTTGCAGACACACCAGGACTACCTCCTCTCCATAGTTTGCAGATGACTTCCTGGATAAGGGACGAAGGAGACCAGGCACTGGGGCTTATTTACAATGACAACATTTAAGTGAAAATTAGACTTTTGCAAAACCTTCCTCTACCTCCATCAGCCAAGAACGTGCTTCCTCCCACCCCCAACCTTAGATTTTTCAAAGTTCATTGATGGTATTAAAGAACATGGGTGTTTAATTATATGTGTTAAATACATGGATCTTTTATTTATATTAATGGTTAAATATTTTCTATAAGACCAATCTATGATATTAAGAAGATAATGAATGGATTACTGATTTACCCAATAGCCTAGCAGATTTTACAACTCTGAAGAATAAAAAGTGACTTCCTGTTTAACATTGCCACTGATCATACTAGAAAACTATTATTTGCCAAGGTTTGCTCTAACATAAGACTTAGTAATAGTATCTTAAATGGCTATGAAAATATATCTCTAATTTTCTACCCATATATATATATATATACTCTCTCCATTATATCTATTCTCTCCACTATATATATATATATATATATATATATATATATGTGTGTGTGTGTGTGTGTGTGTGTTCTATATACACACACATATACACACACAAATTCACACAGATAGCTTCTTCAAATATTTCATTAAAACAACCTATTCTAAAATACTTCATTCATAAGTACAAAGAAGAATTTAGTTATCTTCCATAGTTAAAGAAATGTGCTGAAATGTAAAAACATCACATAATAAAAGTTACACTATGTTTGTGGAAATTTCATTGCTATAGTACAGCAGGTTGTAGGATAGTTTTAATTATTTTAGATGAGCTAACAATGTGTTTTTTTTTTTTTTCAATTCCTCTTTAAATTTTGGCCATAGCAAACATGGAGAGATACAGGCCACATAAACAGAAGTTTTTGAATGGATTTTGGATTGAAGTATAAAAGGTTCTGAAACTAGAAATTTCTTATCACAATGGAACCCACTTGGATACTGAACTGCCATGGGCTACATCTGTGCAGGGGTCTTAGGTTATCTCTGTGCATAGTCCTTGGTTGGAATAGCAGTCTCAGGAAAGACCCCTGTGCTCAGATTTTTTTTGGTTCTGTTGCTCTCCTTATGGAGTTCCTGTCCTTTCCAGATCTTACTGTTTCCCACTTCTTTCCTAAGATTCCCTGCATTCTGCCCAAAGGTTGCCCATAAGTCTCAGTATCTACATTGATAGTCTGCAGGGCAGAGCCTTTCAGAGGTCTTCTCTGTCAGGCTCCTGACTTGTTCCCTCTTTTCTCCTTCTTCTGATGTCCATCCTCTTTGCCTTTCTGGGTAGGAGTTGAGCATTTTAGCAAGAGTCCTCCCTCTTGATTAGTTTCTTTAGGTGTACAGGTTTTAGTAGGTTTATCCTATATTATATGTCTATATGAGTGAGTATATACCATGTGCATCTTTCTGCTTCTAGGATAGCTCACTCAGGATGATCTTTTCCAGATCCCACCATTTACCTGCAATTTCATGATTTCCTTGTTTTTTATTGCTGAGTAATATTGTAGATATACCACAATTTGTGCATCCATTCCTCCACTGAGGGGCATCTGGGCTGGAACAGGGACTGTCTCTGACATGAACTGATTGGCCTGTTCTTTGATCACCTCCCCCTGAGGGGGAAGCAGCATTACCAGGTCACAGAAGAGGACAAGGCAGCCACTCCTGATGAGACCTAATTGACTAGGATCAGAAGGAAGGAAAAGAAGTCCTCCCCTATCAGTGGACTTGGGGAGGGGCATGCATGCAGAGGGAGGAGGAAGGGAGGAATTGAGACGGAGGAGGGAGGGAACCAAGGGGGGATACAAAGTGAATAAAGTGTAATTAATAAATAAAAATAAAATAAAAGAAAAGAAAAATAAAATGTCACTAAAGTGGAATACATTTCTGTAGTATATCAAAACTAATATTTAAACAACAAAAAAAAGAAACTAGAAAGTTTGAGAATCATTGTTTTTAAAGATTTTCGTGTGTGTGTGTGTGTGTGTGTGTGTGTGTGTGCGCGCGCGCACGCACGTGCGTGGATACCAACGGAGGACAGAAGAAAGTCTCAGGCTACCTGGAGCTAAATATACAGGCACTTGTGAGCTGCCTGACACCATGGACATTGAGATCTGAACTTCAGCCCTCTGCTGAAGCAGCAAGTAATCTTAACTGCTGCGCCCTCTCTTCTGTCCAGAGATCCAGTGTTGTTAAGTGTCCTTTACCAAAAGGCTTTTAGATGAACTTTTTCTAATTTTTTTTCTTATTTCAACTGGAATAATTTAATAAGTGTTCTACATGTTTCATACTCTGGAATAAAGATGAGCAATTACCATGCATGAACAGACACTAAGTACCATAAATACAGCATCCTAAGTGTGCGTGTGTGCGTGAGGAGGGGCGAAGGATAGATGGAGGCTGACGAGCCTGTGCCTTAGAACCTGAGCACTGGCAGCTTCTGAGCACGTGACCCAAAACAGTAAAATAAAAAGCCCTCTCCATTTCTATCCCACATTGCTTTTCTGTCTTCCCTATTAGGGAATTGAACAGAAACTTAAATTTCAAAAGCAACTGTTTGATTTGAATGACACCACAGGCAACAGCCACCTAAGGTGCTCCCAGTCGGCTGCCTTGTGTGGACATCTTCTCCTGTACCTCTCCACAGAGAACCCACGGCATCGGGAAAGCCACTTCCTCCGACTCCCAGAGATCACTGCTCTGAACCCTGGACCCAAGATGTAGCTGCCGAATGGATCTGGGCAGTAATTTCCAGCTTGTGGGAGTCCTTTCCCTTATATCTCCCTCGCTGCAGAGGGGTGGGTGGGTAGGAACTGTTCCTACTCACATGAGTCCAGATAGGACTTAGATGTAGGCATTCTGATACCTGTAGATAAAATTTGCACAAATAGACTAGGTGACTAGGAGCATAAAGGCTGACCGGCGGAATATAAGACTCAGGCTTTAGACTGCCTCTCATGCTACCACACCCTGCTCCAGAATTTTGTCAGTCCCAAATCTGAAATTAGCACTGAGGGTTGTAACAAAGTGGGTCAAAGCAGAAAGAAAATCGTGCATTTTAGATGACTGCTCTTAACCTGGTTCATAAATTAATTATAGAAATATGAACTGTCATTTTCTATTTGCCTCATCTCCCCATGTAACACAGAATAAAGGCCAGCCTGGATGTTAATGCGTGGCCTAAGAGCTCCACACCTCTCACATTGACATGAATACAGAAAATTACTGTGTATGAGCAGCTACTAAGAACCGTTACACGTAGCATTTCATATGGCCAGGAGAACAATGAGTAAACCAAGCACCGGGAACCTGAACACCGACAGATCCCGACATGTGATACAAATAAATAAAATAACAAATTTAAGAGCAAACTATAGTGGTTTGGGAGACTAGGTTTAAAGAGTGATTTCTGCACAATCATGAGATGCTAGCATCACTTAACAAGTCAAGCATCCTGAAAAATACCTGTTAACTCCAGTTCCAAAATAGAAATCCTTCCTCTGATATCAGAAACCTCCGCCATAACCTGTGCTCATTTGAGCGCGTGCACACACACACAGAAAGGGAGACTTAAACAAACCTTAGGGGACATGGGAGTGCTAAAAGTGAAGAAAGATAGTCACTGTATTGTTATACTGTATTTGAAGAGAGGCATTTTCAGATTTAACTCAAGTTTACCAGATATTCTGATATTTTAAGGACTTAGGAATTTAATCTTTATTGTAAGAATTCCCAATCTAGAAAGTTTGATAACAAATTAAAAAGTTAACATCAAAAGAGTAAACACTGAATGGCTCCGATAACCCACTCCGTATCTCAGCTCTGTCCCTAGAGTGGCAGCATCTTATCCTGTAGAGTATTTGTCATACCCGGCCTCACCAAGACCTTCTCAAGCCCTGTCAGGGACATTGTGATAATAGGACAATGACAGTTACACCAGCCATCGATCGCACCTTGCTAGCATCCTGCTACACCTATTTTTTCTCAGCACCACTCAGAACTACAAGCATGTCACACCCATAGGAAAATGTTGTACCAGAACCATCAGTTTTCACTTAGAGGCAGTAGCCTTTACAATAATTCTTGTCAAGAAATCTGTTCATGTTTTCCTCATCAGCCTGACTGCAGTTAAGTGGAAAGTATTCAGCATACATTAGAGCAATTTACCTGGTCTGCAGAGGGATTAAACCTTGGCACAACCTGTAATTAAGTGAGTTAATCTGCTTCTCATATTGATTCCAGATTTGTAATTCAATCATAGGTTCCAGGCAAGTGAAACTTGAACTTTTTTGAGAGATGTGGGCATTAAAAAAATCTCTCTTGTTTCTGTGCCAATTAAATGACATTTCTTGGTTATAACTTTTTTTATAGTCTTTCCATAACTCCTTCAGATGTTCTTCTGGATGGGCTATAAAGTAGTTAATCAGAATAAATTAAAATTTGTTCTTAGTACTAAAATGTAAATTAATTGTATGTTTTCTTTCAACTTTAGGCATTTGAAACATCTGCTATATATATCTTTTAGTGCTGTGTTCACTCTAATGGTGATAAGTTTTACAGGTTGTTAAGACTGTTCCGCGCTTCTGCAGAGTAGTCATTCAGAGGATAGAGCCAATATCTCATCACCAGGGTGTCTCCTACACACTCTTAGAGCAACAATGGGCCCACTGTGGTTCATCCTAAAAAAAAACAGAGCAGAGAATTGCCCTCTGCCCACAGCCACACAGACAGTGAAGCCATGGGCCTCACTGTGAAGGAAGAGTGAAGTTCTAAGAATCAAGGACATTAAGTACAGAAAATTAATCTTTCCATGCCAACTTTTATACTTTTGCATATCAATTTTCCTAGCTGTGATGGTTTCTATTGTAACATCTGCTGAAGAGAAGAAAAAATGCTTAGTGACTGCGTTTAGGCATAGCAATACCTTTTTGATGATTAGCGCCAATAGACTTATGGGAAATTCGTGACTCAGAAATGATATAAATTATATATAGATTGAAAATGCTCTTAACGTGCATTTAATTAAATAATAAGCCAGAACAGATTTCAGTATTTCTGAATAACGTGCTTTTCCAAATGACAAGTAATAATTCATGGGAAGAGTCTCATCTATTGAGTTCAAGATGCTCATATTTCATTCCTACACCACCAAGTTTCTTCTGCTTAGCCTTAGTTCTGCTATCCCTATTTCCACTGGATTTGCTCAACATTTTACTCAGTAACCTGTGTTATTTGGTTTCCTAGACAGGGGGCCCTTAGACTTTAATGTCTATAGTCAATGGAGTTTTATGTCCCTAAAGATAAAGAGTCTAGGAAGATCCAGGTCTGTGTAAACTCAGTCAGTGTTCCGGTTTGCAAGGCTTATCACCCCATCACTTCTTTTATCCTACTCTGATGCCCGCTCTTTGATCACCTCCTGTCAAGGGGGCCTTACCAGGCCACAGAGAAAGAGGATCCAGACAGTCCTGATGAGACCTGATAGGCTAAGGTCAACTAGTAAGGGAGAAGGACCTCCCCTATCATTGGACTATGAGAGGGATATAGGGGGGAAGAGGGAGGGAGGGAAGCCAAGAAGGAGATGAGGGAGGAGGCTACAGCCATGATACAAAGTGAATAAATTGTAACAAATAATAATTTAAGAAATTAGAAAAAAGAAAATAATTGTACATCAAGAGCTAAGCGTATAAATCTACTCAGATGCACAGTTTTCACGGGGTTTCTTTTTTATTGAGAGCAGGAAAATAGGAGGAAATGTGGCACATGATTACATTGCTTATCTGGTCTGGGTGTCATTTATTTATTATAGGAGGGAGGTTATTTACCCTAAGTAGAATGCTAAATGGCATCAGGCCCTTTTCCTCATCACTGCTAAAAAGTGTCATGGAAGAACCCTGGGCAAGGAAACATGCAACAGAAAAAAGTTTTATCTATTTTAATATTGATATTTCAGAGGATCCAGGCAGTCCTGATGAGACTTAACAAGCTATGGGCAGATGGCAATAGTGGAGAACTCCCTCTTTCAGTGAACTAGAGGAAGGGGATGAGGGGAAGAGGGAGGGTGGGACTGGGGGAGTTGAGGGAGGGGGCTGCAATGGAATATATAATGAATAAATTGTGAAAAAAAAGAAAAATTAAAAAAAGAAAAAAAGTCACTTAATTTTCCATCTGAATATGTTCCAAATGTTAATTTAATTAATCCTGTTCATAGATTAGGCATCCTGTAGTGAGAGTTTGGGTTTCTTAAAAAAACCAGTTATGCTCTGTAAATCTGCTTTTGTTTTAATCCCAGGTGTAGGATATGGGGCTGCTTCAGCTTGCCCACAGACATTAAACATGATCATCTCGTGCACTAACAGGAGTGGGATCCTTAGCAGCTGTTGATCGTTTAAGTCTAGGGACTCTGGAGAAGGGATAAATGCCAGAGTCCAGAGAGGGACTGGGTGAACCTAGGAAAAGGGAGGGTGCCGCTGACCCTGCTGCTGTCATGTGTCAAGTGGTCCTGAGCGAGGGGAGGAGAAGAAGCTGGAGACAGCCTGACTAGAGGAAGACCGAACTTGTCCCAAGGACCTATGTCTCCAGCCAACAGGAAGTAGCCCATAGGGGTCTAAGCCCCTTTCCCCTTTAATTTTCTTTCTTTCCTACCTTGTGTTGTGGGGGGGGGTTGGAAGGGATTAGGGTGGATTAAGGGTTGGAAGATAGGTAGAGGTATAAGAACCTAAATAAAATAGATTTTTAAAATATGCCTACAGCATCCAAAAGAGAGGAAAGTCAAAAGTGTATGGAGGACTTCTGGGTTGTTTCTCAATGTGCCTTCTGCTCCTGTGGCTAGTCACTAAATAAAACAATGGGTAAATAATTGCACAATATACTGCAATTTTCCTTCCAAACCTTTTATTTGTTTGCATTCTCTTTTTGAAAACTACTAGCCTACATCAGAAAATTACTAGCACTAAAACTTCTCATTCCCGTTAATGTAATCTGTTATTGTAAACATCCCGCAAAAGTCATGCGGTCCGGTCCCTATCTTGGCACTACTGAGAAGTATCATAAACTTAAATAAGTGGGACCTAGTAGAAGACAGGGCTAAGGGAGTAAGGGTGGTGTGCTCTTCAATGGGTTTGTGGGGTGGGGTGTATTACTTCCTCTCTCTCTTCTTTATTTCCCTCCCATGATGTGTGTGGTTTTGCCCTAACACTTGTTTAAATCACATAATACCTCCCCAAAGCTTAAAAAATAAGACACACCAACTGCAGACAGGAACCTTCAAAACTGTAACCTCACTAAGCATTTTCTCTTTGGAAGACAGTTTTCTCAGGTACGTGTTGGAGCTGACTAGATGCATATATGACACACGTCCATTATTTTCTTCACCTGCACTTCACCTGTCTGTTTCTAACATCTCTCATTACATAGTATGAGCACATACGTGCAGTATTTGTCAAAGATTCCAAGGAAAACCTGCTGACCACTATTTAGTTATTTTTCCTAATGTGTGTATTTCAATAAAAACATTACTTAATTTTCTTTCTCCATTTTGTAACCAACACCACGAGGCCATTAGGCATGACATATTTACTTATCTATCTATATGAGTATGCTTCTTTCCCATGTGGACATCAGACAACTGTTCGAAAGCACCATTCAGTTCGGTAAAACTCTTCCCCCAAAAGATTCTTGTTTTTGGTACAAGCCACTCAGTGTTGATGGTGCAAACAGAATGAGGGTCAGGCCTAAGGGCTTCGGGATGAAGTCAGTGTGCTCCCTGCCTGCCTCTGAGAAAGCAGTGAATGTGGTGTGCTCCCTGCCTGCCTCTGAGAAAGCAGTGGACGTGGTGTTTCTTATTGCACGTGCATTCATTTGGATGGGAGAGATGCTCAAGAAGGGAAGACCAGTAGGCTGGAAGTCAGGACCCCCATTCTGTTCGGTAATTAGATGTCAAGCCACTTCTGTGAGCCCTGGATACCTCACTTACAAGATGATGGCTTTGCAGCACACAGCAATTCTTAGCCCTGACTGCACAGTAGACTCACTGGAGGTTAAACAAATATCTACAGTTGGATCCAATCACCAGAAATTCTTACTTAATTGGTCTGGGGGTGTGGTAGGATGCACACTGAAGAAAATCTCATGTGAAGCCATGATGGAGAGATCAGCAATTGATATTTTCAGGTTTGGGCATTTGAGCTATTTATTGTTTATCTGGATACTGAGTGGCTCACAAGCAACCCCACCTCACACTTATGCCTATTTTTAAGTGAACAAAACTATACTTCATAGCAAAGATAGATTTAATATCTGGTCAAGCCTGTGAGTGAAAAGGAGGATTTATAGCATGTAGCTCCAAGCACTTTTAATGCCCTCTCTGCCTCTAAAAACTGGATATAACTTGGTCTCTGCACACAGATTCACTCTTTTCCTTTCCCAGATTTAGCATTACCCAAGGAGGAGGAGTGAGCATTAGCATGACTGCATGTGGCTAAGCAGCCAGCACCTGACACTGCTCTACTCCAAATCACTCACAATGAAGCACCTTTCCTGGTGGGAAGAGGCACACTTGTGCTTTGACATGGTGCAGACAGATCATTATTCCCAAAGTAGAAATGAGCTGGTTCACCTCAGCGTTTCTGCTCTTGTCCGAGTGATAATCCGACCAGCAGAACTTCACCGAGCTCTGCTCACATTCCAGCAGCCAACACCTGACCCTTGTGCTTAAGGGCGCTGTCCTGGCCAGAGGGAGGCCGCTTATGCTCAGCCTGGGATGTGTTGACTTTCCCTCAAGTAGGTAATCATGAAATGTCGCAGGCCCTTCGGGTGTGGTGAGTCCCTGGCATGCGTAGTTTAGCCTCTACATGGAGCCCGCAGGGTTGGAGGCAGCATGGTTCCTGGCTCACTAACCTACCGCTTACTGGCTTCTTCCCTTCTCTGTCATAATGCTCTGTTCGTGTTCTTAATGCTGTTTGCTAAGCATTTGAGAAATAACATTTTTGTTCAGGAATATTGTCTCTGGCACTGCTTCTGGAAGAATCTGGCCTAGGAGAATGTGAACGCCAGCTTTAATTAATGGTGGTGATGGTGGTGGTGGTGCTGCTGCTGGTAATGATGATGATATAATATGGTAAGAAAAGAAAAAGTTTATAGGGAGAGAACAGAAGTTGGGTGTGTCGAAGTTGTATGAACTACATAGACAAATAGGAAACAGGAAGAAGTTGAAGCTCAGTCACATTTCTAAGCACAACAGCATATATTGTTGCTCATATATATAATATATAACACATTATATCACACATAATTATTATATAGTAAAATAATTATTACTTATTGTATAATATATAAGTACATACATGAGCAACAATAGGTCCATGAGAGCTGTTTATAATTTTCCACCAGAAGCAGAGAACAGCGACAGCAGCTTCATTCAGTCTTGCGATATTGCTTCCACACTGGTTCATGCCGCCATTGCCGTTGCTCCTCTCCAGTTTGTACAGGATGCATCAGAGAGCCAGGTCAGTCCACACTGATTCCCAGTGGGCAAATTAATCTGCCTTCTGTTTAAGAATGACACGATTGTTCCATTTCAGAGTAGAATATGGGCTTTGGAAAGTGTTTGGAGAAATCCTTTGGAAATATACATTATAATGAATGTTGTACCTGTTTTCAGCATTAATAATAAAAACCACATCACTTCCTTGTCAACTAAGCAAAAGAAATTTCTTTTGTGATAATAAGGCAACAGCTCCATTCTGTCTTAAACAATCTACATTTAAATGACAATGGAACAGAATTGTAATGCAATGGTAATAAATTTGGTGGATATTTTCTACAGAAAGGGCAATAGAGTAGACCCAAACACATAATGTCATTAAACAATGTCTGGTTGTGGCAAAGTAAATGGAAAGAGAATTTCTGTAAGACACTATATTTGAATCATTTGATTGATTTGTCTGATTAGCCTGGGAATGTGAAATGCTCACACTTTCTGTGAAAGCCTAGCTGAAGGCTGACAGGGAAGAGAGAAGACAGAAGTCTACTTCACAGAAACTCTCCTAGCATAATGGTCTTGGTATTTGAGATTTCGACCTCACACTGGTAAACAGAGTTGGGGTCAAATCATAAGAAGTCTGAGAAATCATATCCTACAATGTTGGCATTTCATATAAAGAAAAAAATCCCCCAAGATATAGTTAGATATAACCAGATTTATGGTGCAGAAGTTCATGAAGCTGCTTTGTCCATAGCAGAATGCAGGACAGAGAAGGAGATTAGAGAAAGAGAGAAGGGGCAGCTGTTTGGAGGAAGAAGGGCTGACTGAGCATGGGGAGAATGCTCATGCTGCTCCTCTGTCTGTGGAGAGACATGGTCCACAGCAGGCATTGTCTTGAGGTGGTGGGAGGGATAAGGAGATGAACAGTTGCTATACCCACAGGACAGTCACATCTCTATGCATGGTGGCAGACAGGGGTCTATTTAAAGTCAATATGCAGATATAGGCACTCCGCACATAGGAAGCCCTATGATAGCTTAGAGCCTGAAGTGTGTGCTATCCCTGAAGCTGAATACATGACATTCTACAGTGAGGAAGCCTATTATTCTGTAGATATCTGTGCCTCAAAAGATCCATACAGGAATGGCCATGGCAGCAGTATGTGTAATAACCCTAAATTGCCAACAAGCCAACTGTCTGTTAATAAGAAAATGCTAAAATATGCTGGATACTACAACAATGACTACTACATGAAGTAAGTAAGTCTATACACTGAGGTAAGGAAAAGAACGGCAAGGATGACTCTCACAGACACAACGTTAGTGAAAGGAAGGTAAAGGAGACACAAGGCAGCTTCCGTACAGAGCCAGGTGTTTTAGATGGCCTGAACACCAGCCATCTTTGGCAGTGAGAGAAAGTTGTGAAGGACTATGGTGACATTTTGATTTGTCGATGGGTTATTTCTACCCCTGGCTAGTGAGTGAGTGACAAAGTATGCTCCTTAAAAATTTACGGAGTTATGTTTCTGTCTCTTTATCTACTATGAATTCTTCAAAACATTTAAAATGAACCATAAACTTGCAAGTTCACAAAATTAGTTTTTACTGCATTAAGGTTGTATGCCTTTCTTCCACTAAGAAATAAGTATAGTACCAAGTGTGTTTTGCAGGGACATAAAATGACCTCCCACAGAGGGAGGTTTTCAGTGACCAGCTGAGCAGGGTTCTTCTCACCTACACATTTGCCTACAAATGTCCCTGTAGCTGCATGTACAAGGAAGTACAGCCTGCACACCTCGACTCTGAGAGGCTGAGAGGAGGTCAGAGGGAACGGTCATACTAACATTCATCACATGTTTATTAGGAGACGGCTTCTTGATTAAAGGTGCCGCTGACAAGCCTGAAGACCTGAGCTCAATTCCAGGGTCCCATGTGGCAGAATGAAAGCAACGACTCCCTTCGTTGCTGTTTGTCCTCTAAATGTATGTTGCAGCATGTATGTCGATGTGCCTATGCGCCCACACGCCTGCACACACCCATGAAGACGTAAACAAACGCATCAAGGTTTGTCAAGCAATGAGAAAGGAAATGAATACTTACTTCCTTTTTATATGTAATAACAACAAATTCAGATGTGGCCTATTAGCTCCCTATCTGAGAAAGCATGAAACCGAGGCTGAGTTTCCATTTGAGTCCACATGTGACCGCGTATTAACACTTTAAACTCTCCACTGCTGACACGGGCAGCTGGTGCTCCACTCTGTAAGATGGAAATGCTTTGATGGGTTGCTCTGAGTGTGGAACTAAGGAAGCAAGTGATTCCTTGCTTGAGTAAGGCAGAAAAAGCTGAGTCAGCAATCTAGCTGCTCTTTTTAGGGCCTAGTTTACCACCAGTTCTGCCTTTGGTGAGCAAATATCTCCAGAGAAGCAGCATTCATGAACCTTCCTGACCTAAACAATCAGCACACAGGAAACATGTCCTGGATCCTCTCTAGTGAACCGAGTCACAGCACGGAGGGGAGAGTCTTGGGACACAATTGCTGTGG
The DNA here is from genome assembly GCF_907164565.1 of Psammomys obesus. NCBI lineage: Eukaryota > Metazoa > Chordata > Mammalia > Rodentia > Muridae > Psammomys > Psammomys obesus. The sequence goes on along the minus strand of NW_026585504.1, from coordinate 68,310,055 downwards.
CAATTCCTCACACTTGTTCTCTCTTTGCTCACAATCACTAGCAGTTATGAAGTATTTGACTCTGGGTTTCAGAAGACAGACAGGCTTTCAGAGAAACAACTTACCTAGACTCCTAAAACCAGGTCACCACTGAACTAATGCTGTTCTGCAAGGACCTGTACAGATTCAGAAATTTACATTCTAGAAATAAATTTTGGAAAAAAATTCTTGAAAACGATATCAACTATAGAACCAGAGAATCAGTACACCACTTCAGATATACTTTTGAATATGTCTTAGAACTTTATTTTAAGTTTTTTCCATTTAAGAAAGTACCACAGCCCATCAGCTTGAGTACAATGTCCTTTCTGTGGAACAAAGCATGCTTGCTATACAGTTTAATTCAAACCCATGTTTTTAAGGACTGAGGGGAGGGGCTTTTCACTCCACATGTATAACTTAATTGGCAGACTCAGGAAAGACAGAAAGGCAGATTTTGTCAATACATTTCTAGAAAGTGCTCAATAACTTCTGCTTCCCGTCTGGTTAAGAAAAATGGTTTCACAAAAATTGAAGCAACATTCATTCCAAAGTTGTTATCTAATCCTTCAGTGGGGTTTAGGGTTAAGGGGTTAGACATAATATGAGGTTTGGAAGAACATGAAGGAGTTACAAAACCAAACCTCACAAAATTTCTCCACTCTAGGATTTTACGGTATCCTAAGGGAAGCACTTGGGAATGGTGCTTTGGGGAAGTACATGGTGAATCCAAGCGCACACAGAATAGCAATTCGCCATAGCAGGATGACAGCAGCAGGAACAATAACAAAATGCAGGATACATGGACAACAGGTGTAAGCTGTTTTTTCATGGGGCTCTGAAGGATGATGAAGCTTCAAAGACACTCGCAGGCCAGAGGGGTGTGGCTTCGGGATAATGAAGAATAGGTTTTATGTGGCCACAAGTGTTGGGGGAGGGGATCTCTAGCAAAGCAAAACAAAATTTCTTAAGATGGCACCTAGGCAAGAGTAGAGAAAAGCAGCTTTTTCTGTGAGCTCAGTTAAAGCAATGGCATACCCTCAAAGTACAGAATTGGTCTGTTAGCCCAAAGGTTACAAAGTTCAAACGGCCCACACTGTCCAAGGTGGAGTGACATGGGCCTGGGCTTTGGGACAACTACTACGCGAGAGGGAAAGGAAGGGTGGGAGGAGTTTCCAAGTGTGGATGAGTCCTTCCAAACACTCTTAAAGAGGAAAGTCCTCTGCAGCCTTTCATTGCGCACCACCATGTGTGTTCCTATTAAAGCTACAGCCACCAATTACCCTTCCCCAGGGAAGGGTCGGTTGGATATGTACTCAGGGGTCAAATTGGGCCACCTTCCCCTAACTCCGAGGAAAAAGGCTTCCTCCTCCACTTCAGTATGGGGTTCTTGCCGAAGTGCTGAGCCCCACTGAGCAGATAGGAGTGACTTGTTGTAAATCAGGGACTGCCTAAGTACACCCAAATTGGCTAAATCAAGTTAATCCTTAAGCATAGCCACATTTTACTGGATCAGAACAAAACAAAACAAAAGCAAAGCAAAACAAACAAAAAGCCCAAAATATGAAGAGGGTGACAGTGTGGCTGTCCAAAGTGGGCTTGTTAACAGGCTGCTCATACACTGAAGCAGCACAAAATGATCCAGTTTGCATAGAGCTCTCTGCTCAGCCTCAGGTCTTGTAAGGAAGAGGTGTTAATGGCAAAATATATTTACATATCATTATAAAGAAAGTAAAAAAAAAAAAAAAAAAAAAAAAAAAAA